>NW_027526582.1:0-307101 GCF_052857255.1 Amblyomma americanum | reverse complement strand
CAAGTTTTCGCGCAGTTCTGAGAGAAAAATTTACACCTTTCTCTCGTCTACTCTGCGACGACTTATAAAATCGATGCTCGTGAATCTTGCTAGTTTCGATCTAAAACAATGTATCCCGTTGTTTTGAGCCGGAATACAAGTTTTCGCGCAGTTCTGAGAGAAACATTTACACCTTTCTCTCGTCTACTCTGCGACGACTTATAAAATAGATGCTCGTGAATCTTGCTAGTTTCAATCTAAAACGATGTATCCCGTTGTTTTGAGCCGGAATACAAGTTTTCGCGCAGTTCTGAGAGAAAAGTTTACACCTTTCTCTCGTCTACTCTTCGATGACTTGTAAAATCGATGCTCGTTAAACTTGCTAGTTTCGATCTAAAACGATGTATTCTGTTGGTTTGAGCCGGAATACAAGTTTTCGCGCAGTTCTGAGAGAAAAATTTACACCTTTCTCTCGTCTACTCTGCGACGACTTATAAAATCGATGCTCGTGAATCTTGCTAGTTTCGATCTAAAACGATGTATCCCGTTGTTTTGAGCCGGAATACAAGTTTTCGCGCAGTTCTGAGGGAAAAGTTTACACCTTTCTCTCGTCTACTCTTCGGCAACTTGTAAAATCGATCCTCGTGAATCTTGATAGTTTCGCTCTAAAACAATGTATCCGTTGTTTTGAGCCGGAATACAAGTTTTCGCGCAGTCTGAGAGAAAAAGTTTACACCTATCTCTCGTCTACTCTTCGACGACTTGTAAAATCGATGCTCGTTAATTGTGCTAGTTTCGATCTAAAACGATGTATCCCGTTGTTTTGAGCCGAATACAAGTTTTCGCGCAGTTCTGAGAGAAAAAGTTTACAACTTTCTCTCGTCTACTCTTCGACGACTTGTTAAATCGATGCTCGTGAATTTTGCTACTTTCGATCTAAAACGATGTATCCCGTTGTTTTGAGCCGGAATACAATTTTTCGCGCAGTTCTGAGAGAAAAAGTTTACACCTTTCTCTCGTCTACTCTTCGACGACTTGTAAAATCGATGCTCGTGAATATTGATAGTTTCGCTCTAAAACAATGAATCCCGTTGTTTTGAGCCGGAATACGCGTTTTCGCGCAGTTCTGAGAGAAAAAGTTTACACCTTTCTCTCGTCTACTCTTCGACGACTTGTAAAATCGATGCCCGTTAATCGTGCTAGTTTCGATCTAAAACGATGTATTCCGTTGTTTTGAGCCAGAATACAAGTTTTCGCGCAGTTCTGAGAGAAAAAGTTTACACCTTTCTCTCGTCTACTCTTCGACGACTTGTAAAATCGATGCTCGTTAATCTTGCTAGTTTCGATCTAAAACGATGTATCCCGTTGTTTTGAGCCGAATACAAGTTTTCGCGCAGTTCTGAGAGAAAAAGTTACACCTTTCTCTCGTCTACTCTTCGACGACTTTTAAAATCGATGCCCGTTAATCGTGCTAGTTTCGATCTAAAACGATGTATCCCGTTGTTTGAGCCGGAATACAAGTTTTCGCGCAGTTCTGAGAGAAAACGTTTACACCTTTCTCTCGTCTACTCTTCGACGACTTGTCAAATCGATGCTCGTTAAACTTGCTAGTTTCGATCTAAAACGATGTATTTCGTTGGTTTGAGCCGGAATACAAGTTTTCGCGCAGTTCTGAGAGAAACATTTACACCTTTCTCTCGTCTACTCTGCGACGACTTATAAAATCGATGCTCGTGAATCTTGCTAGTTTTAATCTAAAACGATGTATCCCGTTGTTTTGAGCCGGAATACAAGTTTTCGCGCAGTTCTGAGAGAAAAAGTTTACACCTTTCTCTCGTCTACTCTTCGATGACTTGTAAAATCGATGCTCGTTAAACTTGCAAGTTTCGATCTAAAACGATGTATTCTGTTGGTTTGAGCCGGAATACAAGTTTTCGCGCAATTCTGAGGGAAAGTTTACACCTTTCTCTCGTCTACTCTTCGGCAACTTGTAAAATCGATCCTCGTGAATCTTGATAGTTTCGCTCTAAAACAATGTATCCCGTTGTTTGAGCCGGAATACAAGTTTTCGCGCAGTTCTGAGAGAAAAAGTTTACACCTATCTCTCGTCTACTCTTCGACGACTTGTAAAATCGATGCTCGTTAATTGTGCTAGTTTCGATCTAAAACGATGTATCCCGTTGTTTTGAGCCGGAATACAAGTTTTCGCGCAGTTCTGAGAGAAAAAGTTTACAACTTTCTCTCGTCTACTCTTCGACGACTTGTTAAATCGATGCTCGTGAATTTTGCTACTTTCGATCTAAAACGATGTATCCCGTTGTTTTGAGCCGGAATACAATTTTTCGCGCAGTTCTGAGAGAAAAAGTTTACACCTTTCTCTCGTCTAATCTTCGACGACTTGTAAAATCGATGCTCGTGAATATTGATAGTTTCGCTCTAAAACAATGAATCCCGTTGTTTTGAGCCGGAATACGAGTTTTCGCGCAGTTCTGAGAGAAAAAGTTTACACCTTTCTCTCGTCTACTCTTCGACGACTTGTAAAATCGATGCCCGTTAATCGTGCTAGTTTCGATCTAAAACGATGTATTCCGTTGTTTTGAGCCGGAATACAATTTTTCGCGCAGTTCTGAGAGAAAAAGTTTACACCTTTTTCTTGTCTACTCTCGACGACTTTTAAAATCGATGCTCGTGAATCTTGCTAGTTTCGATCTAAAACGATGTATCCCGTTGTTTTGAGCCGGATACAAGTTTTCGCGCAGTTCTGAGAGAAAAAGTTTACACCTTTCTCTCGTCTACTCTTCGACGACTTGTAAAATCGATGCTCGTTAAACTTGCTAGTTTCGATCTAAAACGATGTATTCCGTTGGTTTGAGCCGGAATACAAGTTTTCGCGCAGTTCTGAGAGAAACATTTACACCTTTCTCTCGTCTACTCTGCGACGACTTATAAAATCGATGCTCGTGAATCTTGCTAGTTTCAATCTAAACGATGTATCCCGTTGTTTTGAGCCGGAATACAAGTTTTCGCGCAGTTCTGAGAGAAAAAGTTTACACCTTTCTCTCGTCTACTCTTCGATGACTTGTAAAATCGATGCTCGTTAAACTTGCTAGTTTCGCTCTAAAACGATGTATTCTGTTGGTTTGAGCCGGAATACAAGTTTTCGCGCAGTTCTGAGAGAAAAATTTACACTTTTCTCTCGTCTACTCTGCGACGACTTATAAATCGATGCTCGTGAATCTTGCTAGTTTCGATCTAAAACGATGTATCCCGTTGTTTTGAGCCGGAATACAAGTTTTCGCGCAGTTCTGAGGAAAAGTTTACACCTTTCTCTCGTCTACTCTTCGGCAACTTGTAAAATCGATCCTCGTGAATCTTGATAGTTTCGCTCTAAAACAATGTATCCCGTTGTTTTGAGCCGGAATACAAGTTTTCGCGCAGTTCTGAGAGAAAAAGTTTACACCTATCTCTCGTCTACTCTTCGACGACTTGTTAAATCGATGCTCGTGAATTTTGCTACTTTCGATCTAAAACGATGTATCCCGTTGTTTTGAGCCGGAATACAATTTTTCGCGCAGTTCTGAGAGAAAAAGTTTACACCTTTCTCTCGTCTACTCTTCGACGACTTGTAAAATCGATGCTCGTGAATATTGATAGTTTCGCTCTAAAACAATGAATCCCGTTGTTTTGAGCCGGAATACGAGTTTTCGCGCAGTTCTGAGAGAAAAAGTTTACACCTTTCTCTCGTCTACTCTTCGACGACTTGTAAAATCGATGCCCGTTAATCGTGCTAGTTTCGATCTAAAACGATGTATTCCGTTGTTTTGAGCCGGAATACAAGTTTTCGCGCAGTTCTGAGAGAAAAAGTTTACAACTTTCTCTCGTCTACTCTTCGACGACTTGTTAAATCGATGCTCGTGAATTTTGCTACTTTCGATCTAAAACGATGTATCCCGTTGTTTTGAGCCGGAATACAAGTTTTCGCGCAGTTCTGAGAGAAAAAAGTTTACACCTTTCTCTCGTCTACTCTTCGACGACTTGTAAAATCGATGCTCGTTAATCTTGCTAGTTTCGATCTAAAACGATGTATTCCGTTGTTTTGAGCCGGAATACAAGTTTTCGCGCTGTTCTGAGAGAAAAAGTTTACACCTTTCTCTCGTCTACTCTTCGACGACTTGTAAAATCGATGCTCATGAATCTTGATAGTTTCGCTCTAAAACAATGTATCCCGTTGTTTTGAGCCCGAAAACGAGTTTTCGCGCAGTTCTGAGAGAAAAAGTTTACACCTTTCTCTCGTCTACTCTTCGACGACTTGTAAAATCGATGCTCGTGAATCTTGCTAGTTTCAATCTAAAACGATGTATCCCAGTGTTTTGAGCCGGAATACAAGTTTTCGCGCAGTTCTGAGAGAAAAAGTTTACACCTTTCTCTCCTCTACTCTTCGATGACTTGTAAAATCGATGCTCGTGAATCTTGATAGTTTCGCTCTAAAACAATGTATCCCGTTGTTTTGAGCCCGAATACGAGTTTTCGCGCAGTTCTGAGAGAAAAAGTTTACACCTTTCTCTCGTCTACTCTTCGACGACTTGTAAAATCGATGCTCGTGAATCTTGATAGTTTCGCTCTAAAACAATGTATCCCGTTATTTTGAGCCCGAATACGAGTTTTCGCGCAGTTCTGAGAGAAAAAGTTTACACCTTTCTCTCGTCTACTCTTCGACGACTTGTAAAATCGATGCTCGTTAATCTTGCTAGTTTCAATCTAAAACGATGTATTCCGTTGTTTTGAGCCGGAATACAAGTTTTCGCGCAGTTCTGAGAGAAAAATTTACACCTTTCTCTCGTTTACTCTTCGTCGACTTGTAAAATCGATGCTCGGTAATCTTGCTAGTTTCGATCTAAAACGATGTATCCCGTTGTTTTCAGCCGGAATACAAGTTTTCGCGCAGTTCTGAGAGAAAAAGTTTACACCTTTCTCTCGTCTACTCTTCGACGACTTGTAAAATCGATGCTCGTGAATCTTGATAGTTTCGCTCAAAAACAATGTATCCCGTTGTTTTGAGCCGGAATACAAGTTTTCGCGCAGTTCTGAGAGAAAAAGTTTACACCTATCTCTCGTCTACTCTTCGACGACTTGTAAAATCGATGCTCCTTAATTGTGCTAGTTTCGATCTAAAACAAAGTATCCCGTTGTTTTGAGCCAGAATACAAGTTTTCGCGCAGTTCTGAGAGAAAAAGTTTACACCTTTCTCTCGTCTACTCTTCGTCGACTTGTAAAATCGATGCATGTGAATTTTGCTTGTCTTGACCTAAAACGATGTATCCCGTTGTTTTGAGCCGCAATATAAGTTTTCGCGCAGTTCTGAGAGAAAAAGTTTACACCTTTCTCTCGTCTACTTTTCGACGACTTGTTAAATCGATGCTCGTGAATTTTGCTACTTTCGATCTAAAACGATGTATCCCGTTGTTTTGAGCCGGAATACAAGTTTTCGCGCAGTTCTGAGAGAATAGGTTTCCACCTTTCTCTCGTCTACTCTTCGACGACTTGTGAAATTGATGCTCGTGAATTTTGCTAGTTTCGATCTAAAATGATGTATCCCGTTGTTTTGAGCCGGAATACAATTTTTTGCGCAGTTCTGAGAAAAAAAGTTTACACCTTTCTCTCGTCTACTCTTCGACGACTTGTAAAATCGATGCTCGTGAATCTTGATAGTTTCAATCTAAAACGATGTATTTCGTTGTCTTGAGCCGGAATACAAGTTTTCGCGCAGTTCTGAGAGAAAAAGTTTACACCTTTCTCTCGTCTACTCTTCGACGACTTGTAAAATCGATGCTCGTTAATCTTGCCAGTTTCGATCTAAAACGATGTATCCCGTTGTTTTGAGCCGGAATACGAGTCTTCGCGCAGTTCTGAGAGAAAACGTTTACATCTTTCTCTCGTCTACTCTTCGACAACTTGTAAAATCGATGCTCGTGAATCTTGCTAGTTTCAATCTAAAACGATGTATCCCGTTGTTTTGAGCCGGAATACAAATTTTTGCGCAGTTCTGAGAGAAAAAGTTTACACCTTTCTCTCGTTCTCTTCAACGACATGTAAAATCGATGCTCGTTAATCGTGCTAGTTTCGATCTAAAACGATGTATCCCGTTGTTTTGGGCCAGAATACAAGTTTTCGCGCAGTTCTGAGAGAAAAAGTTTACACCTATCTCTCGTCTACTCTTCGACGTCTTGTAAAATCGATGCTCGTTAATTGTGCTAGTTTCGATCTAAAACAAAGTATTCCGTTGTTTTGAGCCGGAATACAAGTTTTCGCGCAGTTCTGAGAGAAAAAGTTTACACCTTTCTCTCGTATACTCTTCGTCGACTTGTAAAATCGATGCTCGTTAATCTTGCTAGTTTCGATCTAAAACGATGTATCCCGTTGTTTTGAGCCGGAATACAAGTCTTCACGCAGTTCTGAGAGAAAACGTTTACACCTTTCTCTCGTCTACTCTTCGACAACTTGTAAAATCGATGCTCGTGAATCTTGCTAGTTTCAATCTAAAACGATGTATCCCGTTGTTTTGAGCCGGAATACAAATTTTTGCGCAGTTCTGAGAGAAAAAGTTTACACCTTTCTCTCGTTCTCTTCGACGACATGTAAAGTCGATGCTCGTGAATTTTGCTAGTTTCGTTCTAAAGCGATGTATCTCAATTATTTGAGCCGGAATACAAGTTATCGCGCAGTTCTGAGAGAAAAAGTTTACACCTTTCTCTCGTCTACTCATCGACGACTTGTTAAATCGATGCTCGTGAATTTTGCTACTTTCGATCTAAAACGATGTATCCCGTTGTTTTGAGCCGGAATACTATTTTTCGCGCAGATCTGAGAGAAAAAGTTTACACCTTTCTCTCGTGTACTCTTCGACGACTTGTAAAATTGATGCTCGTGAATCTTGATAGTTTCGATCTAAAACGATGTATCCCTTTGTTCTGAGCCGGAATACAAGGTTTCGCGCAGTTCTGAGAGAAAACGTTTACACCTTTCTCTCGTCTACTCTTCGAAAACTTGTAAAATCGATGCTCGTGAATCTTGCTAGTTTCGATCTAAAACGATGTATCCCGTTGTTTTGAGCCGGAATACAAATTTTTGCGCAGTTCTGAGAGAAAAAGTTTACACCTTTCTCTCGTTCTCTTCGGCGACTTGTAAAATCAATGCTCGTGAATCTTGCCAGTTTCGATCTAAAGCGATGTATCTCAATTATTTGAGCCGGAATACAAGTTTTCGCGCAGTTCTGAGAGAAAAAGTTTACACCTTTCTCTCATCTACTCTTCGACGACTTGTTAAATCGATGCTCGTGAATTTTGCTACTTTCGATCTAAAACGATGTATCCCGTTGTTTTGAGCCGGAATACAAGTTTTCGCGCAGTTCTGAGAGAAAAAGTTTACACCTTTCTCACGTCTACTCTTCGACGACTTTTAAAATTGATGCTCGCGGATTTTGCTAGTTTCGATCTAAAACGATGTATCCCGTTGTTTTGAGCTGGAATACAAGTTTTCGCGCAGTTCTGAGAGAAAAAGTTTACACCTTTCTCTCGTCTACTCTTCGACGACTTGTAAAATCGATGCTCGTTAATCTTGCTAGTTTCGATCTAAAACGATGTATTTTGTTGTTTTGAGCCGGAATACAAGTTTTCGCGCAGTTCTGAGAGAAAAATTTACACCTTTCTCTCGTCTACTCTGCGACGACTTGTAAAATCGATGCTCGTGAATCTTGCTAGTTTCGATCTAAAACGATGTATCCCGTTGTTTTGAGCCGGTATACAATTTTTGGCGCAGTTCTGAGAGAAAAAGTTTACACCTTTCTCTCGTCTACTCTTCGACGACTTGTAAAATCGATGCTCGTGAATTTTGATAGTTTCGCTCAAAAACAATGTACCCCGTTGATTTGAGCCGGAATACGAGTTTTCGCGCAGTTCTGAAAGAAAAAGTTTACACCTTTCTCTCGTCTACTCTTCGACGACTTGTTAAATCGATGCTCGTGAATTTTGCGACTTTCGATCTAAAACGATGTATCCCGTTGTTTTGAGCCGGAATACAATTTTTCGCGCAGTTCTGAGAGAAAAAGTTTACACCTTTCTCTCGTCTACTCTTCGACGACTTGTAAAATCGATGCTCGTGAATCTTGATAGTTTCGATCTAAAACAATGTATTTCGTTGTTTTGAGCCAGAATACAAGTTTTCGCGCAGTTCTGAGAGAAAAAGTTTACACCTTTCTCTCGTCTACTCTTCGACGACTTCTAAAATCGATGCTCGTGAATCTTGATAGTTTCGCTCTAAAACAATGTATCCCTTTGTTTTGAGCCCGAATACGAGTTTTCGCGCAGTTCTGAGAGAAAAAGTTTACACCTTTCTCTCGTCTACTCTTCGACGACTTGTAAAATCGATGCTCGTTAATCGTGCTAGTTTCGATCTAAAACGATGTATTCCGTTGTTTTGAGCCGGAATACAAGTTTTCGCGCAGTTCTGAGAGAAAAAGTTTACACCTTTTTCTCGTCTACTCTTCGACGACTTGTAAAATCGATGCTCGTGAATCTTGCTAGTTTCGATCTAAAACGATGTATCCCGTTGTTTTGAGCCGGAATACAAGTTTTCGCGCAGTTCTGAGAGAAAAAGTTTACACCTTTCTCTCATCTACTCTTCGACGACTTGTTAAATCGATGCTCGTGAATTTTGCGACTTTCGATCTATAACGATGTATCCCGTTGTTTTGAGCCGGAATACAATTTTTCGCGCAGTTCTGAGAGAAAAAGTTCACACCTTTCTCTCGTCTACTCTTCGACGACTTGTAAAATCGATGCTCGTGAATCTTGATAGTTTCGATCTAAAACAATGTATTTCGTTGTTTTGAGCCAGAATACAAGTTTTCGCGCAGTTCTGAGAGAAAAATTTACACCTTTCTCTCGTCTACTCTGCGACGACTTGTAAAATCGATGCTCGTGAATCTTGCTAGTTTCGATCTAAAACGATGTATCCCGTTGTTTTGAGCCGGAATACAAGTTTTCGCGCAGTTCTGAGAGGAAAGGTTTACACCTTTCTCTCGTCTACTCTTCGACGACTTGTAAAATCGATGCTCGTGAATCTTGATAGTTTCGCTCTAAAACAATGTATCCCTTTGTTTTGAGCCCGAATACGAGTTTTCGCGCAGTTCTGAGAGAAAAAGTTTACACCTTTCTCTCGTCTACTCTTCGACGACTTGTAAAATCGATGCTCGTTAATCGTGCTAGTTTCGATCTAAAACGATGTATCCCGTTGTTTTGAGCCGGAATACAAGTTTTCGAGCAGTTCTGAGAGAAAAAGTTTACACCTTTTTCTCGTCTACTCTTCGACGACTTGTAAAATCGATGCTCGTGAATCTTGCTACTTTCGATCTAAAACGATGTATCCCGTTGTTTTGAGCCGGAATACAAGTTTTCGTGCAGTTCTAAAAGAAAAAGTTTACACATTTCTCTCGTCTACTCTTCGACGACTTGTAAAATCGATGCTCGTGAATCTTGATAGTATCGCTCTAAAACGATGTATCCCGTTGTTTTGAGCCGGAATACAAGTTTTCGCGCAGTTCTGAGAGAAAAAGTTTACACCTTTCTCTCGTCTACTCTTCGACGACTTGCAAAATTGATGCTCGTGAATCTTGATAGTTTCGATCTAAAACGATGTATCCCGTTGTATTGAGCCGGAATACAAGTTTTCGCGCAGTTCTGAGAGAAAAAGTTTACACCTTTCTCTCGTCTACTCTTCGACGACTTGTAAAATCGATGCTCGTGAATCTTGATAGTTTCGCTCTAAAACAATGTATCCCGTTGTTTTGAGCCGGAATACAAGTTTTCGCGCAGTTCTGAGAGAAAAATTTACACCTTTCTCTCGTTTACTCTTCGTCGACTTGTAAAATCGATGCTCGGTAATCTTGCTAGTTTCGATCTAAAACGATGTATCCCGTTGTTTTCAGCCGGAATACAAGTTTTCGCGCAGTTCTGAGAGAAAAAGTTTACACCTTTCTCTCGTCTACTCTTCGACGACTTGTAAAATCGATGCTCGTGAATCTTGATAGTTTCGCTCAAAAACAATGTATCCCGTTGTTTTGAGCCGGAATACAAGTTTTCGCGCAGTTCTGAGAGAAAAAGTTTACACCTATCTCTCGTCTACTCTTCGACGACTTGTAAAATCGATGCTCCTTAATTGTGCTAGTTTCGATCTAAAACAAAGTATCCCGTTGTTTTGAGCCAGAATACAAGTTTTCGCGCAGTTCTGAGAGAAAAAGTTTACACCTTTCTCTCGTCTACTCTTCGTCGACTTGTAAAATCGATGCATGTGAATTTTGCTTGTCTTGACCTAAAACGATGTATCCCGTTGTTTTGAGCCGCAATATAAGTTTTCGCGCAGTTCTGAGAGAAAAAGTTTACACCTTTCTCTCGTCTACTTTTCGACGACTTGTTAAATCGATGCTCGTGAATTTTGCTACTTTCGATCTAAAACGATGTATTCTGTTGGTTTGAGCCGGAATACAAGTTTTCGCGCAGTTCTGAGAGAAAAATTTACACCTTTCTCTCGTCTACTCTGCGACGACTTATAAAATCGATGCTCGTGAATCTTGCTAGTTTCGATCTAAAACAATGTATCCCGTTGTTTTGAGCCGGAATACAAGTTTTCGCGCAGTTCTGAGAGAAACATTTACACCTTTCTCTCGTCTACTCTGCGACGACTTATAAAATAGATGCTCGTGAATCTTGCTAGTTTCAATCTAAAACGATGTATCCCGTTGTTTTGAGCCGGAATACAAGTTTTCGCGCAGTTCTGAGAGAAAAAGTTTACACCTTTCTCTCGTCTACTCTTCGATGACTTGTAAAATCGATGCTCGTTAAACTTGCTAGTTTCGATCTAAAACGATGTATTCTGTTGGTTTGAGCCGGAATACAAGTTTTCGCGCAGTTCTGAGAGAAAAATTTACACCTTTCTCTCGTCTACTCTGCGACGACTTATAAAATCGATGCTCGTGAATCTTGCTAGTTTCGATCTAAAACGATGTATCCCGTTGTTTTGAGCCGGAATACAAGTTTTCGCGCAGTTCTGAGGGAAAAGTTTACACCTTTCTCTCGTCTACTCTTCGGCAACTTGTAAAATCGATCCTCGTGAATCTTGATAGTTTCGCTCTAAAACAATGTATCCCGTTGTTTTGAGCCGGAATACAAGTTTTCGCGCAGTTCTGAGAGAAAAAGTTTACACCTATCTCTCGTCTACTCTTCGACGACTTGTAAAATCGATGCTCGTTAATTGTGCTAGTTTCGATCTAAAACGATGTATCCCGTTGTTTTGAGCCGGAATACAAGTTTTCGCGCAGTTCTGAGAGAAAAAGTTTACAACTTTCTCTCGTCTACTCTTCGACGACTTGTTAAATCGATGCTCGTGAATTTTGCTACTTTCGATCTAAAACGATGTATCCCGTTGTTTTGAGCCGGAATACAATTTTTCGCGCAGTTCTGAGAGAAAAAGTTTACACCTTTCTCTCGTCTACTCTTCGACGACTTGTAAAATCGATGCTCGTGAATATTGATAGTTTCGCTCTAAAACAATGAATCCCGTTGTTTTGAGCCGGAATACGCGTTTTCGCGCAGTTCTGAGAGAAAAAGTTTACACCTTTCTCTCGTCTACTCTTCGACGACTTGTAAAATCGATGCCCGTTAATCGTGCTAGTTTCGATCTAAAACGATGTATTCCGTTGTTTTGAGCCAGAATACAAGTTTTCGCGCAGTTCTGAGAGAAAAAGTTTACACCTTTCTCTCGTCTACTCTTCGACGACTTGTAAAATCGATGCTCGTTAATCTTGCTAGTTTCGATCTAAAACGATGTATCCCGTTGTTTTGAGCCGGAATACAAGTTTTCGCGCAGTTCTGAGAGAAAAAGTTTACACCTTTCTCTCGTCTACTCTTCGACGACTTTTAAAATCGATGCCCGTTAATCGTGCTAGTTTCGATCTAAAACGATGTATCCCGTTGTTTTGAGCCGGAATACAAGTTTTCGCGCAGTTCTGAGAGAAAACGTTTACACCTTTCTCTCGTCTACTCTTCGACGACTTGTCAAATCGATGCTCGTTAAACTTGCTAGTTTCGATCTAAAACGATGTATTTCGTTGGTTTGAGCCGGAATACAAGTTTTCGCGCAGTTCTGAGAGAAACATTTACACCTTTCTCTCGTCTACTCTGCGACGACTTATAAAATCGATGCTCGTGAATCTTGCTAGTTTTAATCTAAAACGATGTATCCCGTTGTTTTGAGCCGGAATACAAGTTTTCGCGCAGTTCTGAGAGAAAAAGTTTACACCTTTCTCTCGTCTACTCTTCGATGACTTGTAAAATCGATGCTCGTTAAACTTGCAAGTTTCGATCTAAAACGATGTATTCTGTTGGTTTGAGCCGGAATACAAGTTTTCGCGCAATTCTGAGGGAAAAGTTTACACCTTTCTCTCGTCTACTCTT
This sequence comes from Amblyomma americanum, assembly GCF_052857255.1. NCBI lineage: Eukaryota > Metazoa > Arthropoda > Arachnida > Ixodida > Ixodidae > Amblyomma > Amblyomma americanum. Next base: position 294,616 of record NW_027526582.1, on the reverse strand, counting down.
CGGCAACTTGTAAAATCGATCCTCGTGAATCTTGATAGTTTCGCTCTAAAACAATGTATCCCGTTGTTTTGAGCCGGAATACAAGTTTTCGCGCAGTTCTGAGAGAAAAAGTTTACACCTATCTCTCGTCTACTCTTCGACGACTTGTAAAATCGATGCTCGTTAATTGTGCTAGTTTCGATCTAAAACGATGTATCCCGTTGTTTTGAGCCGGAATACAAGTTTTCGCGCAGTTCTGAGAGAAAAAGTTTACAACTTTCTCTCGTCTACTCTTCGACGACTTGTTAAATCGATGCTCGTGAATTTTGCTACTTTCGATCTAAAACGATGTATCCCGTTGTTTTGAGCCGGAATACAATTTTTCGCGCAGTTCTGAGAGAAAAAGTTTACACCTTTCTCTCGTCTAATCTTCGACGACTTGTAAAATCGATGCTCGTGAATATTGATAGTTTCGCTCTAAAACAATGAATCCCGTTGTTTTGAGCCGGAATACGAGTTTTCGCGCAGTTCTGAGAGAAAAAGTTTACACCTTTCTCTCGTCTACTCTTCGACGACTTGTAAAATCGATGCCCGTTAATCGTGCTAGTTTCGATCTAAAACGATGTATTCCGTTGTTTTGAGCCGGAATACAATTTTTCGCGCAGTTCTGAGAGAAAAAGTTTACACCTTTTTCTTGTCTACTCTTCGACGACTTTTAAAATCGATGCTCGTGAATCTTGCTAGTTTCGATCTAAAACGATGTATCCCGTTGTTTTGAGCCGGAATACAAGTTTTCGCGCAGTTCTGAGAGAAAAAGTTTACACCTTTCTCTCGTCTACTCTTCGACGACTTGTAAAATCGATGCTCGTTAAACTTGCTAGTTTCGATCTAAAACGATGTATTCCGTTGGTTTGAGCCGGAATACAAGTTTTCGCGCAGTTCTGAGAGAAACATTTACACCTTTCTCTCGTCTACTCTGCGACGACTTATAAAATCGATGCTCGTGAATCTTGCTAGTTTCAATCTAAAACGATGTATCCCGTTGTTTTGAGCCGGAATACAAGTTTTCGCGCAGTTCTGAGAGAAAAAGTTTACACCTTTCTCTCGTCTACTCTTCGATGACTTGTAAAATCGATGCTCGTTAAACTTGCTAGTTTCGCTCTAAAACGATGTATTCTGTTGGTTTGAGCCGGAATACAAGTTTTCGCGCAGTTCTGAGAGAAAAATTTACACTTTTCTCTCGTCTACTCTGCGACGACTTATAAAATCGATGCTCGTGAATCTTGCTAGTTTCGATCTAAAACGATGTATCCCGTTGTTTTGAGCCGGAATACAAGTTTTCGCGCAGTTCTGAGGGAAAAGTTTACACCTTTCTCTCGTCTACTCTTCGGCAACTTGTAAAATCGATCCTCGTGAATCTTGATAGTTTCGCTCTAAAACAATGTATCCCGTTGTTTTGAGCCGGAATACAAGTTTTCGCGCAGTTCTGAGAGAAAAAGTTTACACCTATCTCTCGTCTACTCTTCGACGACTTGTTAAATCGATGCTCGTGAATTTTGCTACTTTCGATCTAAAACGATGTATCCCGTTGTTTTGAGCCGGAATACAATTTTTCGCGCAGTTCTGAGAGAAAAAGTTTACACCTTTCTCTCGTCTACTCTTCGACGACTTGTAAAATCGATGCTCGTGAATATTGATAGTTTCGCTCTAAAACAATGAATCCCGTTGTTTTGAGCCGGAATACGAGTTTTCGCGCAGTTCTGAGAGAAAAAGTTTACACCTTTCTCTCGTCTACTCTTCGACGACTTGTAAAATCGATGCCCGTTAATCGTGCTAGTTTCGATCTAAAACGATGTATTCCGTTGTTTTGAGCCGGAATACAAGTTTTCGCGCAGTTCTGAGAGAAAAAGTTTACAACTTTCTCTCGTCTACTCTTCGACGACTTGTTAAATCGATGCTCGTGAATTTTGCTACTTTCGATCTAAAACGATGTATCCCGTTGTTTTGAGCCGGAATACAAGTTTTCGCGCAGTTCTGAGAGAAAAAAGTTTACACCTTTCTCTCGTCTACTCTTCGACGACTTGTAAAATCGATGCTCGTTAATCTTGCTAGTTTCGATCTAAAACGATGTATTCCGTTGTTTTGAGCCGGAATACAAGTTTTCGCGCTGTTCTGAGAGAAAAAGTTTACACCTTTCTCTCGTCTACTCTTCGACGACTTGTAAAATCGATGCTCATGAATCTTGATAGTTTCGCTCTAAAACAATGTATCCCGTTGTTTTGAGCCCGAAAACGAGTTTTCGCGCAGTTCTGAGAGAAAAAGTTTACACCTTTCTCTCGTCTACTCTTCGACGACTTGTAAAATCGATGCTCGTGAATCTTGCTAGTTTCAATCTAAAACGATGTATCCCAGTGTTTTGAGCCGGAATACAAGTTTTCGCGCAGTTCTGAGAGAAAAAGTTTACACCTTTCTCTCCTCTACTCTTCGATGACTTGTAAAATCGATGCTCGTGAATCTTGATAGTTTCGCTCTAAAACAATGTATCCCGTTGTTTTGAGCCCGAATACGAGTTTTCGCGCAGTTCTGAGAGAAAAAGTTTACACCTTTCTCTCGTCTACTCTTCGACGACTTGTAAAATCGATGCTCGTGAATCTTGATAGTTTCGCTCTAAAACAATGTATCCCGTTATTTTGAGCCCGAATACGAGTTTTCGCGCAGTTCTGAGAGAAAAAGTTTACACCTTTCTCTCGTCTACTCTTCGACGACTTGTAAAATCGATGCTCGTTAATCTTGCTAGTTTCAATCTAAAACGATGTATTCCGTTGTTTTGAGCCGGAATACAAGTTTTCGCGCAGTTCTGAGAGAAAAATTTACACCTTTCTCTCGTTTACTCTTCGTCGACTTGTAAAATCGATGCTCGGTAATCTTGCTAGTTTCGATCTAAAACGATGTATCCCGTTGTTTTCAGCCGGAATACAAGTTTTCGCGCAGTTCTGAGAGAAAAAGTTTACACCTTTCTCTCGTCTACTCTTCGACGACTTGTAAAATCGATGCTCGTGAATCTTGATAGTTTCGCTCAAAAACAATGTATCCCGTTGTTTTGAGCCGGAATACAAGTTTTCGCGCAGTTCTGAGAGAAAAAGTTTACACCTATCTCTCGTCTACTCTTCGACGACTTGTAAAATCGATGCTCCTTAATTGTGCTAGTTTCGATCTAAAACAAAGTATCCCGTTGTTTTGAGCCAGAATACAAGTTTTCGCGCAGTTCTGAGAGAAAAAGTTTACACCTTTCTCTCGTCTACTCTTCGTCGACTTGTAAAATCGATGCATGTGAATTTTGCTTGTCTTGACCTAAAACGATGTATCCCGTTGTTTTGAGCCGCAATATAAGTTTTCGCGCAGTTCTGAGAGAAAAAGTTTACACCTTTCTCTCGTCTACTTTTCGACGACTTGTTAAATCGATGCTCGTGAATTTTGCTACTTTCGATCTAAAACGATGTATCCCGTTGTTTTGAGCCGGAATACAAGTTTTCGCGCAGTTCTGAGAGAATAGGTTTCCACCTTTCTCTCGTCTACTCTTCGACGACTTGTGAAATTGATGCTCGTGAATTTTGCTAGTTTCGATCTAAAATGATGTATCCCGTTGTTTTGAGCCGGAATACAATTTTTTGCGCAGTTCTGAGAAAAAAAGTTTACACCTTTCTCTCGTCTACTCTTCGACGACTTGTAAAATCGATGCTCGTGAATCTTGATAGTTTCAATCTAAAACGATGTATTTCGTTGTCTTGAGCCGGAATACAAGTTTTCGCGCAGTTCTGAGAGAAAAAGTTTACACCTTTCTCTCGTCTACTCTTCGACGACTTGTAAAATCGATGCTCGTTAATCTTGCCAGTTTCGATCTAAAACGATGTATCCCGTTGTTTTGAGCCGGAATACGAGTCTTCGCGCAGTTCTGAGAGAAAACGTTTACATCTTTCTCTCGTCTACTCTTCGACAACTTGTAAAATCGATGCTCGTGAATCTTGCTAGTTTCAATCTAAAACGATGTATCCCGTTGTTTTGAGCCGGAATACAAATTTTTGCGCAGTTCTGAGAGAAAAAGTTTACACCTTTCTCTCGTTCTCTTCAACGACATGTAAAATCGATGCTCGTTAATCGTGCTAGTTTCGATCTAAAACGATGTATCCCGTTGTTTTGGGCCAGAATACAAGTTTTCGCGCAGTTCTGAGAGAAAAAGTTTACACCTATCTCTCGTCTACTCTTCGACGTCTTGTAAAATCGATGCTCGTTAATTGTGCTAGTTTCGATCTAAAACAAAGTATTCCGTTGTTTTGAGCCGGAATACAAGTTTTCGCGCAGTTCTGAGAGAAAAAGTTTACACCTTTCTCTCGTATACTCTTCGTCGACTTGTAAAATCGATGCTCGTTAATCTTGCTAGTTTCGATCTAAAACGATGTATCCCGTTGTTTTGAGCCGGAATACAAGTCTTCACGCAGTTCTGAGAGAAAACGTTTACACCTTTCTCTCGTCTACTCTTCGACAACTTGTAAAATCGATGCTCGTGAATCTTGCTAGTTTCAATCTAAAACGATGTATCCCGTTGTTTTGAGCCGGAATACAAATTTTTGCGCAGTTCTGAGAGAAAAAGTTTACACCTTTCTCTCGTTCTCTTCGACGACATGTAAAGTCGATGCTCGTGAATTTTGCTAGTTTCGTTCTAAAGCGATGTATCTCAATTATTTGAGCCGGAATACAAGTTATCGCGCAGTTCTGAGAGAAAAAGTTTACACCTTTCTCTCGTCTACTCATCGACGACTTGTTAAATCGATGCTCGTGAATTTTGCTACTTTCGATCTAAAACGATGTATCCCGTTGTTTTGAGCCGGAATACTATTTTTCGCGCAGATCTGAGAGAAAAAGTTTACACCTTTCTCTCGTGTACTCTTCGACGACTTGTAAAATTGATGCTCGTGAATCTTGATAGTTTCGATCTAAAACGATGTATCCCTTTGTTCTGAGCCGGAATACAAGGTTTCGCGCAGTTCTGAGAGAAAACGTTTACACCTTTCTCTCGTCTACTCTTCGAAAACTTGTAAAATCGATGCTCGTGAATCTTGCTAGTTTCGATCTAAAACGATGTATCCCGTTGTTTTGAGCCGGAATACAAATTTTTGCGCAGTTCTGAGAGAAAAAGTTTACACCTTTCTCTCGTTCTCTTCGGCGACTTGTAAAATCAATGCTCGTGAATCTTGCCAGTTTCGATCTAAAGCGATGTATCTCAATTATTTGAGCCGGAATACAAGTTTTCGCGCAGTTCTGAGAGAAAAAGTTTACACCTTTCTCTCATCTACTCTTCGACGACTTGTTAAATCGATGCTCGTGAATTTTGCTACTTTCGATCTAAAACGATGTATCCCGTTGTTTTGAGCCGGAATACAAGTTTTCGCGCAGTTCTGAGAGAAAAAGTTTACACCTTTCTCACGTCTACTCTTCGACGACTTTTAAAATTGATGCTCGCGGATTTTGCTAGTTTCGATCTAAAACGATGTATCCCGTTGTTTTGAGCTGGAATACAAGTTTTCGCGCAGTTCTGAGAGAAAAAGTTTACACCTTTCTCTCGTCTACTCTTCGACGACTTGTAAAATCGATGCTCGTTAATCTTGCTAGTTTCGATCTAAAACGATGTATTTTGTTGTTTTGAGCCGGAATACAAGTTTTCGCGCAGTTCTGAGAGAAAAATTTACACCTTTCTCTCGTCTACTCTGCGACGACTTGTAAAATCGATGCTCGTGAATCTTGCTAGTTTCGATCTAAAACGATGTATCCCGTTGTTTTGAGCCGGTATACAATTTTTGGCGCAGTTCTGAGAGAAAAAGTTTACACCTTTCTCTCGTCTACTCTTCGACGACTTGTAAAATCGATGCTCGTGAATTTTGATAGTTTCGCTCAAAAACAATGTACCCCGTTGATTTGAGCCGGAATACGAGTTTTCGCGCAGTTCTGAAAGAAAAAGTTTACACCTTTCTCTCGTCTACTCTTCGACGACTTGTTAAATCGATGCTCGTGAATTTTGCGACTTTCGATCTAAAACGATGTATCCCGTTGTTTTGAGCCGGAATACAATTTTTCGCGCAGTTCTGAGAGAAAAAGTTTACACCTTTCTCTCGTCTACTCTTCGACGACTTGTAAAATCGATGCTCGTGAATCTTGATAGTTTCGATCTAAAACAATGTATTTCGTTGTTTTGAGCCAGAATACAAGTTTTCGCGCAGTTCTGAGAGAAAAAGTTTACACCTTTCTCTCGTCTACTCTTCGACGACTTCTAAAATCGATGCTCGTGAATCTTGATAGTTTCGCTCTAAAACAATGTATCCCTTTGTTTTGAGCCCGAATACGAGTTTTCGCGCAGTTCTGAGAGAAAAAGTTTACACCTTTCTCTCGTCTACTCTTCGACGACTTGTAAAATCGATGCTCGTTAATCGTGCTAGTTTCGATCTAAAACGATGTATTCCGTTGTTTTGAGCCGGAATACAAGTTTTCGCGCAGTTCTGAGAGAAAAAGTTTACACCTTTTTCTCGTCTACTCTTCGACGACTTGTAAAATCGATGCTCGTGAATCTTGCTAGTTTCGATCTAAAACGATGTATCCCGTTGTTTTGAGCCGGAATACAAGTTTTCGCGCAGTTCTGAGAGAAAAAGTTTACACCTTTCTCTCATCTACTCTTCGACGACTTGTTAAATCGATGCTCGTGAATTTTGCGACTTTCGATCTATAACGATGTATCCCGTTGTTTTGAGCCGGAATACAATTTTTCGCGCAGTTCTGAGAGAAAAAGTTCACACCTTTCTCTCGTCTACTCTTCGACGACTTGTAAAATCGATGCTCGTGAATCTTGATAGTTTCGATCTAAAACAATGTATTTCGTTGTTTTGAGCCAGAATACAAGTTTTCGCGCAGTTCTGAGAGAAAAATTTACACCTTTCTCTCGTCTACTCTGCGACGACTTGTAAAATCGATGCTCGTGAATCTTGCTAGTTTCGATCTAAAACGATGTATCCCGTTGTTTTGAGCCGGAATACAAGTTTTCGCGCAGTTCTGAGAGGAAAGGTTTACACCTTTCTCTCGTCTACTCTTCGACGACTTGTAAAATCGATGCTCGTGAATCTTGATAGTTTCGCTCTAAAACAATGTATCCCTTTGTTTTGAGCCCGAATACGAGTTTTCGCGCAGTTCTGAGAGAAAAAGTTTACACCTTTCTCTCGTCTACTCTTCGACGACTTGTAAAATCGATGCTCGTTAATCGTGCTAGTTTCGATCTAAAACGATGTATCCCGTTGTTTTGAGCCGGAATACAAGTTTTCGAGCAGTTCTGAGAGAAAAAGTTTACACCTTTTTCTCGTCTACTCTTCGACGACTTGTAAAATCGATGCTCGTGAATCTTGCTACTTTCGATCTAAAACGATGTATCCCGTTGTTTTGAGCCGGAATACAAGTTTTCGTGCAGTTCTAAAAGAAAAAGTTTACACATTTCTCTCGTCTACTCTTCGACGACTTGTAAAATCGATGCTCGTGAATCTTGATAGTATCGCTCTAAAACGATGTATCCCGTTGTTTTGAGCCGGAATACAAGTTTTCGCGCAGTTCTGAGAGAAAAAGTTTACACCTTTCTCTCGTCTACTCTTCGACGACTTGCAAAATTGATGCTCGTGAATCTTGATAGTTTCGATCTAAAACGATGTATCCCGTTGTATTGAGCCGGAATACAAGTTTTCGCGCAGTTCTGAGAGAAAAAGTTTACACCTTTCTCTCGTCTACTCTTCGACGACTTGTAAAATCGATGCTCGTTAAACTTGCTAGTTTCGATCTAAAACGATGTATTCCGTTGGTTTGAGCCGGAATACAAGTTTTCGCGCAGTTCTGAGAGAAAAATTTACACCTTCCTCTCGTCTACTCTGCGACGACTTATAAAATCGATGCTCGTGAATCTTGCTAGTTTCGATCTAAAACGATGTATCCCGTTGTTTTGAGCCGGAATACAAGTTTTCGCGCAGTTCTGAGAGAAAAAGTTTACACCTTTCTCTCGTCTACTCTTCGGCAACTTGTAAAATCGATCCTCGTGAATCTTGATAGTTTCGCTCTAAAACAATGTATCCCGTTGTTTTGAGCCGGAATACAAGTTTTCGCGCCGTTCTGAGAGAAAAAGTTTACACCTATCTCTCGTCTACTCTTCGACGACTTGTAAAATCGATGCTCGTTAATTGTGCTAGTTTCGATCTAAAACGATGTATCCCGTTGTTTTGAGCCGGAATACAAGTTTTCGCGCAGTTCTGAGAGAAAAAGTTTACACCTTTCTCTCGTCTACTCTTCGACGACTTGTTAAATCGATGCTCGTGAATTTTGCTTGTCTTGATCTAAAACGATGTATCCCGTTGTTTTGAGCCGGAATACAATTTTTCGCGCACCTCTGAGAGAAAAAGTTGACACCTTTCTCTCGTCTACTCTTCGACGACTTGTAAAATCGATGCTCGTGAATCTAGATAGTTTCGATCTAAAACAATGTATTTCGTTGTTTTGAGCCAGAATACAAGTTTTCGCGCAGTTCTGAGATAAAAATTTACACCTTTCTTTCCTCTACTCTGCGACGACTTGTAAAATCGATGCTCGTGAATCTTGCTAGTTTCGATCTAAAACGATGTATCCCGTTGTTTTGAGCCGGAATACAAGTTTTCGCGCAGTTCTGAGAGAAAAAGTTTACACCTTTCTCTCGTCTACTCTTCGACGACTTGTAAAATCGATGCTCGTTAAACTTGCTAGTTTCGATCTAAAACGATGTATTCCGTTGGTTTGAGCCGGAATACAAGTTTTCGCGCTGTTCTGAGAGAAACATTTACACCTTTCTCTCGTCTACTCTGCGACGACTTATAAAATCGATGCTCGTGAATCTTGCTAGTTTCAATCTAAAACGATGTATCCCGTTGTTTTGAGCCGGAATACAAGTTTTCGCGCAGTTCTGAGAGAAAAAGTTTACACCTTTCTCTCGTCTACTCTTCGACGACTTGTAAAATCGATGCTCGTTAAACTTGCTAGTTTCGATCTAAAACGATGTATTCTGTTGGTTTGAGCCGGAATACAAGTTTGCGCGCAGTTCTGAGAGAAAAATTTACACCTTTCTCTCGTCTACTCTGCGACGACTTATAAAATTGATGCTCGTGAATCTTGCTAGTTTCGATCTAAAACGATGTATCCCGTTGTTTTGAGCCGGAATACAAGTTTTCGCGCAGTTCTGAGGGAAAAGTTTACACCTTTCTCTCGTCTACTCTTCGGCAACTTGTAAAATCGATCCTCGTGAATCTTGATAGTTTCGCTCTAAAACAATGTATCCCGTTGTTTTGAGCCGGAATACAAGTTTTCGCGCAGTTCTGAGAGAAAAAGTTTACACCTATCTCTCGTCTACTCTTCGACGACTTGTAAAATCGATGCTCGTTAATTGTGCTAGTTTCGACCTAAAACGATGTATCCCGTTGTTTTGAGCCGGAATACAAGTTTTTGCGCAGTTCTGAGAGAAAAAGTTTACACCTTTCTCTCGTCTACTCTTCGACGACTTGTTAAATCGGGGCTCGTGAATTTTGCGACTTTCGATCTAAAACGATGTATCCCGTTGTTATGAGCCGGAATACAATTTTTCGCGCAGTTCTGAGAGAAAAAGTTTACACCTTTCTCTCGTCTACTCTTCGACGACTTGTAAAATCGATGCTCGTGAATCTTGATAGTTTCTATTTAAAACAATGTATTTCGTTGTTTTGAGCCAGAATACAAGTTTTCGCGCAGTTCTGAGAGAAAAATTTACACCTTTCTCTCGTCTACTCTGCGACGACTTGTAAAATCGATGCTCGTGAATCTTGCTAATTTCGATCTAAAACGATGTATCCCGTTGTTTTGAGCGGGAATACAAGTTTTCGCCCAGTTCTGAGAGAAAAAGTTTACACCTTTCTCTCGTCTACTCTTCGACGACTTGTAAAATCGATGCTCGTGAATCTTGATAGTTTCGCTCTAAAACAATGTATCCCTTTGTTTTGAGACCGAATACGAGTTTTCGCGCAGTTCTGAGAGAAAAAGTTTACACCTTTCTCTCGTCTACTCTTCGACGACTTGTAAAATCGATGCTCGTTAATCGTGCTAGTTTCGATCTAAAACGATGTATCCCGTTGTTTTGAGCCGGAATACAAGTTTTCGCGCAGTTCTGAGAGAAAAAGTTTACACCTTTTTCTCGTCTACTCTTCGACGACTTGTAAAATCGATGCTCGTGAATCTTGCTACTTTCGATCTAAAACGATGTATCCCGTTGTTTTGAGCCGGAATACAAGTTTTCGCGCAGTTCTGAAAGAAAAAGTTTACACCTTTCTCTCGTCTACTCTTCGACGACTTGTAAAATCGATGCTCGTGAATCTTGATAGTATCGCTCTAAAACGATGTATCCCGTTGTTTTGAGCCGGAATACAAGTTTTCGCGCAGTTCTGAGAGAAAAAGTTTACACCTTTCTCTCGTCTACTCTTCGACGACTTGCAAAATCGATGCTCGTGAATCTTGATAGTTTCGATCTAAAACGATGTATCCCGTTGTTTTGAGCCGGAATACAAGTTTTCGCGCAGTTCTGAGAGAAAAAGTTTACACCTTTCTCTCGTCTACTCTTCGACGACTTGTAAAATCGATGCTCGTTAAACTTGCTAGTTTCGATCTAAAACGATGTATTCCGTTGGTTTGAGCCGGAATACAAGTTTTCGCGCAGTTCTGAGAGAAAAATTTACACCTTTCTCTCGTCTACTCTGCGACGACTTATAAAATCGATGCTCGTGAATCTTGCTAGTTTCAATCTAAAACGATGTATCCCGTTGTTTTGAGCCGGAATACAAGTTTTCGCGCAGTTCTGAGAGAAAAAGTTTACACCTTTCTCTCGTCTACTCTTCGACGACTTGTAAAATCGATGCTCGTTAAACTTGCTAGTTTCGATCTAAAACGATGTATTCCGTTGGTTAGAGCCGGAATACAAGTTTTCGCGCAGTTCTGAGAGAAAAAGTTTACACCTTTCTCTCGTCTACTCTTCGTCGACTTGTAAAATCGATGCTCGTTAATCTTGGTAGTTTCGATTTAAAACGATGTATCCCGTTGTTTTGAGCCGGAATACAAATTTTTGCGCAGTTCTGGGAGAAAAAGTTTACACCTTTCTCTCGTTCTCTTCGACGACATGCAAAATCGATGCTCGTGAATCTTGCTAGTTTCGATCTAAAGCGATGTATCTCAATGATTTGAGCCGGAATACAAGTTTTCGCGCAGTTCTGAGAGAAAAAGTTTACACCTTTCTCTCGTCTACTCTTCGACGACTTGTAAAATCGATGCTCGTGAATCTTGATAGTTTCGATCTAAAACGATGTATCCCGTTGTTTTGAGCCGGAATACAAGTTTTCGCGCAGTTCTGAGAGAAAAAGTTTACACCTCTCTCTCGTCTACTCTTCGACGACTTGTAAAATCGATGCTCGTTAATCTTGCTAGTTTCGATCTAAAACGATGTATTCCGTTGTTTTGAGTCGGAATACAAGTTTTCGCGCAGTTCTGAGAAAAAAATTTACACCTTTCTCTGGTCTACTCTGCGACGACTTGTAAAATCGATGCTCGTGAATCTTGCTAGTTTCGATCTAAAACGATGTATCCCGTTGTTTTGAGCCGGAATACAATTTTTCGCGCAGTTCTGAGAGAAAAATTTACACCTTTCTCTCGTCTACTCTTCGACGACTTGTTAAATCGATGCTCGTGAATTTTGCTACTTTCGATCTAAAACGATGTATCCCGTTGTTTTGAGCCGGAATACAAGTTTTCGCGCAGTTCTGAGAGAAAAAGTTTACACCTTTCTCTCGTCTACTCTTCGACGACTTGTTAAATCGATGCTCGTGAATTTTGCGACTTTCGATCTAAAACGATGTATCCCGTTGTTTTGAGCCGGAATACAATTTTTCGCGCAGTTCTGAGAGAAAAAGTTTACAACTTTCTCTCGTCTACTCTTCGACGACTTGTAAAATCGATGCTCGTGAATCTTGATAGTTTCGATCTAAAACAATGTATTTCGTTGTTTTGAGCCAGAATACAAGTTTTCGCGCAGTTCTGAGAGAAAAATTTACACCTTTCTCTCGTCTACTCTGCGACGACTTGTAAAATCGATGCTCATGAATCTTGCTAGTTTCGATCTAAAACGATGTATCCCGTTGTTTTGAGCCGGAATACAAGTTTTCGCGCAGTTCTGAGAGAAAAAGTTTACACCTTTCTCTCGTCTACTCTTCGACGACTTGTAAAATCGATGCTCGTGAATTTTGCGACTTTCGATCTAAAACGATGTATCCCGTTGTTTTGAGCCGGAATACAATTTTTCGCGCAGTTCTGAGAGAAAAAGTTTCCACCTTTCTCTCGTCTACTCTTCGACGACTTGTAAAATCGATGCTCGTGAATCTTGATAGTTTCGATCTAAAACAATGTATTTCGTTGTTTTGAGCCAGAATACAAGTTTTCGCGCAGTTCTGAGAGAAAAATTTACACCTTTCTCTGGTCTACTCTGCGACGACTTGTAAAATCGATGCTCGTGAATCTTGCTAGTTTCGATCTAAAACGATGTATCCTGTTGTTTTGAGCCGGAATACAATTTTTCGCGCAGTTCTGAGATAAAAATTTACACCTTTCTCTCGTCTACTCTGCGACGACTTGTAAAATCGATGCTCGTGAATCTTGCTAGTTTCGATCTAAAACGATGTATCCCGTTGTTTTGAGCGGGAATACAAGTTTTCGCCCAGTTCTGAGAGAAAAAGTTTACACCTTTCTCTCGTCTACTCTTCGACGACTTGTAAAATCGATGCTCGTGAATCTTGATAGTTTCGCTCTAAAACAATGTATCCCTTTGTTTTGAGACCGAATACGAGTTTTCGCGCAGTTCTGAGAGAAAAAGTTTACACCTTTCTCTCGTCTACTCTTCGACGACTTGTAAAATCGATGCTCGTTAATCGTGCTAGTTTCGATCTAAAACGATGTATCCCGTTGTTTTGAGCCGGAATACAAGTTTTCGCGCAGTTCTGAGAGAAAAAGTTTACACCTTTTTCTCGTCTACTCTTCGACGACTTGTAAAATCGATGCTCGTGAATCTTGCTACTTTCGATCTAAAACGATGTATCCCGTTGTTTTGAGCCGGAATACAAGTTTTCGCGCAGTTCTGAAAGAAAAAGTTTACACCTTTCTCTCGTCTACTCTTCGACGACTTGTAAAATCGATGCTCGTGAATCTTGATAGTATCGCTCTAAAACGATGTATCCCGTTGTTTTGAGCCGGAATACAAGTTTTCGCGCAGTTCTGAGAGAAAAAGTTTACACCTTTCTCTCGTCTACTCTTCGACGACTTGCAAAATCGATGCTCGTGAATCTTGATAGTTTCGATCTAAAACGATGTATCCCGTTGTTTTGAGCCGGAATACAAGTTTTCGCGCAGTTCTGAGAGAAAACGTTTACACCTTTCTCTCGTCTACTCTTCGACGACTTGTAAAATCGATGCTCGTTAAACTTGCTAGTTTCGATCTAAAACGATGTATTCCGTTGGTTTGAGCCGGAATACAAGTTTTCGCGCAGTTCTGAGAGAAAAATTTACACCTTTCTCTCGTCTACTCTGCGACGACTTATAAAATCGATGCTCGTGAATCTTGCTAGTTTCAATCTAAAACGATGTATCCCGTTGTTTTGAGCCGGAATACAAGTTTTCGCGCAGTTCTGAGAGAAAAAGTTTACACCTTTCTCTCGTCTACTCTTCGACGACTTGTAAAATCGATGCTCGTTAAACTTGCTAGTTTCGATCTAAAACGATGTATTCCGTTGGTTAGAGCCGGAATACAAGTTTTCGCGCAGTTCTGAGAGAAAAAGTTTACACCTTTCTCTCGTCTACTCTTCGTCGACTTGTAAAATCGATGCTCGTTAATCTTGGTAGTTTCGATTTAAAACGATGTATCCCGTTGTTTTGAGCCGGAATACAAATTTTTGCGCAGTTCTGGGAGAAAAAGTTTACACCTTTCTCTCGTTCTCTTCGACGACATGCAAAATCGATGCTCGTGAATCTTGCTAGTTTCGATCTAAAGCGATGTATCTCAATGATTTGAGCCGGAATACAAGTTTTCGCGCAGTTCTGAGAGAAAAAGTTTACACCTTTCTCTCGTCTACTCTTCGACGACTTGTAAAATCGATGCTCGTGAATCTTGATAGTTTCGATCTAAAACGATGTATCCCGTTGTTTTGAGCCGGAATACAAGTTTTCGCGCAGTTCTGAGAGAAAAAGTTTACACCTCTCTCTCGTCTACTCTTCGACGACTTGTAAAATCGATGCTCGTTAATCTTGCTAGTTTCGATCTAAAACGATGTATTCCGTTGTTTTGAGTCGGAATACAAGTTTTCGCGCAGTTCTGAGAAAAAAATTTACACCTTTCTCTGGTCTACTCTGCGACGACTTGTAAAATCGATGCTCGTGAATCTTGCTAGTTTCGATCTAAAACGATGTATCCCGTTGTTTTGAGCCGGAATACAATTTTTCGCGCAGTTCTGAGAGAAAAATTTACACCTTTCTCTCGTCTACTCTTCGACGACTTGTTAAATCGATGCTCGTGAATTTTGCTACTTTCGATCTAAAACGATGTATCCCGTTGTTTTGAGCCGGAATACAAGTTTTCGCGCAGTTCTGAGAGAAAAAGTTTACACCTTTCTCTCGTCTACTCTTCGACGACTTGTTAAATCGATGCTCGTGAATTTTGCGACTTTCGATCTAAAACGATGTATCCCGTTGTTTTGAGCCGGAATACAATTTTTCGCGCAGTTCTGAGAGAAAAAGTTTACAACTTTCTCTCGTCTACTCTTCGACGACTTGTAAAATCGATGCTCGTGAATCTTGATAGTTTCGATCTAAAACAATGTATTTCGTTGTTTTGAGCCAGAATACAAGTTTTCGCGCAGTTCTGAGAGAAAAATTTACACCTTTCTCTCGTCTACTCTGCGACGACTTGTAAAATCGATGCTCATGAATCTTGCTAGTTTCGATCTAAAACGATGTATCCCGTTGTTTTGAGCCGGAATACAAGTTTTCGCGCAGTTCTGAGAGAAAAAGTTTACACCTTTCTCTCGTCTACTCTTCGACGACTTGTAAAATCGATGCTCGTGAATTTTGCGACTTTCGATCTAAAACGATGTATCCCGTTGTTTTGAGCCGGAATACAATTTTTCGCGCAGTTCTGAGAGAAAAAGTTTCCACCTTTCTCTCGTCTACTCTTCGACGACTTGTAAAATCGATGCTCGTGAATCTTGATAGTTTCGATCTAAAACAATGTATTTCGTTGTTTTGAGCCAGAATACAAGTTTTCGCGCAGTTCTGAGAGAAAAATTTACACCTTTCTCTGGTCTACTCTGCGACGACTTGTAAAATCGATGCTCGTGAATCTTGCTAGTTTCGATCTAAAACGATGTATCCTGTTGTTTTGAGCCGGAATACAATTTTTCGCGCAGTTCTGAGATAAAAATTTACACCTTTCTCTCGTCTACTCTGCGACGACTTGTAAAATCGATGCTCGTGAATCTTGCTAGTTTCGATCTAAAACGATGTATCCCGTTGTTTTGAGCCGGAATACAAGTTTTCGCGCAGTTCTGAGAGAAAAAGTTTACACCTTTCTCTCGTCTACTCTTCGACGACTTGCAAAATCGATGCTCGTGAATCTTGATAGTTTCGATCTAAAACGATGTATCCCGTTGTTTTGAGCCGGAATACAAGTTTTCGCGCAGTTCTGAGAGAAAAAGTTTACACCTTTCTCTCGTCTACTCTTCGACGACTTGTAAAATCGATGCTCGTTAAACTTGCTAGTTTCGATCTAAAACGATGTATTCCGTTGGTTTGAGCCGGAATACAAGTTTTCGCGCAGTTCTGAGAGAAAAATTTACACCTTTCTCTCGTCTACTCTGCGACGACTTATAAAATCGATGCTCGTGAATCTTGCTAGTTTCGATCTAAAACGATGTATCCCGTTGTTTTGAGCCGGAATACAAGTTTCCGCGCAGTTCTGAGAGAAAAAGTTTACACCTTTCTCTCGTCTACTCTTCGGCAACTTGTAAAATCGATCCTCGTGAATCTTGATAGTTTCGCTCTAAAACAATGTATCCCGTTGTTTTGAGCCGGAATACAAGTTTTTGCGCAGTTCTGAGAGAAAAAGTTTATACCTATCTCTCGTCTACTCTTCGACGACTTGTAAAATCGATGCTCGTTAATTGTGCTAGTTTCGATCTAAAACGATGTATCCCGTTGTTTTGAGCCGGAATACAAGTTTTTGCGCAGTTCTGAGAGAAAAAGTTTACACCTATCTCTCGTCTACTCTTCGACGACTTGTAAAATCGATGCTCGTTAATTGTGCTAGTTTCGATCTAAAACGATGTATCCCGTTGTTTTGAGCCGGAATACAAATTTTTGCGCAGTTCTGGGAGAAAAAGTTTACACCTTTCTCTCGTTCTCTTCGAAGACATGCAAAATCGATGCTCGTGAATCTTGCTAGTTTCGATCTAAAGCGATGTATCTCAATGATTTGAGCCGGAATACAAGTTTTCGCGCAGTTCTGAGAGAAAAAGTTTACACCTTTCTCTCGTCTACTCTTCGACGACTTGTAAAATCGATGCTCGTGAATCTTGAGTTTCGATCTAAAACGATGTATCCCGTTGTTTTGAGCCGGAATACAAGTTTTCGCGCAGTTCTGAGAGAAAAAGTTTACACCTCTCTCTCGTCTACTCTAAGAACTTAGATATTGAATTAGATTTCACCAACCGTAATATCTGCTGGATGTACCATCCACGAACCAAAAAACGTCTGTTACGCTTTGACAGCGCGCACTCTAAAGTTGTTAAGCGGGGTATCGTGTCTTCATGTCTCCACGGAGCAGCTACAAAATCCTGCACGCACCGTATGGCCGCCAGCATCCATGAGCAATTCAGGCGCCTGCAGGAGGCTGGATTCCCCGTAGTCCTTCTACTGGCAGTGTGTGAAAGCCTTCTGCAAAAGCTGAAAGCCCCCAAGGTTTCTTGTAGTGAGCAGGGGAGTGAAGAGATAAAAGGCAAGACTCCTGTCCAGGTAATACCATATTATCATAGGTTTTCACATAATTTCAAGAAGCTGGCAGCGCGTTATAATGTACAAGTAGTTTTCTCTGCCCCATGTAAGCTTTCCAAGGTCTGCACTAAGAAAATGGAAAAACGAGATGACTGCACGACGAAACATCAAACAAAGTTTACGGAATGTAAAGCGAACGTTGTGTACAGAATTCCTATCAGTTGCGGGCGTCATTACATTGGGCAGACAGGAAGATGCTTCAATGACAGGGCCAGAGAACATAGATTATGCGTACGCAACAAATCAGGAAGTAACCTGGCCGACCATTGCAAAGCATGTGACGCAGAGCAAAAAAGTGGATGCTATCCAAAAATAGATAAAACAGAATTCTTGACATCAGCTAAAGGAAAAACGGAGCGTGAAGTCATGGAGGCGTATTTTATAAGAAAAGCTGGGAAAAAGTGCGTCAGCGCACCTTCTATTCAATTACTGGACAGTGAAGTTGAATTCCTTGATGGCTATCTGTAGGTGTGAACCATGTGTCAAAAATATTTATGGTGTTGTGAACTGGAACGGTTCCGCTTTTCCTTTGGGTTTTTCCTGCTCCTACTATTCCTTGGCATAATATTGACTTTTACTTCAGTTGTTATTTCCTTTCTCATATTTGCCCCCCCCCCTCGTTGTTTTAGCGTGGAGCCCTCTACACTCGTGTTTTTATACTTCTAGTTTTGTCCTTTTTCTGTATAGGTCTTTCTGTATTTTTCATATTCATATATTTTCATTGTTTCCTAGTTTCAAACTTTTTCAATATTTTTTTTCATTTGATTATGTATAGTATCACAGCCCTTATCTGTTTTTGGCCTAAATTTCTGCTATCTTTTACTTCCATTGCCATGACCCATCAATGTTGTTTCCCCATTGTCATTCTGTCTTTCTTCACCACGTGCCTGTCTCAGTGTGGAGCCTTGTACACTCCCCTCATCTTTTAGTCGATCTGTTTATCCCCCTTTTTGCCGCGTTATCTGTTTGGTTCTTAACATTGACAAGCTTGTAAAGCGCTTTTTGCAGTAAGTTTCGGTACACGATGTCTCTTTTCTTTCAGTGTTCCCCCGGCACCGTGTTTTCATTTTGTTATTGTATCGTAATTTTTTGCTTATTTTTCACACGCCGCAATCCTGATTGTGCTCTTCTTTGCGCATGCTCATCGCTTGATGGTGGTGATCGGCTCCTATATATTAGACGTGGTGGCTTTTCGAAATATAAAGTTGCAAGTTAGCGCCTGTCCTGTCCACTTCTGTGTCGTTCGTGTCCTTTTTGCGCTATGTTTTCTAAGAACGATGTATCCCGTTGTTTTGAGCCGGAATACAAGTTTTCGCGCAGTTCTGAGAGAAAAAGTTTACACCATTCTCTCGTCTACTCTTCGACGACTTGTTAAATCGATGCTCGTGAATTTTGCGACTTTCGATCTAAAACGATGTATCCCGTTGTTATGAGCCGGAATACAATTTTTCGCGCAGTTCTGAGAGAAAAAGTTTACACCTTTCTCTCGTCTACTCTTCGACGACTTGTAAAATCGATGCTCGTGAATCTTGATAGTTTCGATTTAAAACAATGTATTTCGTTGTTTTGAGCCAGAATACAAGTTTTCGCGCAGTTCTGAGAGAAAAATTTACACCTTTCTCTCGTCTACTCTGCGACGACTTGTAAAATCGATGCTCGTGAATCTTGCTAGTTTCGATCTAAAACGATGTATCCCGTTGTTTTGAGCCGGAATACAAGTTTTCGCGCAGTTCTGAGAGAAAAAGTTTACACCTTTCTCTCGTCTACTCTTCGACGACTTGTAAAATCGATGCTCGTGAATCTTGATAGTTTCGCTCTAAAACAATGTATCCCTTTGTTTTGAGCCCGAATACGAGTTTTCGCGCAGTTCTGAGAGAAAAAGTTTACACCTTTCTCTCGTCTACTCTTCGACGACTTGTAAAATCGATGCTCGTTAATCGTGCTAGTTTCGATCTAAAACGATGTATCCCGTTGTTTTGAGCCGGAATACAAGTTTTCTCGCAGTTCTGAGAGAAAAAGTTTACACCTCTTTCTCGTCTACTCTTCGACGACTTGTAAAATCGATGCTCGTGAATCTTGCTACTTTCGATCTAAAACGATGTATCCCGTTGTTTTGAGCCGGAATACAAGTTTTCGCGCAGTTCTGAAAGAAAAAGTTTACACCTTTCTCTCGTCTACTCTTCGACGACTTGTAAAATCGATGCTCGTGAATCTTGATAGTATCGCTCTAAAACGATGTATCCCGTTGTTTTGAGCCGGAATACAAGTTTTCGCGCAGTTCTGAGAGAAAAAGTTTACACCTTTCTCTCGTCTACTCTTCGACGACTTGCAAAATCGATGCTCGTGAATCTTGATAGTTTCGATCTAAAACGATGTATCCCGTAGTTTTGAGCCGGAATACAAGTTTTCGCGCAGTTCTGAGAGAAAAAGTTTACACCTTTCTCTCGTCTACTCTTCGACGACTTGTAAAATCGATGCTCGTTAAACTTGCTAGTTTCGATCTAAAACGATGTATTCCGTTGGTTTGAGCCGGAATACAAGTTTTCGCGCAGTTCTGAGAGAAAAATTTACACCTTTCTCTCGTCTACTCTGCGACGACTTATAAAATCGATGCTCGTGAATCTTGCTAGTTTCAATCTAAAACGATGTATCCCGTTGTTTTGAGCCGGAATACAAGTTTTCGCGCAGTTCTGAGAGAAAAAGTTTACACCTTTCTCTCGTCTACTCTCGACGACTTGTAAAATCGATGCTCGTTACACTTGCTAGTTTCGATCTAAAACGATGTATTCCGTTGGTTTGAGCCGGAATACAAGTTTTCGCGCAGTTCTGAGAGAAAAATTTACACCTTTCTCTCGTCTACTCTTCGACGACTTGTAAAATCGATGCTCGTTAAACTTGCTAGTTTCGATCTAAAACGATGTATTCCGTTGGTTTGAGCCGGAATACAAGTTTTCGCGCAGTTCTGAGAGAAAAATTTACACCTTTCTCTGGTCTACTCTGCGACGACTTATAAAATCGATGCTCGTGAATCTTGCTAGTTTCAATCTAAAACGATGTATCCCGTTGTTTTGAGCCGGAATACAAGTTTTCGCGCAGTTCTGAGAGAAAAAGTTTACACCTTTCTCTCGTCTACTCTTCGACGACTTGTAAAATCGATGCTCGTTAAACTTGCTAGTTTCGATCTAAAACGATGTATTCCGTTGGTTTGAGCCGGAATACAAGTTTCCGCGCAGTTCTGAGAGAAAAAGTTTACACCTTTCTCTCGTCTACTCTTCGGCAACTTGTAAAATCGATCCTCGTGAATCTTGATAGTTTCGCTCTAAAACAATGTATCCCGTTGTTTTGAGCCGGAATACAAGTTTTCGCGCAGTTCTGAGAGAAAAAGTTTACACCTATCTCTCGTCTACTCTTCGACGACTTGTAAAATCGATGCTCGTTAATTGTGCTAGTTTCGATCTAAAACGATGTATCCCGTTGTTTTGAGCCGGCATACAAGTTTTCGCGCAGTTCTGAGAGAAAAAGTTTACACCTTTCTCTCGTCTACTCTTCGTCGACTTGTAAAATCGATGCTCGTTAATCTTGGTAGTTTCGATCTAAAACGATGTATCCCGTTGTTTTTAGCCGGAATACAAATTTTTGCGCAGTTCTGGGAGAAAAAGTTTACACCTTTCTCTCGTTCTCTTCGACGACATGCAAAATCGATGCTCGTGAATCTTGCTAGTTTCAATCTAAAGCGATGTATCTCAATGATTTGAGCCGGAATACAAGTTTTCGCGCAGTTCTGAGAGAAAAAGTTTACACCTTTCTCTCGTCTACTCTTCGACGACTTGTAAAATCGATGCTCGTGAATCTTGAGTTTCGATCTAAAACGATGTATCCCGTTGTTTTGAGCCGGAATACAAGTTTTCGCGCAGTTCTGAGAGAAAAAGTTTACACCTCTCTCTCGTCTACTCTTCGACGACTTGTAAAATCGATGCTCGTTAATCTTGCTAGTTTCGATCTAAAACGATGTATTCCGTTGTTTTGAGTCGGAATACAAGTTTTCGCGCAGTTCTGAGAGAAAAATTTACACCTTTCTCTGGTCTACTCTGCGACGACTTGTAAAATCGATGCTCGTGAATCTTGCTAGTTTCGATCTAAAACGATGTATCCCGTTGTTTTGAGCCGGAATACAATTTTTCGCGCAGTTCTGAGAGAAAAATTTACACCTTTCTCTCGTCTACTCTTCGACGACTTGTTAAATCGATGCTCGTGAATTTTGCTACTTTCGATCTAAAACGATGTATCCCGTTGTTTTGAGCCGGAATACAAGTTTTCGCGCAGTTCTGAGAGAAAAAGTTTACACCTTTCTCTCGTCTACTCTTCGACGACTTGTTAAATCGATGCTCGTGAATTTTGCGACTTTCGATCTAAAACGATGTATCCCGTGGTTTTGAGCCGGAATACAATTTTTCGCGCAGTTCTGAGAGAAAAAGTTTACACCTTTCTCTCGTCTACTCTTCGACGACTTGTAAAATCGATGCTCGTGAATCTTGATAGTTTCGATCTAAAACAATGTATTTCGTTGTTTTGAGCCAGAATACAAGTTTTCGCGCAGTTCTGAGAGAAAAATTTACACCTTTCTCTCGTCTACTCTGCGACGACTTGTAAAATCGATGCTCGTGAATCTTGCTAGTTTCGATCTAAAACGATGTATCCCGTT
The DNA here is from genome assembly GCF_052857255.1 of Amblyomma americanum. NCBI lineage: Eukaryota > Metazoa > Arthropoda > Arachnida > Ixodida > Ixodidae > Amblyomma > Amblyomma americanum. The sequence goes on along the minus strand of NW_027526582.1, from coordinate 272,727 downwards.
GTTTTGAGCCTGAATACAAGTTTTCGCGCAGTTCTGAGGGAAAAGTTTACACCTTTCTCTCGTCTACTCTTCGGCAACTTGTAAAATCGATCCTCGTGAATCTTGATAGTTTCGCTCTAAAACAATGTATCCCGTTGTTTTGAGCCGGAATACAAGTTTTCGCGCAGTTCTGAGAGAAAAAGTTTACACCTTTCTCTCGTCTACTCTTCGACGACTTGCAAAATCGATGCTCGTGAATCTTGATAGTTTTGATCTAAAACGATGTATCCCGTAGTTTTGAGCCGGAATACAAGTTTTCGCGCAGTTCTGAGAGAAAAAGTTTACACCTTTCTCTCGTCTACTCTTCGACGACTTGTAAAATCGATGCTCGTTAAACTTGCTAGTTTCGATCTAAAACGATGTATTCCGTTGGTTTGAGCCGGAATACAAGTTTTCGCGCAGTTCTGAGAGAAAAATTTACACCTTTCTCTCGTCTACTCTGCGACGACTTATAAAATCGATGCTCGTGAATCTTGCTAGTTTCAATCTAAAACGATGTATCCCGTTGTTTTGAGCCGGAATACAAGTTTTTGCGCAGTTCTGAGAGAAAAAGTTTACACCTTTCTCTCGTCTACTCTTCGACGACTTGTAAAATCGATGCTCGTTAAACTTGCTAGTTTCAATCTAAAACGATGTATTCCGTTGGCTTGAGCCGGAATACAAGTTTTCGCGCAGTTCTGAGAGAAAAATTTACACCTTTCTCTCGTCTACTCTGCGACGACTTATAAAATCGATGCTCGTGAATCTTGCTAGTTTCGATCTAAAACGATGTATCCCGTTGTTTTGAGCCGGCATACAAGTTTTCGCGCAGTTCTAAGAGAAAAAGTTTACACCTTTCTCTCGTCTACTCTTCGGCAACTTGTAAAATCGATCCTCGTGAATCTTGATAGTTTCGCTCTAAAACAATGTATCCCGTTGTTTTGAGCCGGAATACAAGTTTTCGCGCAGTTCTGAGAGAAAAAGTTTACACCTATCTCTCGTCTACTCTTCGACGACTTGTAAAATCGATGCTCGTTAATTGTGCTAGTTTCGATCTAAAACGATGTATCCCGTTGTTTTGAGCCGGCATACAAGTTTTCGCGCAGTTCTGAGAGAAAAAGTTTACACCTTTCTCTCGTCTACTCTTCGTCGACTTGTAAAATCGATGCTCGTTAATCTTGGTAGTTTCGATTTAAAACGATGTATCCCGTTGTTTTGAGCCGGAATACAAATTTTTGCGCAGTTCTGGGAGAAAAAGTTTACACCTTTCTCTCGTTCTCTTCGACGACATGCAAAATCGATGCTCGTGAATCTTGCTAGTTTTAATCTAAAACGATGTATCCCGTTGTTTTGAGCCGGAATACAAGTTTTCGCGCAGTTCTGAGAGAAAAAGTTTACACCTTTCTCTCGTCTACTCTTCGACGACTTGTAAAATCGATGCTCGTTAAACTTGCTAGTTTCGATCTAAAACGATGTATTCCGTTGGTTTGAGCCGGAATACAAGTTTCCGCGCAGTTCTGAGAGAAAAAGTTTACACCTTTCTCTCGTCTACTCTTCGGCAACTTGTAAAATCGATCCTCGTGAATCTTGATAGTTTCGCTCTAAAACAATGTATCCCGTTGTTTTGAGCCGGAATACAAGTTTTCGCGCAGTTCTGAGAGAAAAAGTTTACACCTATCTCTCGTCTACTCTTCGACGACTTGTAAAATCGATGCTCGTTAATTGTGCTAGTTTCGATCTAAAACGATGTATCCCGTTGTTTTGAGCCGGCATACAAGTTTTCGCGCAGTTCTGAGAGAAAAAGTTTACACCTTTCTCTCGTCTACTCTTCGTCGACTTGTAAAATCGATGCTCGTTAATCTTGGTAGTTTCGATCTAAAACGATGTATCCCGTTGTTTTGAGCCGGAATACAAATTTTTGCGCAGTTCTGGGAGAAAAAGTTTACACCTTTCTCTCGTTCTCTTCGACGACATGCAAAATCGATGCTCGTGAATCTTGCTAGTTTCGATCTAAAGCGATGTATCTCAATGATTTGAGCCGGAATACAAGTTTTCGCGCAGTTCTGAGAGAAAAAGTTTACACCTTTCTCTCGTCTACTCGTCGACGACTTGTAAAATCGATGCTCGTGAATCTTGAGTTTCGATCTAAAACGATGTATCCCGTTGTTTTGAGCCGGAATACAAGTTTTCGCGCAGTTCTGAGAGAAAAAGTTTACACCTCTCTCTCGTCTACTCTTCGACGACTTGTAAAATCGATGCTCGTTAATCTTGCTAGTTTCGATCTAAAACGATGTATTCCGTTGTTTTGAGTCGGAATACAAGTTTTCGCGCAGTTCTGAGAGAAAAATTTACACCTTTCTCTGGTCTACTCTGCGACGACTTGTAAAATCGATGCTCGTGAATCTTGCTAGTTTCGATCTAAAACGATGTATCCCGTTGTTTTGAGCCGGAATACAATTTTTCGCGCAGTTCTGAGAGAAAAATTTACACCTTTCTCTCGTCTACTCTGCGACGACTTATAAAATCGATGCTCGTGAATCTTGCTAGTTTCGATCTAAAACGATGTATCCCGTTGTTTTGAGCCGGAATACAAGTTTTCGCGCAGTTCTGAGAGAAAAAGTTTACACCTTTCTCTCGTCTACTCTTCGGCAACTTGTAAAATCGATCCTCGTGAATCTTGATAGTTTCGCTCTAAAACAATGTATCCCGTTGTTTTGAGCCGGAATACAAGTTTTCGCGCAGTTCTGAGAGAAAAAGTTTACACCTATCTCTCGTCTACTCTTCGACGACTTGTAAAATCGATGCTCGTTAATTGTGCTAGTTTCGATCTAAAACGATGTATCCCGTTGTTTTGAGCCGGCATACAAGTTTTCGCGCAGTTCTGAGAGAAAAAGTTTACACCTTTCTCTCGTCTACTCTTCGTCGACTTGTAAAATCGATGCTCGTTAATCTTGGTAGTTTCGATTTAAAACGATGTATCCCGTTGTTTTGAGCCGGAATACAAATTTTTGCGCAGTTCTGGGAGAAAAAGTTTACACCTTTCTCTCGTTCTCTTCGACGACATGCAAAATCGATGCTCGTGAATCTTGCTAGTTTCAATCTAAAACGATGTATCCCGTTGTTTTGAGCCGGAATACAAGTTTTCGCGCAGTTCTGAGAGAAAAAGTTTACACCTTTCTCTCGTCTACTCTTCGACGACTTGTAAAATCGATGCTCGTTAAACTTGCTAGTTTCGATCTAAAACGATGTATTCCGTTGGTTTGAGCCGGAATACAAGTTTCCGCGCAGTTCTGAGAGAAAAAGTTTACACCTTTCTCTCGTCTACTCTTCGGCAACTTGTAAAATCGATCCTCGTGAATCTTGATAGTTTCGCTCTAAAACAATGTATCCCGTTGTTTTGAGCCGGAATACAAGTTTTCGCGCAGTTCTGAGAGAAAAAGTTTACACCTATCTCTCGTCTACTCTTCGACGACTTGTAAAATCGATGCTCGTTAATTGTGCTAGTTTCGATCTAAAACGATGTATCCCGTTGTTTTGAGCCGGCATACAAGTTTTCGCGCAGTTTTGAGAGAAAAAGTTTACACCTTTCTCTCGTCTACTCTTCGTCGACTTGTAAAATCGATGCTCGTTAATTTTGGTAGTTTCGATCTAAAACGATGTATCCCGTTGTTTTGAGCCGGAATACAAATTTTTGCGCAGTTCTGGGAGAAAAAGTTTACACCTTTCTCTCGTTCTCTTCGACGACATGCAAAATCGATGCTCGTGAATCTTGCTAGTTTCGATCTAAAGCGATGTATCTCAATGATTTGAGCCGGAATACAAGTTTTCGCGCAGTTCTGAGAGAAAAAGTTTACACCTTTTTCTCGTCTACTCTTCGACGACTTGTAAAATCGATGCTCGTGAATCTTGAGTTTCGATCTAAAACGATGTATCCCGTTGTTTTGAGCCGGAATACAAGTTTTCGCGCAGTTCTGAGAGAAAAAGTTTACACCTCTCTCTCGTCTACTCTTCGACGACTTGTAAAATCGATGCTCGTTAATCTTGCTAGTTTCGATCTAAAACGATGTATTCCGTTATTTTGAGTCGGAATACAAGTTTTCGCGCAGTTCTGAGAGAAAAATTTACACCTTTCTCTCGTCTACTCTTCGACGACTTGTTAAATCGATGCTCGTGAATTTTGCTACTTTCGATCTAAAACGATGTATCCCGTTGTTTTGAGCCGGAATACAAGTTTTCGCGCAGTTCTGAGAGAAAAATTTACACCTTTCTCTCGTCTACTCTGCGACGACTTGTAAAATCGATGCTCGTGAATCTTGCTAGTTTCGATCTAAAACGATGTATCCCGTTGTTTTGAGCCGGAATACAAGTTTTCGCGCAGTTCTGAGGGAAAAGTTTACACCTTTCTCTCGTCTACTCTTCGGCAACTTGTAAAATCGATCCTCGTGAATCTTGATAGTTTCGCTCTAAAACAATGTATCCCGTTGTTTTGAGCCGGAATACAAGTTTTCGCGCAGTTCTGAGAGAAAAAGTTTACACCTATCTCTCGTCTACTCTTCGACGACTTGTAAAATCGATGCTCGTTAATTGTGCTAGTTTCGATCTAAAACGATGTATCCCGTTGTTTTGAGCCGGAATACAAGTTTTCGCGCAGTTCTGAGAGAAAAATTTACACCTTTCTCTCGTCTACTCTGCGACGACTTGTAAAATCGATGCTCGTGAATCTTGCTAGTTTCGATCTAAAACGATGTATCCCGTTGTTTTGAGCCGGAATACAAGTTTTCGCGCAGTTCTGAGAGAAAAAGTTTACACCTTTCTCTCGTCTACTCTTCGACGACTTGTAAAATTGATGCTCGTGAATCTTGATAGTTTCGCTCTAAAACAATGTATCCCTTTGTTTTGAGCCCGAATACGAGTTTTCGCGCAGTTCTGAGAGAAAAAGTTTACACCTTTCTCTCGTCTACTCTTCGACGACTTGTAAAATCGATGCTCGTTAATCGTGCTAGTTTCGATCTAAAACGATGTATCCCGTTGTTTTGAGCCGGAATACAAGTTTTCTCGCAGTTCTGAGAGAAAAAGTTTACACCTTTTTCTCGTCTACTCTTCGACGACTTGTAAAATCGATGCTCGTGAATCTTGCTACTTTCGATCTAAAACGATGTCCCCGTTGTTTTGAGCCGGAATACAAGTTTTCGCGCAGTTCTGAAAGAAAAAGTTTACACCTTTCTCTCGTCTACTCTTCGACGACTTGTAAAATCGATGCTCGTGAATCTTGATAGTATCGCTCTAAAACGATGTATCCCGTTGTTTTGAGCCGGAATACAAGTTTTCGCGCAGTTCTGAGAGAAAAAGTTTACACCTTTCTCTCGTCTACTCTTCGACGACTTGCAAAATCGATGCTCGTGAATCTTGATAGTTTCGATCTAAAACGATGTATCCCGTTGTTTTGAGCCGGAATACAAGTTTTCGCGCAGTTCTGAGAGAAAAAGTTTACACCTATCTCTGGTCTACTCTTCGACGACTTGTAAAATCGATGCTCGTTAATTGTGCTAGTTTCGATCTAAAACGATGTATCCCGTTGTTTTGAGCCGGCATACAAGTTTTCGCGCAGTTCTGAGAGAAAAAGTTTACACCTTTCTCTCGTCTACTCTTCGTCGACTTGTAAAATCGATGCTCGTTAATCTTGGTAGTTTCGATCTAAAACGATGTATCCCGTTGTTTTGAGCCGGAATACAAATTTTTGCGCAGTTCTGGGAGAAAAAGTTTACACCTTTCTCTCGTTCTCTTCGACGACATGCAAAATCGATGCTCGTGAATCTTGCTAGTTTCGATCTAAAGCGATGTATCTCAATGATTTGAGCCGGAATACAAGTTTTCGCGCAGTTCTGAGAGAAAAAGTTTACACCTTTCTCTCGTCTACTCTTCGACGACTTGTAAAATCGATGCTCGTGAATCTTGAGTTTCGATCTAAAACGATGTATCCCGTTGTTTTGAGCCGGAATACAAGTTTTCGCGCAGTTCTGAGAGAAAAAGTTTACACCTCTCTCTCGTCTACTCTTCGACGACTTGTAAAATCGATGCTCGTTAATCTTGCTAGTTTCGATCTAAAACGATGTATTCCGTTGTTTTGAGTCGGAATACAAGTTTTTGCGCAGTTCTGAGAGAAAAATTTACACCTTTCTCTGGTCTACTCTGCGACGACTTGTAAAATCGATGCTCGTGAATCTTGCTAGTTTCGATCTAAAACGATGTATCCCGTTGTTTTGAGCCGGAATACAATTTTTCGCGCAGTTCTGAGAGAAAAATTTACACCTTTCTCTCGTCTACTCTTCGACGACTTGTTAAATTGATGCTCGTGAATTTTGCTACTTTCGATCTAAAACGATGTATCCCGTTGTTTTGAGCCGGAATACAAGTTTTCGCGCAGTTCTGAGAGAAAAAGTTTACACCTTTCTCTCGTCTACTCTTCGGCAACTTGTAAAATCGATCCTCGTGAATCTTGATAGTTTCGCTCTAAAACAATGTATCCCGTTGTTTTGAGCCGGAATACAAGTTTTCGCGCAGTTCTGAGAGAAAAAGTTTACACCTATCTCTCGCCTACTCTTCGACGACTTGTAAAATCGATGCTCGTTAATTGTGCTAGTTTCGATCTAAAACGATGTATCCCGTTGTTTTGAGCCGGCATACAAGTTTTCGCGCAGTTCTGAGAGAAAAAGTTTACACCTTTCTCTCGTCTACTCTTCGTCGACTTGTAAAATCGATGCTCGTTAATCTTGGTAGTTTCGATTTAAAACGATGTATCCCGTTGTTTTGAGCCGGAATACAAATTTTTGCGCAGTTCTGGGAGAAAAAGTTTACACCTTTCTCTCGTTCTCTTCGACGACATGCAAAATCGATGCTCGTGAATCTTGCTAGTTTCAATCTAAAACGATGTATCCCGTTGTTTTGAGCCGGAATACAAGTTTTCGCGCAGTTCTGAGAGAAAAAGTTTACACCTTTCTCTCGTCTACTCTTCGACAACTTGTAAAATCGATGCTCGTTAACCTTGCTAGTTTCGATCTAAAACGATGTATTCCGTTGGTTTGAGCCGGAATACAAGTTTCCGCGCAGTTCTGAGAGAAAAAGTTTACACCTTTCTCTCGTCTACTCTTCGGCAACTTGTAAAATCGATCGTCGTGAATCTTGATAGTTTCGCTCTAAAACAATGTATCCCGTTGTTTTGAGCCGGAATACAAGTTTTCGCGCAGTTCTGAGAGAAAAAGTTTACACCTATCTCTCGTCTACTCTTCGACGACTTGTAAAATCGATGCTCGTTAATTGTGCTAGTTTCGATCTAAAACGATGTATCCCGTTGTTTTGAGCCGGCATACAAGTTTTCGCGCAGTTTTGAGAGAAAAAGTTTACACCTTTCTCTCGTCTACTCTTCGTCGACTTGTAAAATCGATGCTCGTTAATCTTGGTAGTTTCGATCTAAAACGATGTATCCCGTTGTTTTGAGCCGGAATACAAATTTTTGCGCAGTTCTGGGAGAAAAAGTTTACACCTTTCTCTCGTTCTCTTCGACGACATGCAAAATCGATGCTCGTGAATCTTGCTAGTTTCGATCTAAAGCGATGTATCTCAATGATTTGAGCCGGAATACAAGTTTTCGCGCAGTTCTGAGAGAAAAAGTTTACACCTTTTTCTCGTCTACTCTTCGACGACTTGTAAAATCGATGCTCGTGAATCTTGAGTTTCGATCTAAAACGATGTATCCCGTTGTTTTGAGCCGGAATACAAGTTTTCGCGCAGTTCTGAGAGAAAAAGTTTACACCTCTCTCTCGTCTACTCTTCGACGACTTGTAAAATCGATGCTCGTTAATCTTGCTAGTTTCGATCTAAAACGATGTATTCCGTTATTTTGAGTCGGAATACAAGTTTTCGCGCAGTTCTGAGAGAAAAATTTACACCTTTCTCTGGTCTACTCTGCGACGACTTGTAAAATCGATGCTCGTGAATCTTGCTAGTTTCGATCTAAAACGATGTATCCCGTTGTTTTGAGCCGGAATACAATTTTTCGCGCAGTTCTGAGAGAAAAATTTACACCTTTCTCTCCTCTACTCTTCGACGACTTGTTAAATCGATGCTCGTGAATTTTGCTACTTTCGATCTAAAACGATGTATCCCGTTGTTTTGAGCCGGAATACAAGTTTTCGCGCAGTTCTGAGAGAAAAATTTACACCTTTCTCTCGTCTACTCTCTGACGACTTGTAAAATCGATGCTCGTGAATCTTGCTAGTTTCGATCTAAAACGATGTATCCCGTTGTTTTGAGCCGGAATACAAGTTTTCGCGCAGTTCTGAGGGAAAAGTTTACACCTTTCTCTCGTCTACTCTTCGGCAACTTGTAAAATCGATCCTCGTGAATCTTGATAGTTTCGCTCTAAAACAATGTATCCCGTTGTTTTGAGCCGGAATACAAGTTTTCGCGCAGTTCTGAGAGAAAAAGTTTACACCTATCTCTCGTCTACTCTTCGACGACTTGTAAAATCGATGCTCGTTAATTGTGCTAGTTTCGATCTAAAACGATGTATCCCGTTGTTTTGAGCCGGAATACAAGTTTTCGCGCAGTTCTGAGAGAAAAATTTACACCTTTCTCTCGTCTACTCTGCGACGACTTGTAAAATCGATGCTCGTGAATCTTGCTAGTTTCGATCTAAAACGATGTATCCCGTTGTTTTGAGCCGGAATACAAGTTTTCGCGCAGTTCTGAGAGAAAAAGTTTACACCTTTCTCTCGTCTACTCTTCGACGACTTGTAAAATCGATGCTCGTGAATCTTGATAGTTTCGCTCTAAAACAATGTATCCCTTTGTTTTGAGCCCGAATACGAGTTTTCGCGCAGTTCTGAGAGAAAAAGTTTACACCTTTCTCTCGTCTACTCTTCGACGACTTGTAAAATCGATGCTCGTTAATCGTGCTAGTTTCGATCTAAAACGATGTATCCCGTTGTTTTGAGCCGGAATACAAGTTTTCTCGCAGTTCTGAGAGAAAAAGTTTACACCTTTTTCTCGTCTACTCTTCGACGACTTGTAAAATCGATGCTCGTGAATCTTGCTACTTTCGATCTAAAACGATGTATCCCGTTGTTTTGAGCCGGAATACAAGTTTTCGCGCAGTTCTGAAAGAAAAAGTTTACACCTTTCTCTCGTCTACTCTTCGACCACTTGTAAAATCGATGCTCGTGAATCTTGATAGTATCGCTCTAAAACGATGTATCCCGTTGTTTTGAGCCGGAATACAAGTTTTCGCGCAGTTCTGAGAGAAAAAGTTTACACCTTTCTCTCGTCTACTCTTCGACGACTTGCAAAATCGATGCTCGTGAATCTTGATAGTTTCGATCTAAAACGATGTATCCCGTTGTTTTGAGCCGGAATACAAGTTTTCGCGCAGTTCTGAGAGAAAAAGTTTACACCTATCTCTGGTCTACTCTTCGACGACTTGTAAAATCGATGCTCGTTAATTGTGCTAGTTTCGATCTAAAACGATGTATCCCGTTGTTTTGAGCCGGCATACAAGTTTTCGCGCAGTTCTGAGAGAAAAAGTTTACACCTTTCTCTCGTCTACTCTTCGTCGACTTGTAAAATCGATGCTCGTTAATCTTGGTAGTTTCGATCTAAAACGATGTATCCCGTTGTTTTGAGCCGGAATACAAATTTTTGCGCAGTTCTGGGAGAAAAAGTTTACACCTTTCTCTCGTTCTCTTCGACGACATGCAAAATCGATGCTCGTGAATCTTGCTAGTTTCGATCTAAAGCGATGTATCTCAATGATTTGAGCCGGAATACAAGTTTTCGCGCAGTTCTGAGAGAAAAAGTTTACACCTTTCTCTCGTCTACTCTTCGACGACTTGTAAAATCGATGCTCGTGAATCTTGAGTTTCGATCTAAAACGATGTATCCCGTTGTTTTGAGCCGGAATACAAGTTTTCGCGCAGTTCTGAGAGAAAAAGTTTACACCTCTCTCTCGTCTACTCTTCGACGACTTGTAAAATCGATGCTCGTTAATCTTGCTAGTTTCGATCTAAAACGATGTATTCCGTTGTTTTGAGTCGGAATACAAGTTTTCGCGCAGTTCTGAGAGAAAAATTTACACCTTTCTCTGGTCTACTCTGCGACGACTTGTAAAATCGATGCTCGTGAATCTTGCTAGTTTCGATCTAAAACGATGTATCCCGTTGTTTTGAGCCGGAATACAATTTTTCGCGCAGTTCTGAGAGAAAAATTTACACCTTTCTCTCGTCTACTCTTCGACGACTTGTTAAATTGATGCTCGTGAATTTTGCTACTTTCGATCTAAAACGATGTATCCCGTTGTTTTGAGCCGGAATACAAGTTTTCGCGCAGTTCTGAGAGAAAAAGTTTACACCTTTCTCTCGTCTACTCTTCGACGACTTGTTAAATCGATGCTCGTGAATTTTGCGACTTTCGATCTAAAACGATGTATCCCGTGGTTTTGAGCCGGAATACAATTTTTCGCGCAGTTCTGAGAGAAAAAGTTTACACCTTTCTCTCGTCTACTCTTCGACGACTTGTAAAATCGATTCTCGTGAATCTTGATAGTTTCGATCTAAAACAATGTATTTCGTTGTTTTGAGCCAGAATACAAGTTTTCGCGCAGTTCTGAGAGAAAAATTTACACCTTTCTCTCGTCTACTCTGCGACGACTTGTAAAATCGATGCTCGTGAATCTTGCTAGTTTCGATCTAAAACGATGTATCCCGTTGTTTTGAGCCGGAATACAAGTTTTCGCGCAGTTCTGAGGGAAAAGTTTACACCTTTCTCTCGTCTACTCTTCGGCAACTTGTAAAAACGATCCTCGTGAATCTTGATAGTTTCGCTCTAAAACAATGTATCCCGTTGTTTTGAGCCGGAATACAAGTTTTCGCGCAGTTCTGAGAGAAAAAGTTTACACCTATCTCTCGTCTACTCTTCGACGACTTGTAAAATCGATGCTCGTTAATTGTGCTAGTTTCGATCTAAAACGATGTATCCCGTTGTTTTGAGCCGGAATACAAGTTTTCGCGCAGTTCTGAGAGAAAAAGTTTACACCTTTCTCTCGTCTACTCTTCGACGACTTGTTAAATCGATGCTCGTGAATTTTGCGACTTTCGATCTAAAACGATGTATCCCGTTGTTATGAGCCGGAATACAATTTTTCGCGCAGTTCTGAGAGAAAAAGTTTACACCTTTCTCTCGTCTACTCTTCGACGACTTGTAAAATCGATGCTCGTGAATCTTGATAGTTTCGCTCTAAAACAATGTATCCCGTTGTTTTGAGCCGGAATACAAGTTTTCGCGCAGTTCTGAGAGAAAAAGTTTACACCTTTCTCTCGTCTACTCTTCGACGACTTTTAAAATCGATGCTCGTGAATCCTAATTGTTTCGATCTAAAATGATGTATCCCGTTGTTTTGAGCCGGAATACAAGTTTTCGCGCAGTTCTGAGAGAAAAAGTTTACACCTTTCTCTCGTCTACTCTTCGACGACTTGTAAAATCGATGCTCGTGAATCTTGATAGTTTCGCTCTAAAACAATGTATCCCGTTGTTTTGAGCCGGAATAAAAGTTTTCTCGCAGTTCTGAGAGAACAAGTTTACACCTATCTCTCGTCTACTCTTCGACGACTTGTAAAATCGATGCTCGTTAATTGTGCTAGCTTCGATCTAAAACGATTTATCCCGTTGTTTTGAGCCGGAATACAAGTTTTCGAGCAGTTCTGAGAGAAAAAGTTTACACCTTTCTCTCGTCTACTCTTCGTCGACTTGTAAAATCAATGCTCGTTAATCTTGCTAGTTTCAATCTAAAACGATGTATCCCGTTGTTTTGAGCCGGAATACAAGTCTTCGCGCAGTTCTGAGAGAAAAAGTTTACACCTTTCTCTCGTCTACTCTTCGACGACTTGTAAAATCGATGCTCGTGAATCTTGAGTTTCGATCTAAAACGATGTATCCCGTTGTTTTGAGCCGGAATACAAGTTTTCGCGCAGTTCTGAGAGAAAAAGTTTACACCTCTCTCTCGTCTACTCTTCGACGACTTGTAAAATCGATGCTCGTTAATCTTGCTAGTTTCGATCTAAAACGATGTATTCCGTTGTTTTGAGTCGGAATACAAGTTTTCGCGCAGTTCTGAGAGAAAAATTTACACCTTTCTCTGGTCTACTCTGCGACGACTTGTAAAATCGATGCTCGTGAATCTTGCTAGTTTCGATCTAAAACGATGTATCCCGTTGTTTTGAGCCGGAATACAATTTTTCGCGCAGTTCTGAGAGAAAAATTTACACCTTTCTCTCGTCTACTCTTCGACGACTTGTTAAATTGATGCTCGTGAATTTTGCTACTTTCGATCTAAAACGATGTATCCCGTTGTTTTGAGCCGGAATACAAGTTTTCGCGCAGTTCTGAGAGAAAAAGTTTACACCTTTCTCTCGTCTACTCTTCGACGACTTGTTAAATCGATGCTCGTGAATTTTGCGACTTTCGATCTAAAACGATGTATCCCGTGGTTTTGAGCCGGAATACAATTTTTCGCGCAGTTCTGAGAGAAAAAGTTTACACCTTTCTCTCGTCTACTCTTCGACGACTTGTAAAATCGATGCTCGTGAATCTTGATAGTTTCGATCTAAAACAATGTATTTCGTTGTTTTGAGCCAGAATACAAGTTTTCGCGCAGTTCTGAGAGAAAAATTTACACCTTTCTCTCGTCTACTCTGCGACGACTTGTAAAATCGATGCTCGTGAATCTTGCTAGTTTCGATCTAAAACGATGTATCCCGTTGTTTTGAGCCGGAATACAAGTTTTCGCGCAGTTCTGAGGGAAAAGTTTACACCTTTCTCTCGTCTACTCTTCGGCAACTTGTAAAATCGATCCTCGTGAATCTTGATAGTTTCGCTCTAAAACAATGTATCCCGTTGTTTTGAGCCGGAATACAAGTTTTCGCGCAGTTCTGAGAGAAAAAGTTTACACCTATCTCTCGTCTACTCTTCGACGACTTGTAAAATCGATGCTCGTTAATTGTGCTAGTTTCGATCTAAAACGATGTATCCCGTTGTTTTGAGCCGGAATACAAGTTTTCGCGCAGTTCTGAGAGAAAAAGTTTACACCTTTCTCTCGTCTACTCTTCGACGACTTGTTAAATCGATGCTCGTGAATTTTGCGACTTTCGATCTAAAACGATGTATCCCGTTGTTATGAGCCGGAATACAATTTTTCGCGCAGTTCTGAGAGAAAAAGTTTACACCTTTCTCTCGTCTACTCTTCGACGACTTGTAAAATCGATGCTCGTGAATCTTGATAGTTTCGCTCTAAAACAATGTATCCCGTTGTTTTGAGCCGGAATACAAGTTTTCGCGCAGTTCTGAGAGAAAAAGTTTACACCTTTCTCTCGTCTACTCTTCGACGACTTTTAAAATCGATGCTCGTGAATCCTAATTGTTTCAAACTAAAATGATGTATCCCGTTGTTTTGAGCCGGAATACAAGTTTTCGCGCAGTTCTGAGAGAAAAAGTTTACACCTTTCTCTCGTCTACTCTTCGACGACTTGTAAAATCGATGCTCGTGAATCTTGATAGTTTCGCTCTAAAACAATGTATCCCGTTGTTTTGAGCCGGAATAAAAGTTTTCTCGCAGTTCTGAGAGAACAAGTTTACACCTATCTCTCGTCTACTCTTCGACGACTTGTAAAATCGATGCTCGTTAATTGTGCTAGCTTCGATCTAAAACGATTTATCCCGTTGTTTTGAGCCGGAATACAAGTTTTCGAGCAGTTCTGAGAGAAAAAGTTTACACCTTTCTCTCGTCTACTCTTCGTCGACTTGTAAAATCAATGCTCGTTAATCTTGCTAGTTTCAATCTAAAACGATGTATCCCGTTGTTTTGAGCCGGAATACAAGTCTTCGCGCAGTTCTGAGAGAAAAAGTTTACACCTTTCTCTCGTCTACTCTTCGACGACTTGTAAAATCGATGCTCGTGAATCTTGCTAGTTTCGATCTAAAACGATGTATCCCGTTGTTTTGAGCCGGAATACAAATTTTTGCGCAGTTCTGAGAGAAAAAGTTTACACCTTTCTCTCGTTCTCTTCGACGACATGTAAAATGGATGCTCGTGAATCTTGCTAGTTTCGATCTAAAACGATGTATCTCAAAGATTTGAGCCGGAATACAAGTTTTTGAGCAGTTCTGAGAGAAAAAGTTTACACCTTTCTCTCGTCTACTCTTCGACGACTTGTTAAATCGATGCTCGAGAATTTTGCTACTTTCGATCTAAAACGATGTATCCCGTTGTTTTGAGCCGGAATACAAGTTTTCGCGCAGTTCTGAGAGAAAAAGTTTACACCTTTCTCTCGTCTACTCCTCGACGACTTGTAAAATTGATGCTCGTGAATTTTGCTAGTTTCGATCTAAAACGATGTATCCCGTTGTTTTGAGCTGGAATACAAGTATTCGCGCAATTCTGAGAGAAAAAGTTTACACCTTTCTCTCGTCTACTCTTCGACGACTTGTTAAATCGATGCTCGTGAATTTTGCTACTTTCGATCTAAAACGATGTATCCCGTTGGTTTGAGCCGGAATACAATTTTTCGCGCAGTTCTGAGAGAAAAAGTTTACACCTTTCTCTCGTCTACTCTGCGACGACTTGTAAAATCGATGCTCGTGAATTTTGATAGTTTCGATCTAAAACGATGTATCCCGTTGTTTTGAGCCGGAATACAATTTTTCGCGCAGTTCTGAGAGATAAAGTTTACACCTTTCTCTCGTCTACTCTTCGACGACTTGTAAAATCGATGCTCGTGAATCTTAATAGTTTCGATCTAAAATGATGTATTCCGTTGTTTCGAGCCGGAATACAAGTTTTCGCGCAGTTCTGAGAGAAAAAGTTTACACCTTTCTCTCGTCTACTCTTCGACGACTTGTAAAATCGATGCTCGTGAATCTTGATAGTTTCGATCTAAAACGATGTATCCCGTTGGTATGAGCCGGAATACAAATTTTCGCGCAGTTCTGAGAGAAAAAGTTTACACCTTTCTCTCGTCTACTCTGCGACGACTTGTAAAATCGATGCTCGTGAATCTTGCTAGTTTCGATCAAAACGATGTATCCCGTTGTTTTGATCCGGAATACAAGTTTTCGCGCAGTTCTGAGAGAAGAAGTTTACACCTTTCTCTCGTCTACTCTTCGACGACTTGTAAAATCGATGCTCGTGAATCTTGATAGTTTCGCTCTAAAACAATGTATCCCGTTGTTTTGAGCCGGAATAAAAGTTTTCTCGCAGTTCTGAGAGAACAAGTTTACACCTATCTCTCGTCTACTTTTCGACGACTTGTAAAATCAATGCTCGTTAATCTTGATAGTTTCGCTCTAAAACAATGTATCCCGTTGTTTTGAGCCGGAATACAAGTTTTCGCGCAGTTCTGAGAGAAAAAGTTTACACCTTTCTCTCGTCTACTCTTCGACGACTTTTAAAATCGATGCTCGTGAATCCTAATTGTTTTGATCTAAAATGATGTATCCCGTTGTTTTGAGCCGGAATACAAGTTTTCGCGCAGTTCTGAGAGAAAAAGTTTACACCTGTCTCTCGTCTACTCTTCGACGACTTGTTAAATCGATGCTCGTGAATTTTGCTACTTTCGATCTAAAACGATGTATCCCGTTGTTTTGAGCCGGAATACAAGTTTTCGCGCAGATCTGAGAGAAAAAGTTTACACCTTTCTCTCGTCTACTCTGCGACGACTTGTAAAATCGATGCTCGTGAATCTTGCTAGTTTCGATCAAAACGATGTATCCCGTTGTTTTGATCCGGAATACAATTTTTCGCGCAGTTCTGAGAGAAAAAGTTTACACCTTTCTCTCGTCTACTCTTCGACGACTTGTAAAATCGATGCTCGTGAATCTTGATAGTTTCGATCTAAA
Source organism: Amblyomma americanum (assembly GCF_052857255.1). Taxonomy (NCBI): domain Eukaryota; kingdom Metazoa; phylum Arthropoda; class Arachnida; order Ixodida; family Ixodidae; genus Amblyomma; species Amblyomma americanum. Next base: position 256,770 of record NW_027526582.1, on the reverse strand, counting down.
ACAATGTATTTCGTTGTTTTGAGCCAGAATACAAGTTTTCGCGCAGTTCTGAGAGAAAAATTTACACCTTTCTCTCGTCTACTCTGCGACGACTTGTAAAATCGATGCTCGTGAATCTTGCTAGTTTCGATCTAAAACGATGTATCCCGTTGTTTTGAGCCGGAATACAAGTTTTCGCGCAGTTCTGAGGGAAAAGTTTACACCTTTCTCTCGTCTACTCTTCGGCAACTTGTAAAATCGATCCTCGTGAATCTTGATAGTTTCGCTCTAAAACAATGTATCCCGTTGTTTTGAGCCGGAATACAAGTTTTCGCGCAGTTCTGAGAGAAAAAGTTTACACCTATCTCTCGTCTACTCTTCGACGACTTGTAAAATCGATGCTCGTTAATTGTGCTAGTTTCGATCTAAAACGATGTATCCCGTTGTTTTGAGCCGGAATACAAGTTTTCGCGCAGTTCTGAGAGAAAAAGTTTACACCTTTCTCTCGTCTACTCTTCGACGACTTGTTAAATCGATGCTCGTGAATTTTGCGACTTTCGATCTAAAACGATGTATCCCGTTGTTATGAGCCGGAATACAATTTTTCGCGCAGTTCTGAGAGAAAAAGTTTACACCTTTCTCTCGTCTACTCTTCGACGACTTGTAAAATCGATGCTCGTGAATCTTGATAGTTTCGCTCTAAAACAATGTATCCCGTTGTTTTGAGCCGGAATACAAGTTTTCGCGCAGTTCTGAGAGAAAAAGTTTACACCTTTCTCTCGTCTACTCTTCGACGACTTTTAAAATCGATGCTCGTGAATCCTAATTGTTTCGATCTAAAATGATGTATCCCGTTGTTTTGAGCCGGAATACAAGTTTTCGCGCAGTTCTGAGAGAAAAAGTTTACACCTTTCTCTCGTCTACTCTTCGACGACTTGTAAAATCGATGCTCGTGAATCTTGATAGTTTCGATCTAAAACGATGTATCCCGTTGGTATGAGCCGGAATACAAGTTTTCGCGCAGATCTGAGAGAAAAAGTTTACACCTTTCTCTCGTCTACTCTGCGACGACTTGTAAAATCGATGCTCGTGAATCTTGCTAGTTTCGATCAAAACGATGTATCCCGTTGTTTTGATCCGGAATACAAGTTTTCGCGCAGTTCTGAGAGAAAAAGTTTACACCTTTCTCTCGTCTACTCTTCGACGACTTGTAAAATCGATGCTCGTGAATCTTGATAGTTTCGCTCTAAAACAATGTATCCCGTTGTTTTGAGCCGGAATACAAGTTTTCGCGCAGTTCTGAGAGAAAAAGTTTACACCTTTCTCTCGTCTACTCTTCGACGACTTTTAAAATCGATGCTCGTGAATCCTAATTGTTTCGATCTAAAATGATGTATCCCGTTGTTTTGAGCCGGAATACAAGTTTTCGCGCAGTTCTGAGAGAAAAAGTTTACACCTTTCTCTCGTCTACTCTTCGACGACTTGTAAAATCGATGCTCGTGAATCTTGATAGTTTCGATCTAAAACGATGTATCCCGTTGGTATGAGCCGGAATACAAGTTTTCGCGCAGATCTGAGAGAAAAAGTTTACACCTTTCTCTCGTCTACTCTGCGACGACTTGTAAAATCGATGCTCGTGAATCTTGCTAGTTTCGATCAAAACGATGTATCCCGTTGTTTTGATCCGGAATACAAGTTTTCGCGCAGTTCTGAGAGAAAAAGTTTACACCTTTCTCTCGTCTACTCTTCGACGACTTGTAAAATCGATGCTCGTGAATCTTGATAGTTTCGCTCTAAAACAATGTATCCCGTTGTTTTGAGCCGGAATAAAAGTTTTCTCGCAGTTCTGAGAGAACAAGTTTACACCTATCTCTCGTCTACTCTTCGACGACTTGTAAAATCGATGCTCGTTAATTGTGCTAGCTTCGATCTAAAACGATTTATCCCGTTGTTTTGAGCCGGAATACAAGTTTTCGAGCAGTTCTGAGAGAAAAAGTTTACACCTTTCTCTCGTCTACTCTTCGTCGACTTGTAAAATCAATGCTCGTTAATCTTGCTAGTTTCAATCTAAAACGATGTATCCCGTTGTTTTGAGCCGGAATACAAGTCTTCGCGCAGTTCTGAGAAAAAGTTTACACCTTTCTCTCGTCTACTCTTCGACGACTTGTAAAATCGATGCTCGTGAATCTTGCTAGTTTCGATCTAAAACGATGTATCCCGTTGTTTTGAGCCGGAATACAAATTTTTGCGCAGTTCTGAGAGAAAAAGTTTACACCTTTCTCTCGTTCTCTTCGACGACATGTAAAATGGATGCTCGTGAATCTTGCTAGTTTCGATCTAAAACGATGTATCTCAAAGATTTGAGCCGGAATACAAGTTTTTGAGCAGTTCTGAGAGAAAAAGTTTACACCTTTCTCTCGTCTACTCTTCGACGACTTGTAAAATTGATGCTCGTGAATTTTGCTAGTTTCGATCTAAAACGATGTATCCCGTTGTTTTGAGCTGGAATACAAGTATTCGCGCAATTCTGAGAGAAAAAGTTTACACCTTTCTCTCGTCTACTCTTCGACGACTTGTTAAATCGATGCTCGTGAATTTTGCTACTTTCGATCTAAAACGATGTATCCCGTTGGTTTGAGCCGGAATACAATTTTTCGCGCAGTTCTGAGAGAAAATTTTACACCTTTCTCTCGTCTACTCTGCGACGACTTGTAAAATCGATGCTCGTGAATTTTGATAGTTTCGATCTAAAACGATGTATCCCGTTGTTTTGAGCCGGAATACAATTTTTCGCGCAGTTCTGAGAGAAAAAGTTTACACCTTTCTCTCGTCTACTCTTCGACGACTTGTAAAATCGATGCTCGTGAATCTTAATAGTTTCGATCTAAAATGATGTATTCCGTTGTTTCGAGCCGGAATACAAGTTTTCGCGCAGTTCTGAGAGAAAAAGTTTACACCTTTCTCTCGTCTACTCTTCGACGACTTGTAAAATCGATGCTCGTGAATCTTGATAGTTTCGATCTAAAACGATGTATCCCGTTGGTATGAGCCGGAATACAAGTTTTCGCGCAGTTCTGAGAGAAAAAGTTTACACCTTTCTCTCGTCTACTCTGCGACGACTTGTAAAATCGATGCTCGTGAATCTTGCTAGTTTCAATCAAAACGATGTATCCCGTTGTTTTGATCCGGAATACAAGTTTTCGCGCAGTTCTGAGAGAAAAAGTTTACACCTTTCTCTCGTCTACTCTTCGACGACTTGTAAAATCGATGCTCGTGAATCTTGATAGTTTCGCTCTAAAACAATGTATCCCGTTGTTTTGAGCCGGAATAAAAGTTTTCTCGCAGTTCTGAGAGAACAAGTTTACACCTATCTCTCGTCTACTCTTCGACGACTTGTAAAATCGATGCTCGTTAATTGTGGTAGCTTCGATCTAAAACGATTTATCCCGTTGTTTTGAGCCGGAATACAAGTTTTCGAGCAGTTCTGAGAGAAAAAGTTTACACCTTTCTCTCGTCTACTCTTCGTCGACTTGTAAAATCAATGCTCATTAATCTTGATAGTTTCGCTCTAAAACAATGTATCCCTTTGTTTTGAGCCCGAATACGCGTTTTCGCGCAGTTCTGAGAGAAAAAGTTTACACCTTTCTCTCGTCTACTCTTCGACGACTTGTAAAAGCGATGCTCGTTAATCGTGCTAGTTTCGATCTAAAACAATCTATCCCGTTGTTTTGAGCCGGAATACAAGTTTTCGCGCAGTTCTGAGAGAAAAAGTTTACACCTTTTTCTCGTCTACTCTTCGACGACTTGTAAAACCGATGCTCGTGAATCTTGCTAGTTTCGATCTAAAACGATGTATCCCGTTGTTTTGAGCCGGAATACAAGTTTTCGCGCAGTTCTGAGAGAAAAAGTTTACACCTTACTCTCGTCTACTCTTCGACGACTTGTAAAATCGATGCTCGTTAATTGTGCTAGTTTCGATCTAAAACGATGTATCCCGTTGTTTGGCCGGAATACAAGTTTTCGCGCAGTTCTGAGAGAAAAAGTTTACACCGTTCTCTCGTCTACTCTTCGTCGACTTGTAAAATCGATGCTCGTTAATCTTGCTAGTTTCGATCTAAAACGATGTATCCCGTTGTTTTGAGCCGGAATACAAGTTTTCGCGCAGTTCTGAGAGAAAAAGTTTACACCTTTCTCTCGTCTACTCTTCGACGACTTGTTAAATCGATGCTCGTGAATTTTGCGACTTTCGATCTAAAACGATGTATCCCGTTGTTTTGAGCCGGAATACAATTTTTCGCGCAGTTCTGAGAGAAAAAGTTTACACCTTTCTCTCGTCTACTCTTCGACGACTTGCAAAATCGATGCTCGTGAATCTTGGTAGTTTCGATCTAAAACAATGTATTTCGTTGTTTTGAGCCAGAATACAAGTTTTCGCGCAGTTCTGAGAGAAAAATTTAAACCTTTCTCTCGTCTACTCTGCGACGACTTGTAAAATCGATGCTCGTGAATCTTGCTAGTTTCGATCTAAAACGATGTATCCCGTTGTTTTGAGCCGGAATACAAGTTTTCGCGCTGTTCTGAGAGAAAAAGTTTACACCTTTCTCTCGTCTACTCTTCGACGACTTGTAAAAGCGATGCTCGTTAATCGTGCTAGTTTCGATCTAAAACGATGTATCCCGTTGTTTTGAGCCGGAATACAAGTTTTCGCGCAGTTCTGAGAGAAAAAGTTTACACCTTTCTCTCGTCTACTCTTCGACGACTTGTTAAATCGATGCTCGTGAATTTTGCGACTTTCGATCTAAAACGATGTATCCCGTTGTTATGAGCCGGAATACAATTTTTCGCGCAGTTCTGAGAGAAAAAGTTTACACCTTTCTCTCGTCTACTCTTCGACGACTTGTAAAATCGATGCTCGTGAATCTTGATAGTTTCGCTCTAAAACAATGTATCCCGTTGTTTTGAGCCGGAATACAAGTTTTCGCGCAGTTCTGAGAGAAAAAGTTTACACCTTTCTCTCGTCTACTCTTCGACGACTTTTAAAATCGATGCTCGTGAATCCTAATTGTTTCGATCTAAAATGATGTATCCCGTTGTTTTGAGCCGGAATACAAGTTTTCGCGCAGTTCTGAGAGAAAAAGTTTACACCTTTCTCTCGTCTACTCTTCGACGACTTGTAAAATCGATGCTCGTGAATCTTGATAGTTTCGATCTAAAACGATGTATCCCGTTGGTATGAGCCGGAATACAAGTTTTCGCGCAGATCTGAGAGAAAAAGTTTACACCTTTCTCTCGTCTACTCTGCGACGACTTGTAAAATCGATGCTCGTGAATCTTGCTAGTTTCGATCAAAACGATGTATCCCGTTGTTTTGATCCGGAATACAAGTTTTCGCGCAGTTCTGAGAGAAAAAGTTTACACCTTTCTCTCGTCTACTCTTCGACGACTTGTAAAATCGATGCTCGTGAATCTTGATAGTTTCGCTCTAAAACAATGTATCCCGTTGTTTTGAGCCGGAATAAAAGTTTTCTCGCAGTTCTGAGAGAACAAGTTTACACCTATCTCTCGTCTACTCTTCGACGACTTGTAAAATCGATGCTCGTTAATTGTGCTAGCTTCGATCTAAAACGATTTATCCCGTTGTTTTGAGCCGGAATACAAGTTTTCGAGCAGTTCTGAGAGAAAAAGTTTACACCTTTCTCTCGTCTACTCTTCGTCGACTTGTAAAATCAATGCTCGTTAATCTTGCTAGTTTCAATCTAAAACGATGTATCCCGTTGTTTTGAGCCGGAATACAAGTCTTCGCGCAGTTCTGAGAGAAAAAGTTTACACCTTTCTCTCGTCTACTCTTCGACGACTTGTAAAATCGATGCTCGTGAATCTTGCTAGTTTCGATCTAAAACGATGTATCCCGTTGTTTTGAGCCGGAATACAAATTTTTGCGCAGTTCTGAGAGAAAAAGTTTACACCTTTCTCTCGTTCTCTTCGACGACATGTAAAATGGATGCTCGTGAATCTTGCTAGTTTCGATCTAAAACGATGTATCTCAAAGATTTGAGCCGGAATACAAGTTTTTGAGCAGTTCTGAGAGAAAAAGTTTACACCTTTCTCTCGTCTACTCTTCGACGACTTGTTAAATCGATGCTCGAGAATTTTGCTACTTTCGATCTAAAACGATGTATCCCGTTGTTTTGAGCCGGAATACAAGTTTTCGCGCAGTTCTGAGAGAAAAAGTTTACACCTTTCTCTCGTCTACTCTTCGACGACTTGTAAAATTGATGCTCGTGAATTTTGCTAGTTTCGATCTAAAACGATGTATCCCGTTGTTTTGAGCTGGAATACAAGTATTCGCGCAATTCTGAGAGAAAAAGTTTACACCTTTCTCTCGTCTACTCTTCGACGACTTGTTAAATCGATGCTCGTGAATTTTGCTACTTTCGATCTAAAACGATGTATCCCGTTGGTTTCAGCCGGAATACAATTTTTCGCGCAGTTCTGAGAGAAAAAGTTTACACCTTTCTCTCGTCTACTCTGCGACGACTTGTAAAATCGATGCTCGTGAATTTTGATAGTTTCAATCTAAAACGATGTATCCCGTTGTTTTGAGCCGGAATACAATTTTTCGCGCAGTTCTGAGAGAAAAAGTTTACACCTTTCTCTCGTCTACTCTTCGACGACTTGTAAAATCGATGCTCGTGAATCTTAATAGTTTCGATCTAAAATGATGTATTCCGTTGTTTCGAGCCGGAATACAAGTTTTCGCGCAGTTCTGAGAGAAAAAGTTTACACCTTTCTCTCGTCTACTCTTCGACGACTTGTAAAATCGATGCTCGTGAATCTTGATAGTTTCGATCTAAAACGATGTATCCCGTTGGTATGAGCCGGAATACAAGTTTTCGCGCAGTTCTGAGAGAAAAAGTTTACACCTTTCTCTCGTCTACTCTGCGACGACTTGTAAAATCGATGCTCGTGAATCTTGCTAGTTTCAATCAAAACGATGTATCCCGTTGTTTTGATCCGGAATACAAGTTTTCGCGCAGTTCTGAGAGAAAAAGTTTACACCTTTCTCTCGTCTACTCTTCGACGACTTGTAAAATCGATGCTCGTGAATCTTGATAGTTTCGCTCTAAAACAATGTATCCCGTTGTTTTGAGCCGGAATAAAAGTTTTCTCGCAGTTCTGAGAGAACAAGTTTACACCTATCTCTCGTCTACTTTTCGACGACTTGTAAAATCAATGCTCGTTAATTGTGCTAGCTTCGATCTAAAACGATTTATCCCGTTGTTTTGAGCCGGAATACAAGTTTTCGAGCAGTTCTGAGAGAAAAAGTTTACACCTTTCTCTCGTCTACTCTTCGTCGACTTGTAAAATCAATGCTCGTTAATCTTGCTAGTTTCGATCTAAAACGATGTATCCCGTTGTTTTGAGCCGGAATACAAGTCTTCGCGCAGTTCTGAGAGAAAAAGTTTACACCTTTCTCTCGTCTACTCTTCGACGACTTGTAAAATCGATGCTCGTGAATCTTGATAGTTTCGATCTAAAACGATGTATCCCGTTGGTATGAGCCGGAATACAAGTTTTCGCGCAGATCTGAGAGAAAAAGTTTACACCTTTCTCTCGTCTACTCTGCGACGACTTGTAAAATCGATGCTCGTGAATCTTGCTAGTTTCGATCAAAACGATGTATCCCGTTGTTTTGATCCGGAATACAAGTTTTCGCGCAGTTCTGAGAGAAAAAGTTTACACCTTTCTCTCGTCTACTCTTCGACGACTTGTAAAATCGATGCTCGTGAATCTTGATAGTTTCGCTCTAAAACAATGTATCCCGTTGTTTTGAGCCGGAATAAAAGTTTTCTCGCAGTTCTGAGAGAACAAGTTTACACCTATCTCTCGTCTACTCTTCGACGACTTGTAAAATCGATGCTCGTTAATTGTGCTAGCTTCGATCTAAAACGATTTATCCCGTTGTTTTGAGCCGGAATACAAGTTTTCGAGCAGTTCTGAGAGAAAAAGTTTACACCTTTCTCTCGTCTACTCTTCGTCGACTTGTAAAATCAATGCTCGTTAATCTTGCTAGTTTCAATCTAAAACGATGTATCCCGTTGTTTTGAGCCGGAATACAAGTCTTCGCGCAGTTCTGAGAGAAAAAGTTTACACCTTTCTCTCGTCTACTCTTCGACGACTTGTAAAATCGATGCTCGTGAATCTTGCTAGTTTCGATCTAAAACGATGTATCCCGTTGTTTTGAGCCGGAATACAAATTTTTGCGCAGTTCTGAGAGAAAAAGTTTACACCTTTCTCTCGTTCTCTTCGACGACATGTAAAATGGATGCTCGTGAATCTTGCTAGTTTCGATCTAAAACGATGTATCTCAAAGATTTGAGCCGGAATACAAGTTTTTGAGCAGTTCTGAGAGAAAAAGTTTACACCTTTCTCTCGTCTACTCTTCGACGACTTGTTAAATCGATGCTCGAGAATTTTGCTACTTTCGATCTAAAACGATGTATCCCGTTGTTTTGAGCCGGAATACAAGTTTTCGCGCAGTTCTGAGAGAAAAAGTTTACACCTTTCTCTCGTCTACTCTTCGACGACTTGTAAAATTGATGCTCGTGAATTTTGCTAGTTTCGATCTAAAACGATGTATCCCGTTGTTTTGAGCTGGAATACAAGTATTCGCGCAATTCTGAGAGAAAAAGTTTACACCTTTCTCTCGTCTACTCTTCGACGACTTGTTAAATCGATGCTCGTGAATTTTGCTACTTTCGATCTAAAACGATGTATCCCGTTGGTTTCAGCCGGAATACAATTTTTCGCGCAGTTCTGAGAGAAAAAGTTTACACCTTTCTCTCGTCTACTCTGCGACGACTTGTAAAATCGATGCTCGTGAATTTTGATAGTTTCAATCTAAAACGATGTATCCCGTTGTTTTGAGCCGGAATACAATTTTTCGCGCAGTTCTGAGAGAAAAAGTTTACACCTTTCTCTCGTCTACTCTTCGACGACTTGTAAAATCGATGCTCGTGAATCTTAATAGTTTCGATCTAAAATGATGTATTCCGTTGTTTCGAGCCGGAATACAAGTTTTCGCGCAGTTCTGAGAGAAAAAGTTTACACCTTTCTCTCGTCTACTCTTCGACGACTTGTAAAATCGATGCTCGTGAATCTTGATAGTTTCGATCTAAAACGATGTATCCCGTTGGTATGAGCCGGAATACAAGTTTTCGCGCAGTTCTGAGAGAAAAAGTTTACACCTTTCTCTCGTCTACTCTGCGACGACTTGTAAAATCGATGCTCGTGAATCTTGCTAGTTTCAATCAAAACGATGTATCCCGTTGTTTTGATCCGGAATACAAGTTTTCGCGCAGTTCTGAGAGAAAAAGTTTACACCTTTCTCTCGTCTACTCTTCGACGACTTGTAAAATCGATGCTCGTGAATCTTGATAGTTTCGCTCTAAAACAATGTATCCCGTTGTTTTGAGCCGGAATAAAAGTTTTCTCGCAGTTCTGAGAGAACAAGTTTACACCTATCTCTCGTCTACTTTTCGACGACTTGTAAAATCAATGCTCGTTAATTGTGCTAGCTTCGATCTAAAACGATTTATCCCGTTGTTTTGAGCCGGAATACAAGTTTTCGAGCAGTTCTGAGAGAAAAAGTTTACACCTTTCTCTCGTCTACTCTTCGTCGACTTGTAAAATCAATGCTCGTTAATCTTGCTAGTTTCGATCTAAAACGATGTATCCCGTTGTTTTGAGCCGGAATACAAGTCTTCGCGCAGTTCTGAGAGAAAAAGTTTACACCTTTCTCTCGTCTACTCTTCGACGACTTGTAAAATCGATGCTCGTGAATTTTGCTAGTTTCGATCTAAAACGATGTATCCCGTTGTTTTGAGCTGGAATACAAGTATTCGCGCAATTCTGAGAGAAAAAGTTTACACCTTTCTCTCGTCTACTCTTCGACGACTTGTTAAATCGATGCTCGTGAATTTTGCTACTTTCGATCTAAAACGATGTATCCCGTTGTTTTGAGCCGGAATACAATTTTTCGCGCAGTTCTGAGAGAAAAAGTTTACACCTTTCTCTCGTCTACTCTGCGACGACTTGTAAAATCGATGCTCGTGAATTTTGATAGTTTCGATCTAAAACGATGTATCCCGTTGTTTTGAGCCGGAATACAATTTTTCGCGCAGTTCTGAGAGAAAAAGTTTACACCTTTCTCTCGTCTACTCTTCGACGACTTGTAAAATCGATGCTCGTGAATCTTAATAGTTTCGATCTAAAATGATGTATCCCGTTGTTTCGAGCCGGAATACAAGTTTTCGCGCAGTTCTGAGAGAAAAAGTTTACACCTTTCTCTCGTCTACTCTTCGACGACTTGTAAAATCGATGCTCGTGAATCTTGATAGTTTCGATCTAAAACGATGTATCCCGTTGGTATGAGCCGGAATACAAGTTTTCGCGCAGTTCTGAGAGAAAACGTTTACACCTTTCTCTCGTCTACTCTGCGACGACTTGTAAAATCGATGCTCGTGAATCTTGCTAGTTTCGATCAAAACGATGTATCCCGTTGTTTTGATCCGGAATACAAGTTTTCGCGCAGTTCTGAGAGAAAAAGTTTACACCTTTCTCTCGTCTACTCTTCGACGACTTGTAAAATCGATGCTCGTGAATCTTGATAGTTTCGCTCTAAAACAATGTATCCCGTTGTTTTGAGCCGGAATAAAAGTTTTCTCGCAGTTCTGAGAGAACAAGTTTACACCTATCTCTCGTCTACTCTTCGACGACTTGTAAAATCGATGCTCGTTAATTGTGGTAGCTTCGATCTAAAACGATTTATCCCGTTGTTTTGAGCCGGAATACAAGTTTTCGAGCAGTTCTGAGAGAAAAAGTTTACACCTTTCTCTCGTCTACTCTTCGTCGACTTGTAAAATCAATGCTCGTTAATCTTGCTAGTTTCAATCTAAAACGATGTATCCCGTTGTTTTGAGCCGGAATACAAGTCTTCGCGCAGTTCTGAGAGAAAAAGTTTACACCTTTCTCTCGTCTACTCTTCGACGACTTGTAAAATCGATGCTCGTGAATCTTGCTAGTTTCGATCTAAAACGATGTATCCCGTTGTTTTGAGCCGGAATACAAATTTTTGCGCAGTTCTGAGAGAAAAAGTTTACACCTTTCTCTCGTTCTCTTCGACGACATGTAAAATGGATGCTCGTGAATCTTGCTAGTTTCGATCTAAAACGATGTATCTCAAAGATTTGAGCCGGAATACAAGTTTTTGAGCAGTTCTGAGAGAAAAAGTTTACACCTTTCTCTCGTCTACTCTTCGACGACTTGTTAAATCGATGCTCGAGAATTTTGCTACTTTCGATCTAAAACGATGTATCCCGTTGTTTTGAGCCGGAATACAAGTTTTCGCGCAGTTCTGAGAGAAAAAGTTTACACCTTTCTCTCGTCTACTCTTCGACGACTTGTAAAATTGATGCTCGTGAATTTTGCTAGTTTCGATCTAAAACGATGTATCCCGTTGTTTTGAGCTGGAATACAAGTATTCGCGCAATTCTGAGAGAAAAAGTTTACACCTTTCTCTCGTCTACTCTTCGACGACTTGTTAAATCGATGCTCGTGAATTTTGCTACTTTCGATCTAAAACGATGTATCCCGTTGGTTTCAGCCGGAATACAATTTTTCGCGCAGTTCTGAGAGAAAAAGTTTACACCTTTCTCTCGTCTACTCTGCGACGACTTGTAAAATCGATGCTCGTGAATTTTGATAGTTTCAATCTAAAACGATGTATCCCGTTGTTTTGAGCCGGAATACAATTTTTCGCGCAGTTCTGAGAGAAAAAGTTTACACCTTTCTCTCGTCTACTCTTCGACGACTTGTAAAATCGATGCTCGTGAATCTTAATAGTTTCGATCTAAAATGATGTATTCCGTTGTTTCGAGCCGGAATACAAGTTTTCGCGCAGTTCTGAGAGAAAAAGTTTACACCTTTCTCTCGTCTACTCTTCGACGACTTGTAAAATCGATGCTCGTGAATCTTGATAGTTTCGATCTAAAACGATGTATCCCGTTGGTATGAGCCGGAATACAAGTTTTCGCGCAGTTCTGAGAGAAAAAGTTTACACCTTTCTCTCGTCTACTCTGCGACGACTTGTAAAATCGATGCTCGTGAATCTTGCTAGTTTCAATCAAAACGATGTATCCCGTTGTTTTGATCCGGAATACAAGTTTTCGCGCAGTTCTGAGAGAAAAAGTTTACACCTTTCTCTCGTCTACTCTTCGACGACTTGTAAAATCGATGCTCGTGAATCTTGATAGTTTCGCTCTAAAACAATGTATCCCGTTGTTTTGAGCCGGAATAAAAGTTTTCTCGCAGTTCTGAGAGAACAAGTTTACACCTATCTCTCGTCTACTTTTCGACGACTTGTAAAATCAATGCTCGTTAATTGTGCTAGCTTCGATCTAAAACGATTTATCCCGTTGTTTTGAGCCGGAATACAAGTTTTCGAGCAGTTCTGAGAGAAAAAGTTTACACCTTTCTCTCGTCTACTCTTCGTCGACTTGTAAAATCAATGCTCGTTAATCTTGCTAGTTTCGATCTAAAACGATGTATCCCGTTGTTTTGAGCCGGAATACAAGTCTTCGCGCAGTTCTGAGAGAAAAAGTTTACACCTTTCTCTCGTCTACTCTTCGACGACTTGTAAAATCGATGCTCGTGAATCTTGATAGTTTCGATCTAAAACGATGTATCCCGTTGGTATGAGCCGGAATACAAGTTTTCGCGCAGATCTGAGAGAAAAAGTTTACACCTTTCTCTCGTCTACTCTGCGACGACTTGTAAAATCGATGCTCGTGAATCTTGCTAGTTTCGATCAAAACGATGTATCCCGTTGTTTTGATCCGGAATACAAGTTTTCGCGCAGTTCTGAGAGAAAAAGTTTACACCTTTCTCTCGTCTACTCTTCGACGACTTGTAAAATCGATGCTCGTGAATCTTGATAGTTTCGCTCTAAAACAATGTATCCCGTTGTTTTGAGCCGGAATAAAAGTTTTCTCGCAGTTCTGAGAGAACAAGTTTACACCTATCTCTCGTCTACTCTTCGACGACTTGTAAAATCGATGCTCGTTAATTGTGCTAGCTTCGATCTAAAACGATTTATCCCGTTGTTTTGAGCCGGAATACAAGTTTTCGAGCAGTTCTGAGAGAAAAAGTTTACACCTTTCTCTCGTCTACTCTTCGTCGACTTGTAAAATCAATGCTCGTTAATCTTGCTAGTTTCAATCTAAAACGATGTATCCCGTTGTTTTGAGCCGGAATACAAGTCTTCGCGCAGTTCTGAGAGAAAAAGTTTACACCTTTCTCTCGTCTACTCTTCGACGACTTGTAAAATCGATGCTCGTGAATCTTGCTAGTTTCGATCTAAAACGATGTATCCCGTTGTTTTGAGCCGGAATACAAATTTTTGCGCAGTTCTGAGAGAAAAAGTTTACACCTTTCTCTCGTTCTCTTCGACGACATGTAAAATGGATGCTCGTGAATCTTGCTAGTTTCGATCTAAAACGATGTATCTCAAAGATTTGAGCCGGAATACAAGTTTTTGAGCAGTTCTGAGAGAAAAAGTTTACACCTTTCTCTCGTCTACTCTTCGACGACTTGTTAAATCGATGCTCGAGAATTTTGCTACTTTCGATCTAAAACGATGTATCCCGTTGTTTTGAGCCGGAATACAAGTTTTCGCGCAGTTCTGAGAGAAAAAGTTTACACCTTTCTCTCGTCTACTCTTCGACGACTTGTAAAATTGATGCTCGTGAATTTTGCTAGTTTCGATCTAAAACGATGTATCCCGTTGTTTTGAGCTGGAATACAAGTATTCGCGCAATTCTGAGAGAAAAAGTTTACACCTTTCTCTCGTCTACTCTTCGACGACTTGTTAAATCGATGCTCGTGAATTTTGCTACTTTCGATCTAAAACGATGTATCCCGTTGGTTTCAGCCGGAATACAATTTTTCGCGCAGTTCTGAGAGAAAAAGTTTACACCTTTCTCTCGTCTACTCTGCGACGACTTGTAAAATCGATGCTCGTGAATTTTGATAGTTTCAATCTAAAACGATGTATCCCGTTGTTTTGAGCCGGAATACAATTTTTCGCGCAGTTCTGAGAGAAAAAGTTTACACCTTTCTCTCGTCTACTCTTCGACGACTTGTAAAATCGATGCTCGTGAATCTTAATAGTTTCGATCTAAAATGATGTATTCCGTTGTTTCGAGCCGGAATACAAGTTTTCGCGCAGTTCTGAGAGAAAAAGTTTACACCTTTCTCTCGTCTACTCTTCGACGACTTGTAAAATCGATGCTCGTGAATCTTGATAGTTTCGATCTAAAACGATGTATCCCGTTGGTATGAGCCGGAATACAAGTTTTCGCGCAGTTCTGAGAGAAAAAGTTTACACCTTTCTCTCGTCTACTCTGCGACGACTTGTAAAATCGATGCTCGTGAATCTTGCTAGTTTCAATCAAAACGATGTATCCCGTTGTTTTGATCCGGAATACAAGTTTTCGCGCAGTTCTGAGAGAAAAAGTTTACACCTTTCTCTCGTCTACTCTTCGACGACTTGTAAAATCGATGCTCGTGAATCTTGATAGTTTCGCTCTAAAACAATGTATCCCGTTGTTTTGAGCCGGAATAAAAGTTTTCTCGCAGTTCTGAGAGAACAAGTTTACACCTATCTCTCGTCTACTTTTCGACGACTTGTAAAATCAATGCTCGTTAATTGTGCTAGCTTCGATCTAAAACGATTTATCCCGTTGTTTTGAGCCGGAATACAAGTTTTCGAGCAGTTCTGAGAGAAAAAGTTTACACCTTTCTCTCGTCTACTCTTCGTCGACTTGTAAAATCAATGCTCGTTAATCTTGCTAGTTTCGATCTAAAACGATGTATCCCGTTGTTTTGAGCCGGAATACAAGTCTTCGCGCAGTTCTGAGAGAAAAAGTTTACACCTTTCTCTCGTCTACTCTTCGACGACTTGTAAAATCGATGCTCGTGAATTTTGCTAGTTTCGATCTAAAACGATGTATCCCGTTGTTTTGAGCTGGAATACAAGTATTCGCGCAATTCTGAGAGAAAAAGTTTACACCTTTCTCTCGTCTACTCTTCGACGACTTGTTAAATCGATGCTCGTGAATTTTGCTACTTTCGATCTAAAACGATGTATCCCGTTGTTTTGAGCCGGAATACAATTTTTCGCGCAGTTCTGAGAGAAAAAGTTTACACCTTTCTCTCGTCTACTCTGCGACGACTTGTAAAATCGATGCTCGTGAATTTTGATAGTTTCGATCTAAAACGATGTATCCCGTTGTTTTGAGCCGGAATACAATTTTTCGCGCAGTTCTGAGAGAAAAAGTTTACACCTTTCTCTCGTCTACTCTTCGACGACTTGTAAAATCGATGCTCGTGAATCTTAATAGTTTCGATCTAAAATGATGTATCCCGTTGTTTCGAGCCGGAATACAAGTTTTCGCGCAGTTCTGAGAGAAAAAGTTTACACCTTTCTCTCGTCTACTCTTCGACGACTTGTAAAATCGATGCTCGTGAATCTTGATAGTTTCGATCTAAAACGATGTATCCCGTTGGTATGAGCCGGAATACAAGTTTTCGCGCAGTTCTGAGAGAAAACGTTTACACCTTTCTCTCGTCTACTCTGCGACGACTTGTAAAATCGATGCTCGTGAATCTTGCTAGTTTCGATCAAAACGATGTATCCCGTTGTTTTGATCCGGAATACAAGTTTTCGCGCAGTTCTGAGAGAAAAAGTTTACACCTTTCTCTCGTCTACTCTTCGACGACTTGTAAAATCGATGCTCGTGAATCTTGATAGTTTCGCTCTAAAACAATGTATCCCGTTGTTTTGAGCCGGAATAAAAGTTTTCTCGCAGTTCTGAGAGAACAAGTTTACACCTATCTCTCGTCTACTCTTCGACGACTTGTAAAATCGATGCTCGTTAATTGTGGTAGCTTCGATCTAAAACGATTTATCCCGTTGTTTTGAGCCGGAATACAAGTTTTCGAGCAGTTCTGAGAGAAAAAGTTTACACCTTTCTCTCGTCTACTCTTCGTCGACTTGTAAAATCAATGCTCGTTAATCTTGCTAGTTTCGATCTAAAACGATGTATCCCGTTGTTTTGAGCCGGAATACAAGTCTTCGCGAAGTTCTGAGAGAAAAAGTTTACACCTTTCTCTCGTCTACTCTTCGACGACTTGTAAAATCGATGCTCGTGAATCTTGCTAGTTTCGATCTAAAACGATGTATCCCGTTGTTTTGAGCCCGAATACAAATTTTTGCGCAGTTCTGAGAGAAAAAGTTTACACCTTTTTCTCGTTCTCTTCGACAACATGTAAAATCGATGCTCGTGAATCTTGCTAGTTTCGATCTAAAACGATGTATCCCGTTGTTTTGAGCCGGAAAACAAGTTTTCGAGCAGTTCTGAGAGAAAACGTTTACACCTTTCTCTCGTCTACTCTTCGTCGACTTGTAAAATCAATGCTCGTTAATCTTGCTAGTTTCGATCTAAAACGATGTATCCCGTTGTTTTGAGCCGGAATACAAGTTTTCGCGCAGTTCTGAGAGAAAAAGTTTACACCTTTCTCTCGTCTACTCTTCGACGACTTTTAAAATCGATGCTCGTGAATCCTAATTGTTTCGATCTAAAATGATGTATCCCGTTGTTTTGAGCCGGAATACAAGTTTTCGCGCAGTTCTGAGAGAAAAAGTTTACACCTTTCTCTCGTCTACTCTTCGACGACTTGTAAAATCGATGCTCGTGAATCTTGCTAGTTTCGATCTAAAACGATGTATCCCGTTGTTTTGAGCCGGAAAACAAGTTTTCGAGCAGTTCTGAGAGAAAAAGTTTACACCTTTCTCTCGTCTACTCTGCGACGACTTGTAAAATCGATGCTCGTGAATTTTGATAGTTTCGATCTAAAACGATGTATCCCGTTGTTTTGAGCCGGAATACAATTTTTCGCGCAGTTCTGAGAGAAAAAGTTTACACCTTTCTCTCGTCTACTCTTCGACGACTTGTAAAATCGATGCTCGTGAATCTTAATAGTTTCGATCTAAAATGATGTATTCCGTTGTTTCGAGCCGGAATACAAGTTTTCGCGCAGTTCTGAGAGAAAAAGTTTACACCTTTCTCTCGTCTACTCTTCGACGACTTGTAAAATCGATGCTCGTGAATCTTGATAGTTTCGATCTAAAACGATGTATCCCGTTGGTATGAGCCGGAATACAAGTTTTCGCGCAGTTCTGAGAGAAAAAGTTTACACCTTTCTCTCGTCTACTCTGCGACGACTTGTAAAATCGATGCTCGTGAATCTTGCTAGTTTCAATCAAAACGATGTATCCCGTTGTTTTGATCCGGAATACAAGTTTTCGCGCAGTTCTGAGAGAAAAAGTTTACACCTTTCTCTCGTCTACTCTTCGACGACTTGTAAAATCGATGCTCGTGAATCTTGATAGTTTCGCTCTAAAACAATGTATCCCGTTGTTTTGAGCCGGAATAAAAGTTTTCTCGCAGTTCTGATAGAACAAGTTTACACCTATCTCTCGTCTACTTTTCGACGACTTGTAAAATCAATGCTCGTTAATTGTGCTAGCTTCGATCTAAAACGATTTATCCCGTTGTTTTGAGCCGGAATACAAGTTTTCGAGCAGTTCTGAGAGTAAAAGTTTACACCTTTCTCTCGTCTACTCTTCGTCGACTTGTAAAATCAATGCTCGTTAATCTTGCTAGTTTCGATCTAAAACGATGTATCCCGTTGTTTTGAGCCGGAATACAAGTCTTCGCGCAGTTCTGAGAGAAAAAGTTTACACCTTTCTCTCGTCTACTCTTCGACGACTTGTAAAATCGATGCTCGTGAATTTTGCTAGTTTCGATCTAAAACGATGTATCCCGTTGTTTTGAGCTGGAATACAAGTATTCGCGCAATTCTGAGAGAAAAAGTTTACACCTTTCTCTCGTCTACTCTTCGACGACTTGTTAAATCGATGCTCGTGAATTTTGCTACTTTCGATCTAAAACGATGTATCCCGTTGTTTTGAGCCGGAATACAATTTTTCGCGCAGTTCTGAGAGAAAAAGTTTACACCTTTCTCTCGTCTACTCTGCGACGACTTGTAAAATCGATGCTCGTGAATTTTGATAGTTTCGATCTAAAACGATGTATCCCGTTGTTTTGAGCCGGAATACAATTTTTCGCGCAGTTCTGAGAGAAAAAGTTTACACCTTTCTCTCGTCTACTCTTCGACGACTTGTAAAATCGATGCTCGTGAATCTTAATAGTTTCGATCTAAAATGATGTATCCCGTTGTTTCGAGCCGGAATACAAGTTTTCGCGCAGTTCTGAGAGAAAAAGTTTACACCTTTCTCTCGTCTACTCTTCGACGACTTGTAAAATCGATGCTCGTGAATCTTGATAGTTTCGATCTAAAACGATGTATCCCGTTGGTATGAGCCGGAATACAAGTTTTCGCGCAGTTCTGAGAGAAAACGTTTACACCTTTCTCTCGTCTACTCTGCGACGACTTGTAAAATCGATGCTCGTGAATCTTGCTAGTTTCGATCAAAACGATGTATCCCGTTGTTTTGATCCGGAATACAAGTTTTCGAGCAGTTCTGAGAGAAAAAGTTTACACCTTTCTCTCGTCTACTCTTCGACGACTTGTAAAATCGATGCTCGTGAATCTTGATAGTTTCGCTCTAAAACAATGTATCCCGTTGTTTTGAGCCGGAATAAAAGTTTTCTCGCAGTTCTGAGAGAACAAGTTTACACCTATCTCTCGTCTACTCTTCGACGACTTGTAAAATCGATGCTCGTTAATTGTGGTAGCTTCGATCTAAAACGATTTATCCCGTTGTTTTGAGCCGGAATACAAGTTTTCGAGCAGTTCTGAGAGAAAAAGTTTACACCTTTCTCTCGTCTACTCTTCGTCGACTTGTAAAATCAATGCTCGTTAATCTTGATAGTTTCGCTCTAAAACAATGTATCCCTTTGTTTTGAGCCCGAATACGAGTTTTCGCGCAGTTCTGAGAGAAAAAGTGTACACCTTTCTCTCGTCTACTCTTCGACGACTTGTAAAAGCGATGCTCGTTAATCGTGCTAGTTTCGATCTAAAACGATGTATCCCGTTGTTTTGAGCCGGAATACAAGTTTTCGCGCAGTTCTGAGAGAAAAAGTTTACACCTTTTTCTCGTCTACTCTTCGACGACTTGTAAAATCGATGCTCGTGAATCTTGCTAGTTTCGATCTAAAACGATGTATCCCGTTGTTTTGAGCCGGAAAACAAGTTTTCGAGCAGTTCTGAGAGAAAAAGTTTACACCTTTCTCTCGTCTACTCTGCGACGACTTGTAAAATCGATGCTCGTGAATTTTGATAGTTTCGATCTAAAACGATGTATCCCGTTGTTTTGAGCCGGAATACAATTTTTCGCGCAGTTCTGAGAGAAAAAGTTTACACCTTTCTCTCGTCTACTCTTCGACGACTTGTAAAATCGATGCTCGTGAATCTTAATAGTTTCGATCTAAAATGATGTATTCCTTTGTTTCGAGCCGGAATACAAGTTTTCGCGCAGTTCTGAGAGAAAAAGTTTACACCTTTCTCTCGTCTACTCTTCGACGACTTGTAAAATCGATGCTCGTGAATCTTGATAGTTTCGATCTAAAACGATGTATCCCGTTGGTATGAGCCGGAATACAAGTTTTCGCGCAGTTCTGAGAGAAAAAGTTTACACCTTTCTCTCGTCTACTCTGCGACGACTTGTAAAATCGATGCTCGTGAATCTTGCTAGTTTCAATCAAAACGATGTATCCCGTTGTTTTGATCCGGAATACAAGTTTTCGCGCAGTTCTGAGAGAAAAAGTTTACACCTTTCTCTCGTCTACTCTGCGACGACTTGTAAAATCGATGCTCGTGAATCTTGCTAGTTTCAATCAAAACGATGTATCCCGTTGTTTTGATCCGGAATACAAGTTTTCGCGCAGTTCTGAGAGAAAAAGTTTACACCTTTCTCTCGTCTACTCTTCGACGACTTGTAAAATCGATGCTCGTGAATCTTGATAGTTTCGCTCTAAAACAATGTATCCCGTTGTTTTGAGCCGGAATAAAAGTTTTCTCGCAGTTCTGAGAGAACAAGTTTACACCTATCTCTCGTCTACTTTTCGACGACTTGTAAAATCAATGCTTGTTAATTGTGCTAGCTTCGATCTAAAACGATTTATCCCGTTGTTTTGAGCCGGAATACAAGTTTTCGAGCAGTTCTGAGAGAAAAAGTTTACACCTTTCTCTCGTCTACTCTTCGTCGACTTGTAAAATCAATGCTCGTTAATCTTGCTAGTTTCGATCTAAAACGATGTATCCCGTTGTTTTGAGCCGGAATACAAGTCTTCGCGCAGTTCTGAGAGAAAAAGTTTACACCTTTCTCTCGTCTACTCTTCGACGACTTGTAAAATCGATGCTCGTGAATTTTGCTAGTTTCGATCTAAAACGATGTATCCCGTTGTTTTGAGCTGGAATACAAGTATTCGCGCAATTCTGAGAGAAAAAGTTTACACCTTTCTCTCGTCTACTGTTCGACGACTTGTTAAATCGATGCTCGTGAATTTTGCTACTTTCAATCTAAAACGATGTATCCCGTTGTTTTGAGCCGGAATACAATTTTTCGCGCAGTTCTGAGAGAAAAAGTTTACACCTTTCTCTCGTCTACTCTGCGACGACTTGTAAAATCGATGCTCGTGAATTTTGATAGTTTCGATCTAATACGATGTATCCCGTTGTTTTGAGCCGGAATACAATTTTTCGCGCAGGTTCTGAGAGAAAAAGTTTACACCTTTCTCTCGTCTACTCTTCGACGACTTGTAAAATCGATGCTCGTGAATCTTAATAGTTTCGATCTAAAATGATGTATCCCGTTGTTTCGAGCCGGAATACAAGTTTTCGCGCAGTTTTGAGAGAAAAAGTTTACACCTTTCTCTCGTCTACTCTTCGACGACTTGTAAAATCGATGCTCGTGAATCTTGATAGTTTCGATCTAAAACGATGTATCCCGTTGGTATGAGCCGGAATACAAGTTTTCGCGCAGTTCTGAGAGAAAACGTTTACACCTTTCTCTCGTCTACTCTGCGACGACTTGTAAAATCGATGCTCGTGAATCTTGCTAGTTTCGATCAAAACGATGTATCCCGTTGTTTTGATCCGGAATACAAGTTTTCGCGCAGTTCCGAGAGAAAAAGTTTACACCTTTCTCTCGTCTACTCTTCGACGACATGTAAAATCGATGCTCGTGAATCTTGATAGTTTCGCTCTAAAACAATGTATCCCGTTGTTTTGAGCCGGAATAAATGTTTTCTCGCAGTTCTGAGAGAACAAGTTTACACCTATCTCTCGTCTACTCTTCGACGACTTGTAAAATCGATGCTCGTTAATTGTGGTAGCTTCGATCTAAAACGATTTATCCCGTTGTTTTGAGCCGGAATACAAGTTTTCGAGCAGTTCTGAGAGAAAAAGTTTACACCTTTCTCTCGTCTACTCTTCGTCGACTTGTAAAATAAATGCTCGTTAATCTTGATAGTTTCGCTCTAAAACAATGTATCCCTTTGTTTTGAGCCCGAATACGAGTTTTCGCGCAGTTCTGAGAGAAAAAGTTTACACCTTTCTCTCGTCTACTCTTCGACGACTTGTAAAAGCGATGCTCGTTAATCGTGCTAGTTTCGATCTAAAACGATGTATCCCGTTGTTTTTGAGCCGGAATACAAATTTTTGCGCAGTTCTGAGAGAAAAAGTTTACACCTTTTTCTCGTTCTCTTCGACAACATGTAAAATCGATGCTCGTGAATCTTGCTAGTTTTCGATCTAAAACGATGTATCCCGTTGTTTTGAGCCGGAAAACAAGTTTTCGAGCAGTTCTGAGAGAAAAAGTTTACACCTTTCTCTCGTCTACTCTTCGTCGACTTGTAAAATCAATGCTCGTTAATCTTGCTAGTTTTGATCTAAAACGATGTATCCGTTGTTTTGAGCCGGAATACAAGTTTTCGCGCAGTTCTGAGAGAAAAAGTTTACACCTTTCTCTCGTCTACTCTTCGACGACTTGTAAAATTGATGCTCGTGAATTTTGCTAGTTTCAATCTAAAACGATGTATCCCGTTGTTTTGAGCTGGAATACAAGTATTCGCGCAGTTCTGAGAGAAAAAGTTTACACCTTTCTCTCGTCTACTCTTCGACGACTTGTAAAATCGATGCTCGTGAATCTTGCTAGTTTCGATCTAAAACGATGTATCCCGTTGTTTTGAGCCGGAATACAAATTTTTGCGCAGTTCTGAGAGAAAAAGTTTACACCTTTCTCACGTCTACTCTTCGACGACTTGTTAAATCGATGCTCGAGAATTTTGCTACTTTCGATCTAAAACGATGTATCCCGTTGTTTTTGAGCCGGAATACAAGTTTTCGCGCACTTCTGAGAGAAAAAGTTTACACCTTTCTCTCGTCTACTCTTCGACGACTTGTAAAATTGATGCTCGTGAATTTTGCTAGTTTCGATCTAAAACGATGTATCCCGTTGTTTGGGCTGGAATACAAGTATTCGCGCAGTTCTGAGAGAAAAAGTTTACACCTTTCTCTCGTCTACTCTTCGACGACTTGTTAAATCGATGCTCGTGAATTTTGCTACTTTCGAACTAAAACAATGTATCCCGTTGTTTTGAGCCGGAATACGAGTTTTCGCGCAGTTATGAGAGAAAAAGTTTACACCTTTCTCTCGTCTACTCTTCGACGACTTGTTAAATCGATGCTCGTGAATTTTGCTACTTTCGATCTAAAACGATGTATCCCGTTGTTTTGAGCCGGAATACAATTTTTCGCGCAGTTCTGAGAGAAAAAGTTTACACCTTTCTCTCGTCTACTCTTCGACGACTTGTAAAATCGATGCTCGTGAATCTTGATTGTTTCGATCTAAAACGATGTATCCTTTTGTTTTGAGCCGGAATACAAGCTTTCGCGCAGTTCTGAGAGAAAAAGTTTACACCTTTCTCTCGTCTACTCTTCGACGACTTGTAAAATCGATGCTCGTGAATCTTGCTAGTTTCGATCTAAAGTGATGTATCCCATTATGATACATCGTTCTGGCGCACGAAAAACACGGACGAAGGAAGAACAGACACACAATCGCCCGGACATCAACTGAAGTTTATTCACAGAAACCAGTCCTATATGTACAGATGTGACCACCAGGTAGCTGATATCAAAAGCACAAAATCGGGAAAACCAAAAGGCAATCAACCAGAGCCACAGGTTCCATATGGCACACGTGCCTTCATGCAAATCGCCCACAATTTCTGTGCCTAGCTGACACGATCAACACCGTTAGCCTTCAGATAATCAAGTTCCTTTCTTCTAAGCACAATAGAGGGAGTACTGACGCAGTGATCTTTATCATTGGCAATACAGAGGGCTTCAAAAATTTCCCGGCTTTTCTGAGTCCTGAACTTTCTTAACACACTTGTTTTTTCCAAAAACGCCTTGCATGCTGGCTTATACGAACAACGGCGAATGTGGTCAGCTAAATGAACCTCCGCCACTAATCGAAGTTACTGTCCTGCGATGCTCTAGCAAGCGTTCGTTGATACAGCGCCCGGTTTGTCCAATGTAGCGTTTGCCACAGGCGAGAGGGATGTTGTACACCACGCCAACCTTGCAGTCGACGAGGGCTTTGGTGTGCCTAATTTTGCAGGCAGACCTCTTTTTGGGTTCGTTTACTAGGCGGCACAGGCGTCCCAGCTTCTCCGGAGCTGAAAAAAACTACACGGACGCCGCACTTGTCCCCGACCTCTTGAGGCGGTGCGAGACCTTGTGCCAGTAAGGCACAACGACAGGTCGCTGTTGCGGGCGTGTGTTATCCACCTGCCTGTGCCGTCCACCAGATTTTTACTTCGCTAATCTGGCTTTCGACCACTGAGGCCACGATTTCTCTCTGGAAACCTGCCTTCTCCAGACGCCTTAGTTGGGCATGGACACTCTCCCGGACTCGATGCTCACACGACTTGGCTAGAGCAGAGCGGATGCAGTTTTTTGCAATAGCTCTCTTCACGAGCTTAGAATGAGCCGATTTGTAGTTAATAATTTGTTTTCTCGACCGTGGCTTGTACTGCCAGCACACGCGCGTTTCCTCAAAAATAAAGCACACATCTAGATACTGGATGTGCCCTTCCTGCGGCAGTTCGTGCGTGAACTTCATGCCAAAGGCGTTGCAAACAAAAATGTCAATAATGTCGTCCACGACAATACAAATTATTAACTACAAATCGGCTCATTCTAAGCTCGTGAAGAGAGCTATTGCAAAAAACTGCATCCGCTCTGCTCTAGCCAAGTCGTGTGAGCATCGAGTCCGGGAGAGTGTCCATGCCCAACTAAGGCGTCTGGAGAAGGCAGGTTTCCAGAGAGAAATCGTGGCCTCAGTGTCGAAAGCCAGATTAGCGAAGTAAAATCTGGTGGACGGCACAGGCAGGTGGATAACACACGCCCGCAACAGCGACCTGTCGTTGTGCCTTACTGGCACAAGGTCTCGCACCGCCTCAAGAAGGTCGGGGACAAGTGCGGCGTCCGTGTAGTTTTTTCAGCTCCGTAGAAGCTGGGACGCCTGTTGCCGCCTAGTAAACGAACCCAAAAAGAGGTCTGCCTGCAAAATTAGGCACACCAAAGCCCTCGTCGACTGCAAGGTTGGCGTGGTGTACAACATCCCTCTCGCCTGTGGCAAACGCTACATTGGACAAACCGGGCGCTGTATCAACGAACGCTTGCTAGAGCATCGCAGGACAGTAACTTCGATTAGTGGCGGAGGTCATTTAGCTGACCACATTCGCCGTTGTTCGTATAAGCCAGCATGCAAGGCGTTTTTGGAAAAAACAAGTGTGTTAAGAAAGTTCAGGACTCAGAAAAGCCGGGAAATTTTTGAAGCCCTCTGTATTGCCAATGATAAAGATCACTGCGTCAGTACTCCCTCTATTGTGCTTAGAAGAAAGGAACTAGATTATCTGAAGGCTAACGGTGTTGATCGTGTCAGCTAGGCACAGAAATTTTGGGCGATTTGCATGAAGGCACGTGTGCGATATGGAACCTGTGGCTCTGGTTGATTGCCTTTTGGTTTTTGTGCTTTTGATATCAGCTACCTGGTGGTCACATCTGTACATATAGGCTGGTTTCTGTGAATAAACTTCAGTTGATGTCCGGCGATTGTGTGTCTGTTCTTCCTTCGTCCGTGTTTTTCGTGCGCCAGAACGATGTATCATAATGCGACTGTGAACCAACTAGCCCAGCTGTCTACGCTTAGTGATGTATCCCGTTGTTTTGAGCCGGAATACAAGTTTTCGCGCAGTTCTGAGAAAAAGTTTACACCTTTCTCTCGTCTACTCTTCGACGACTTGTAAAATCGATGCTCGTGAATGTTGATAGTTTCGCTCTAAAACAATGTATCCCGTTGTTTTGAGCCGGAATAAAAGTTTTCGTGCAGTTCTGAGAGAAAAAGTTTACACCTATCTCTCGTCTACTCTTCGACGACTTGTAAAATGGATGCTCGTTAATTGTGCTAGTTTCGATCTGAAACGATGTATCCCGTTGTTTTGAGCCGGAATACAAGTTTTCGCGCAGTTCTGAGAGAAAACGTTTACACCTTTCTCTCGTCTACTCTTCGTCGACTTGTAAAATTAATGCTCGTTAATCTTGCTAGTTTCGATCTAAAACGATGTATCCCGTTGTTTTGAGCCGAAATACAAGTCTTCGCGCAGTTCTGAGAGAAAAAGTTTACACCTTTCTCTCGTCTACTCTTCGACGACTTGTAAAATCGATGCTCGTGAATCTTGCTAGTTTCTATCTAAAACGATGTATCCCGTTGTTTTGAGCCGGAATACAAATTTTTGCGCAGTTCTGAGAGAAAAAGTTCACACCTTTCTCTCGTCTACTCTTCGTCGACTTGTAAAATCAATGCTCGTTAATCTTGCTAGTTTCGATCTAAAACGATGTATCCCGTTGTTTTGAGCCGTAATGCAAGTCTTCGCGCAGTTCTGAGAGAAAAAGTTTTCACCTTTCTCTCGTCTACTCTTCGACGACTTGTAAAATTGATGCTCGTGAATCTTGCTAGTTTCGATCTAAAACGATGTATCCCGTTGTTTTGAGCCGGAATACAAATTTTTGCGCAGTTCTGAGAGAAAAAGTTTACACCTTTCTCTCGTTCTCTTCGACGACATGTAAAATCGATGCTCGTGAATCTTGCTAGTTTCGATCTAAAACGATGTATCCTGTTGTTTTTAGCCGGAATACAAGTTTTCGCGCAGTTCTGAGAAAAAGTTTACACCTTTCTCTCGTCTACTCTTCGACGACTTGTAAAATCGATGCTCGTGAATGTTGATAGTTTCGCTCTAAAACAATGTATCCCGTTGTTTTGAGCCGGAATAAAAGTTTTCGTGCAGTTCTGAGAGAAAAAGTTTACACCTATCTCTCGTCTACTCTTCGACGACTTGTAAAATGGATGCTCGTTAATTGTGCTAGTTTCGATCTGAAACGATGTATCCCGTTGTTTTGAGCCGGAATACAAGTTTTCGCGCAGTTCTGAGAGAAAACGTTTACACCTTTCTCTCGTCTACTCTTCGTCGACTTGTAAAATTAATGCTCGTTAATCTTGCTAGTTTCGATGTAAAACGATGTATCCCGTTGTTTTGAGCCGAAATACAAGTCTTCGCGCAGTTCTGAGAGAAAAAGTTTACACCTTTCTCTCGTCTACTCTTCGACGACTTGTAAAATCGATGCTCGTGAATCTTGCTAGTTTCGATCTAAAACGATGTATCCCGTTGTTTTGAGCCGGAATACAAATTTTTGCGCAGTTCTGAGAGAAAAAGTTCACACCTTTCTCTCGTCTACTCTTCGTCGACTTGTAAAATCAATGCTCGTTAATCTTGCTAGTTTCGATCTAAAACGATGTATCCCGTTGTTTTGAGCCGTAATGCAAGTCTTCGCGCAGTTCTGAGAGAAAAAGTTTTCACCTTTCTCTCGTCTACTCTTCGACGACTTGTAAAATTGATGCTCGTGAATCTTGCTAGTTTCGATCTAAAACGATGTATCCCGTTGTTTTGAGCCGGAATACAAATTTTTGCGCAGTTCTGAGAGAAAAAGTTTACACCTTTCTCTCGTTCTCTTCGACGACATGTAAAATCGATGCTCGTGAATCTTGCTAGTTTCGATCTAAAACGATGTATCCTGTTGTTTTTAGCCGGAATACAAGTTTTCGCGCAGTTCTGAGAGAAAAAGTTTACACCTTTCTCTCGTCTACTCTTCGACGACTTGTAAAATCGATGCTCGTGAATGTTGATAGTTTCGCTCTAAAACAATGTATCCCGTTGTTTTGAGCCGGAATAAAAGTTTTCGCGCAGTTCTGAGAGAAAAAGTTTACACCTTTCTCTCGTCTACTCTTCGACGACTTGTAAAATCGATGCTCGTGAATCTTGATAGTTTCGATCTAAAACGATGTATCCCGTTGGTATGAGCCGGAATACAAGTTTTCGCGCAGATCTGAGAGAAAAAGTTTACACCTTTCTCTCGTCTACTCTGCGACGACTTGTAAAATCGATGCTCGTGAATCTTGCTAGTTTCGATCAAAACGATGTATCCCGTTGTTTTGATCCGGAATACAAGTTTTCGCGCAGTTCTGAGAGAAAAAGTTTACACCTTTCTCTCGTCTACTCTTCGACGACTTGTAAAATCGATGCTCGTGAATCTTGATAGTTTCGCTCTAAAACAATGTATCCCGTTGTTTTGAGCCGGAATAAAAGTTTTCTCGCAGTTCTGAGAGAACAAGTTTACACCTATCTCTCGTCTACTCTTCGACGACTTGTAAAATCGATGCTCGTTAATTGTGCTAGCTTCGATCTAAAACGATTTATCCCGTTGTTTTGAGCCGGAATACAAGTTTTCGAGCAGTTCTGAGAGAAAAAGTTTACACCTTTCTCTCGTCTACTCTTCGTCGACTTGTAAAATCAATGCTCGTTAATCTTGCTAGTTTCGATCTAAAACGATGTATCCCGTTGTTTTGAGCCGGAATACAAGTCTTCGCGCAGTTCTGATAGAAAAAGTTTACACCTTTCTCTCGTCTACTCTTCGACGACTTGTAAAATCGATGCTCGTGAATCTTGCTAGTTTCGATCTAAAACGATGTATCCCGTTGTTTTGAGCCGGAATACAAATTTTTGCGCAGTTCTGAGAGAAAAAGTTTACACCTTTCTCTCGTTCTCTTCGACGACATGTAAAATGGATGCTCGTGAATCTTGCTAGTTTCGATCTAAAACGATGTATCTCAAAGATTTGAGCCGGAATACAAGTTTTTGAGCAGTTCTGAGAGAAAAAGCTTACACCTTTCTCTCGTCTACTCTTCGACGACTTGTTAAATCGATGCTCGAGAATTTTGCTACTTTCGATCTAAAACGATGTATCCCGTTGTTTTGAGCCGGAATACAAGTTTTCGCGCAGTTCTGAGAGAAAAAGTTTACACCTTTCTCTCGTCTACTCTTCGACGACTTGTAAAATTGATGCTCGTGAATTTTGCTAGTTTCGATCTAAAACGATGTATCCCGTTGTTTTGAGCTGGAATACAAGTATTCGCGCAATTCTGAGAGAAAAAGTTTACACCTTTCTCTCGTCTACTCTTCGACGACTTGTTAAATCGATGCTCGTGTATTTTGCTACTTTCGATCTAAAACGATGTATCCCGTTGTTTTGAGCCGGAATACAATTTTTCGCGCAGTTCTGAGAGAAAAAGTTTACACCTTTCTCTCGTCTACTCTTCGACGACTTGTAAAATCGATGCTCGTGAATCTTAATAGTTTCGATCTAAAATGATGTATCCCGTTGTTTCGAGCCGGAATACAAGTTTTCGCGCAGTTCTGAGAGAAAAAGTTTACACCTTTCTCTCGTCTACTCTTCGACGACTTGTAAAATCGATGCTCGTGAATCTTGATAGTTTCGATCTAAAACGATGTATCCCGTTGGTATGAGCCGGAATACAAGTTTTCGCGCAGTTCTGAGAGAAAAAGTTTACACCTTTCTCTCGTCTACTCTGCGACGACTTGTAAAATTGATGCTCGTGAATCTTGCTAGTTTCGATCAAAACGATGTATCCCGTTGTTTTGATCCGGAATACAAGTTTTCGCGCAGTTCTGAGAGAAAAAGTTTACACCTTTCTCTCGTCTACTCTTCGACGACTTGTAAAATCGATGCTCGTTAATTGTGCTAGCTTCGATCTAAAACGATTTATCCCGTTGTTTTGAGCCGGAATACAAGTTTTCGAGCAGTTCTGAGAGAAAAAGTTTACACCTTTCTCTCGTCTACTCTTCGTCGACTTGTAAAATCAATGCTCGTTAATCTTGCTAGTTTCGATCTAAAACGATGTATCCCGTTGGTATGAGCCGGAATACAAGTTTTCGCGCAGTTCTGAGAGAAAAAGTTTACACCTTTCTCTCGTCTACTCTGCGACGACTTGTAAAATTGATGCTCGTGAATCTTGCTAGTTTCGATCAAAACGATGTATCCCGTTGTTTTGATCCGGAATACAAGTTTTCGCGCAGTTCTGAGAGAAAAAGTTTACACCTTTCTCTCGTCTACTCTTCGACGACTTGTAAAATCGATGCTCGTTAATTGTGCTAGCTTCGATCTAAAACGATTTATCCCGTTGTTTTGAGCCGGAATACAAGTTTTCGAGCAGTTCTGAGAGAAAAAGTTTACACCTTTCTCTCGTCTACTCTTCGTCGACTTGTAAAATCAATGCTCGTTAATCTTGCTAGTTTCGATCTAAAACGATGTATCCCGTTGTTTTGAGCCGGAATACAAGTCTTCGCGCAGTTCTGAGAGAAAATGTTTACACCTTTCTCTCGTCTACTCTTCGACGACTTGTAAAATCGATGCTCGTGAATTTTGCTAGTTTCGATCTAAAACGATGTATCCCGTTGTTTTGAGCTGGAATACAAGTATTCGCGCAATTCTGAGAGAAAAAGTTTACACCTTTCTCTCGTCTACTCTTCGACGACTTGTTAAATCGATGCTCGTGAATTTTGCTACTTTCGATCTAAAACGATGTATCCCGTTGTTTTGAGCCGGAATACAATTTTTCGCGCAGTTCTGAGAGAAAAAGTTTACACCTTTCTCTCGTCTACTCTGCGACGACTTGTAAAATCGATGCTCGTGAATTTTTATAGTTTCGATCTAAAACGATGTATCCCGTTGTTTTGAGCCGGAATACAATTTTTCGCGCAGTTCTGAGAGAAAAAGTTTACACCTTTCTCTCGTCTACTCTTCGACGACTTGTAAAATCGATGCTCGTGAATCTTAATAGTTTCGATCTAAAATGATGTATCCCGTTGTTTCGAGCCGGAATACAAGTTTTCGCGCAGTTCTGAGAGAAAAAGTTTACACCTTTCTCTCGTCTACTCTGCGACGACTTGTAAAATCGATGCTCGTGAATCTTGCTAGTTTCGATCAAAACGATGTATCCCGTTGTTTTGATCCGGAATAAAGTTTTCGCGCAGTTCTGAGAGAAAAAGTGTACACCTTTTTCTCGTCTACTCTTCGACGACTTGTAAAATCGATGCTCGTGAATCTTGATAGTTTCGCTCTAAAACAATGTATCCCGTTGTTTTGAGCCGGAATAAAAGTTTTCTCGCAGTTCTGAGAGAACAAGTTTACACCTATCTCTCGTCTACTCTTCGACGACTTGTAAAATCGATGCTCGTTAATTGTGCTAGCTTCGATCTAAAACGATTTATCCCGTTGTTTTGAGCCGGAATACAAGTTTTCGAGCAGTTCTGAGAGAAAAAGTTTACACCTTTCTCTCGTCTACTCTTCGTCGACTTGTAAAATCAATGCTCGTTAATCTTGCTAGTTTCGATCTAAAACGATGTATCCCGTTGTTTTGAGCCGGAATACAAGTCTTCGCGCAGTTCTGAGAGAAAAAGTTTACACCTTTCTCTCGTCTACTCTTCGACGACTTGTAAAATCGATGCTCGTGAATCTTGCTAGTTTCGATCT
The DNA here is from genome assembly GCF_052857255.1 of Amblyomma americanum. NCBI lineage: Eukaryota > Metazoa > Arthropoda > Arachnida > Ixodida > Ixodidae > Amblyomma > Amblyomma americanum. The sequence goes on along the minus strand of NW_027526582.1, from coordinate 225,687 downwards.
AAAACGATGTATCCCGTTGTTTTGAGCCGGAATACAAATTTTTGCGCAGTTCTGAGAGAAAAAGTTTACACCTTTCTCTCGTTCTCTTCGACGACATGTAAAATCGATGCTCGTGAATCTTGCTAGTTTCGATCTAAAACGATGTATCCCGTTGTTTTGAGCCGGAATACAAGTTTTCGAGCAGTTCTGAGAGAAAAAGTTTACACCTTTCTCTCGTCTACTCTGCGACGACTTGTAAAATCGATGCTCGTGAATTTTGATAGTTTCGATCTAAAACGATGTATCCCGTTGTTTTGAGCCGGAATACAAGTCTTCGCGCAGTTCTGAGAGAAAAAGTTTACACCTTTCTCTCGTCTACTCTTCGACGACTTGTAAAATCGATGCTCGTGAATCTTGCTAGTTTCGATCTAAAACGATGTATCCCGTTGTTTTGAGCCGGAATACAAATTTTTGCGCAGTTCTGAGAGAAAAAGTTTACACCTTTCTCTCGTTCTCTTCGACGACATGTAAAATCGATGCTCGTGAATCTTGCTAGTTTCGATCTAAAACGATGTATCCCGTTGTTTTGAGCCGGAATACAAGTTTTCGAGCAGTTCTGAGAGAAAAAGTTTACACCTTTCTCTCGTCTACTCTGCGACGACTTGTAAAATCGATGTTCGTGAATTTTGATAGTTTCGATCTAAAACGATGTATCCCGTTGTTTTGAGCCGGAATACAAGTCTTCGCGCAGTTCTGAGAGAAAAAGTTTACACCTTTCTCTCGTCTACTCTTCGACGACTTGTAAAATCGATGCTCGTGAATCTTGCTAGTTTCGATCTAAAACGATGTATCCCGTTGTTTTGAGCCGGAATACAAATTTTTGCGCAGTTCTGAGAGAAAAAGTTTACACCTTTCTCTCGTTCTCTTCGACGACATGTAAAATCGATGCTCGTGAATCTTGCTAGTTTCGATCTAAAACGATGTATCCCGTTGTTTTGAGCCGGAATACAATTTTTCGCGCAGTTCTGAGAGAAAAAGTTTACACCTTTCTCTCGTCTACTCTTCGACGACTTGTAAAATCGATGCTCGTGAATCTTGATAGTTTCGATCTAAAACGATGTATCCCGTTGGTATGAGCCGGAATACAAGTTTTCGCGCAGTTCTGAGAGAAAAAGTTTACACCTTTCTCTCGTCTACTCTGCGACGACTTGTAAAATCGATGCTCGTGAATCATGCTAGTTTCGATCAAAACGATGTATCCCGTTGTTTTGATCCGGAATACAAGTTTTCGCGCAGTTCTGAGAGAAAAAGTTTACACCTTTCTCTCGTCTACTCTTCGACGACTTGTAAAATCGATGCTCGTTAATTGTGCTAGCTTCGATCTAAAACGATTTATCCCGTTGTTTTGAGCCGGAATACAAGTTTTCGAGCAGTTCTGAGAGAAAAAGTTTACACCTTTCTCTCGTCTACTCTTCGTCGACTTGTAAAATCAATGCTCGTTAATCTTGCTAGTTTCGATCTAAAACGATGTATCCCGTTGTTTTGAGCCGGAATACAAGTCTTCGCGCAGTTCTGAGAGAAAAAGTTTACACCTTTCTCTCGTCTACTCTTCGACGACTTGTAAAATCGATGCTCGTGAATTTTGCTAGTTTCGATCTAAAACGATGTATCCCGTTGTTTTGAGCTGGAATACAAGTATTCGCGCAATTCTGAGAGAAAAAGTTTACACCTTTCTCTCGTCTACTCTTCGACGACTTGTTAAATCGATGCTCGTGACTTTTGCTACTTTCGATCTAAAACGATGTATCCCGTTGTTTTGAGCCGGAATACAATTTTTCGCGCAGTTCTGAGAGAAAAAGTTTACACCTTTCTCTCGTCTACTCTGCGACGACTTGTAAAATCGATGCTCGTGAATCTTAATAGTTTCGATCTAAAATGATGTATCCCGTTGTTTCGAGCCGGAATACAAGTTTTCGCGCAGTTCTGAGAGAAAAAGTTTACACCTTTCTCTCGTCTACTCTGCGACGACTTGTAAAATCGATGCTCGTGAATCTTGCTAGTTTCGATCAAAACGATGTATCCCGTTGTTTTGATCCGGAATACAAGTTTTCGCGCAGTTCTGAGAGAAAAAGTGTACACCTTTTTCTCGTCTACTCTTCGACGAGTTGTAAAATCGATGCTCGTGAATCTTGATAGTTTCGCTCTAAAACAATGTATCCCGTTGTTTTGAGCCGGAATAAAAGTTTTCTCGCAGTTCTGAGAGAACAAGTTTACACCTATCTCTCGTCTACTCTTCGACAACTTGTAAAATCGATGCTCGTTAATTGTGCTAGCTTCGATCTAAAACGATTTATCCCGTTGTTTTGAGCCGGAATACAAGTTTTCGAGCAGTTCTGAGAGAAAAAGTTTACACCTTTCTCTCGTCTACTCTTCGTCGACTTGTAAAATCAATGCTCGTTAATCTTGCTAGTTTCGATCTAAAACGATGTATCCCGTTGTTTTGAGCCGGAATACAAGTCTTCGCGCAGTTCTGAGAGAAAAAGTTTACACCTTTCTCTCGTCTACTCTTCGACGACTTGTAAAATCGATGCTCGTGAATCTTGCTAGTTTCGATCTAAAACGATGTATCCCGTTGTTTTGAGCCGGAATACAAATTTTTGCGCAGTTCTGAGAGAAAAAGTTTACACCTTTCTCTCGTTCTCTTCGACGACATGTAAAATCGATGCTCGTGAATCTTGCTAGTTTCGATCTAAAACGATGTATCCCGTTGTTTTGAGCCGGAATACAAGTTTTCGAGCAGTTCTGAGAGAAAAAGTTTACACCTTTCTCTCGTCTACTCTGCGACGACTTGTAAAATCGATGCTCGTGAATTTTGATAGTTTCGATCTAAAACGATGTATCCCGTTGTTTTGAGCCGAAATACAAGTCTTCGCGCAGTTCTGAGAGAAAAAGTTTACACCTTTCTCTCGTCTACTCTTCGACGACTTGTAAAATCGATGCTCGTGAATCTTGCTAGTTTCGATCTAAAACGATGTATCCCGTTGTTTTGAGCCGGAATACAAATTTTTGCGCAGTTCTGAGAGAAAAAGTTTACACCTTTCTCTCGTTCTCTTCGACGACATGTAAAATCGATGCTCGTGAATCTTGCTAGTTTCGATCTAAAACGATGTATCCCGTTGTTTTGAGCCGGAATACAAGTTTTCGAGCAGTTCTGAGAGAAAAAGTTTACACCTTTCTCTCGTCTACTCTTCGTCGACTTGTAAAATCAATGCTCGTTAATCTTGCTAGTTTCGATCTAAAACGATGTATCCCGTTGTTTTGAGTCGGAATACAAGTCTTCGCGCAGTTCTGAGAGAAAAAGTTTACACCTTTCTCTCGTCTACTCTTCGACGACTTGTAAAATCGATGCTCGTGAATCTTGCTAGTTTCGATCTAAAACGATGTATCCCGTTGTTTTGAGCCGGAATACAAATTTTCGCGCAGTTCTGAGAGAAAAAGTTTACACCTTTCTCTCGTCTACTCTGCGACGACTTGTAAAATCGATGCTCGTGAATCTTGCTAGTTTCGATCAAAACGATGTATCCCGTTGTTTTGATCCGGAATAAAGTTTTCGCGCAGTTCTGAGAGAAAAAGTGTACACCTTTTTCTCGTCTACTCTTCGACGACTTGTAAAATCGATGCTCGTGAATCTTGATAGTTTCGCTCTAAAACAATGTATCCCGTTGTTTTGAGCCGGAATAAAAGTTTTCTCGCAGTTCTGAGAGAACAAGTTTACACCTATCTCTCGTCTACTCTTCGACGACTTGTAAAATCGATGCTCGTTAATTGTGCTAGCTTCGATCTAAAACGATTTATCCCGTTGTTTTGAGCCGGAATACAAGTTTTCGAGCAGTTCTGAGAGAAAAAGTTTACACCTTTCTCTCGTCTACTCTTCGTCGACTTGTAAAATCAATGCTCGTTAATCTTGCTAGTTTCGATCTAAAACGATGTATCCCGTTGTTCTGAGCCGGAATACAAGTCTTCGCGCAGTTCTGAGAGAAAAAGTTTACACCTTTCTCTCGTCTACTCTTCGACGACTTGTAAAATCGATGCTCGTGAATCTTGCTAGTTTCGATCTAAAACGATGTATCCCGTTGTTTTGAGCCGGAATACAAATTTTTGCGCAGTTCTGAGAGAAAAAGTTTACACCTTTCTCTCGTTCTCTTCGACGACATGTAAAATCGATCCTCGTGAATCTTGCTAGTTTCGATCTAAAACGATGTATCCCGTTGTTTTGAGCCGGAATACAAGTTTTCGAGCAGTTCTGAGAGAAAAAGTTTACACCTTTCTCTCGTCTACTCTGCGACGACTTGTAAAATCGATGCTCGTGAATTTTGATAGTTTCGATCTAAAACGATGTATCCCGTTGTTTTGAGCCGGAATACAAGTCTTCGCGCAGTTCTGAGAGAAAAAGTTTACACCTTTCTCTCGTCTACTCTTCGACGACTTGTAAAATCGATGCTCGTGAATCTTGCTAGTTTCGATCTAAAACGATGTATCCCGTTGTTTTGAGCCGGAATACAAATTTTTGCGCAGTTCTGAGAGAAAAAGTTTACACCTTTCTCTCGTTCTCTTCGACGACATGTAAAATCGATGCTCGTGAATCTTGCTAGTTTCGATCTAAAACGATGTATCCCGTTGTTTTGAGCCGGAATACAAGTTTTCGAGCAGTTCTGAGAGAAAAAGTTTACACCTTTCTCTCGTCTACTCTTCGTCGACTTGTAAAATCAATGCTCGTTAATCTTGCTAGTTTCGATCTAAAACGATGTATCCCGTTGTTTTGAGTCGGAATACAAGTCTTCGCGCAGTTCTGAGAGAAAAAGTTTACACCTTTCTCTCGTCTACTCTTCGACGACTTGTAAAATCGATGCTCGTGAATCTTGCTAGTTTCGATCTAAAACGATGTATCCCGTTGTTTTGAGCCGGAATACAAATTTTTGCGCAGTTCTGAGAGAAAAAGTTTACACCTTTCTCTCGTTCTCTTCGACGACATGTAAAATGGATGCTCGTGAATCTTGCTAGTTTCGATCTAAAACGATGTATCTCAAAGATTTGAGCCGGAATACAAGTTTTTGAGCAGTTCTGAGAGAAAAAGTTTACACCTTTCTCTCGTCTACTCTTCGACGACTTGTTAAATCGATGCTCGAGAATTTTGCTACTTTCGATCTAAAACGATGTATCCCGTTGTTTTGATCCGGAATACAAGTTTTCGCGCAGTTCTGAGAGAAAAAGTTTACACCTTTCGTCTACTCTTCGACGACTTGTAAAATTGATGCTCGTGAATTTTACTAGTTTCGATCTAAAACGATGTATCCCGTTGTTTTGAGCTGGAATACAAGTATTCGCGCAATTCTGAGAGAAAAAGTTTACACCTTTCTCTCGTCTACTCTTCGACGACTTGTTAAATCGATGCTCGTGAATTTTGCTACTTTCGATCTAAAACGATGTATCCCGTTGTTTTGAGCCGGAATACAATTTTTCGCGCAGTTCTGAGAGAAAAAGTTTACACCTTTCTCTCGTCTACTCTGCGACGACTTGTAAAATCGATGCTCGTGAATTTTGATAGTTTCGATCTAAAACGATGTATCCCGTTGTTTTGAGCCGGAATACAATTTTTCGCGCAGTTCTGAGAGAAAAAGTTTACACCTTTCTCTCGTCTACTCTTCGACGACTTGTAAAATCGATGCTCGTGAATCTTAATAGTTTCGATCTAAAATGATGTATCCCGTTGTTTCGAGCCGGAATACAAGTTTTCGCGCAGTTCTGAGAGAAAAAGTTTACACCTTTCTCTCGTCTACTCTTCGACGACTTGTAAAATCGATGCTCGTGAATCTTGATAGTTTCGATCTAAAACGATGTATCCCGTTGGTATGAGCCGGAATACAAGTTTTCGCGCAGTTCTGAGAGAAAAAGTTTACACCTTTCTCTCGTTTACTCTGCGACGACTTGTAAAATCGATGCTCGTGAATCTTGCTAGTTTCGATCAAAACGATGTATCCCGTTGTTTTGATCCGGAATACAAGTTTTCGCGCAGTTCTGAGAGAAAAAGTTTACACCTTTCTCTCGTCTACTCTTCGACGACTTGTAAAATCGATGCTCGTGAATCTTGATAGTTTCGCTCTAAAACAATGTATCCCTTTGTTTTGAGCCGGAATAAAAGTTTTCTCGCAGTTCTGAGAGAACAAGTTTACACCTATCTCTCGTCTACTTTTCGACGACTTGTAAAATCAATGCTCGTTAATTGTGCTAGCTTCGATCTAAAACGATTTATCCCGTTGTTTTGAGCCGGAATACTAGTTTTCGAGCAGTTCTGAGAGAAAAAGTTTACACCTTTCTCTCGTCTACTCTTCGTCGACTTGTAAAATCAATGCTCGTTAATCTTGCTAGTTTCGATCTAAAAGATGTATCCCGTTGTTTTGAGCCGGAATACAAGTCTTCGCGCAGTTCTGAGAGAAAAAGTTTACACCTTTCTCTCGTCTACTCTTCGACGACTTGTAAAATCGATGCTCGTGAATTTTGCTAGTTTCGATCTAAAACGATGTATCCCGTTGTTTTGAGCCGGAATACAATTTTTCGCGCAGTTCTGAGAGAAAAAGTTTACACCTTTCTCTCGTCTACTCTTCGACGACTTGTAAAATCGATGCTCGTGAATCTTAATAGTTTCGATCTAAAATGATGTATCCCGTTGTTTCGAGCCGGAATACAAGTTTTCGCGCTGTCCTGAGAGAAAAAGTTTACACCTTTCTCTCGTCTACTCTTCGACGACTTGTAAAATCGATGCTCGTGAATCTTGATAGTTTCGATCTAAAACGATGTATCCCGTTGGTATGAGCCGGAATACAAGTTTTCGCGCAGTTCTGAGAGAAAACGTTTACACCTTTCTCTCGTCTACTCTGCGACGACTTGTAAAATCGATGCTCGTGAATCTTGCTAGTTTCGATCAAAACGATGTATCCCGTTGTTTTGATCCGGAATACAAGTTTTCGCGCAGTTCTGAGAGAAAAAGTTTACACCTTTCTCTCGTCTACTCTTCGACGACTTGTTAAATCGATGCTCGTGAATTTTGCTACTTTCGATCTAAAACGATGTATCCCGTTGTTTTGAGCCGGAATACAATTTTTCGCGCAGTTCTGAGAGAAAAAGTTTACACCTTTCTCTCGTCTACTCTGCGACGACTTGTAAAATCGATGCTCGTGAATTTTGATAGTTTCGATCTAAAACGATGTATCCCGTTGTTTTGAGCCGGAATACAATTTTTCGCGCAGTTCTGAGAGAAAAAGTTTACACCTTTCTCTCGTCTACTCTTCGACGACTTGTAAAATCGATGCTCGTGAATCTTAATAGTTTCGATCTAAAATGATGTATCCCGTTGTTTCGAGCCGGAATACAAGTTTTCGCGCAGTTCTGAGAGAAAAAGTTTACACCTTTCTCTCGTCTACTCTTCGACGACTTGTAAAATCGATGCTCGTGAATCTTGATAGTTTCGATCTAAAACGATGTATCCCGTTGGTATGAGCCGGAATACAAGTTTTCGCGCAGTTCTGAGAGAAAACGTTTACACCTTTCTCTCGTCTACTCTGCGACGACTTGTAAAATCGATGCTCGTGAATCTTGCTAGTTTCGATCAAAACGATGTATCCCGTTGTTTTGATCCGGAATACAAGTTTTCGCGCAGTTCTGAGAGAAAAAGTTTACACCTTTCTCTCGTCTACTCTTCGACGACTTGTAAAATCGATGCTCGTGAATCTTGATAGTTTCGCTCTAAAACAATGTATCCCGTTGTTTTGAGCCGGAATAAAAGTTTTCTCGCAGTTCTGAGAGAACAAGTTTACACCTATCTCTCGTCTACTTTTCGACGACTTGTAAAATCAATGCTCGTTAATTGTGCTAGCTTCGATCTAAAACGATTTATCCCGTTGTTTTGAGCCGGAATACAAGTATTCGCGCAATTCTGAGAGAAAAAGTTTACGCCTTTCTCTCGTCTACTCTTCGACGACTTGTTAAATCGATGCTCGTGAATTTTGCTACTTTCGATCTAAAACCATGTATCCCGTTGTTTTGAGCCGGAATACAATTTTTCGCGCAGTTCTGAGAGAAAAAGTTTACACCTTTCTCTCGTCTACTCTGCGACGACTTGTAAAATCGATGCTCGTGAATTTTGATAGTTTCGATCTAAAACGATGTATCCCGTTGTTTTGAGCCGGAATACAATTTTTCGCGCAGTTCTGAGAGAAAAAGTTTACACCTTTCTCTCGTCTACTCTTCGACGACTTGTAAAATCGATGCTCGTGAATCTTAATATTTTCGATCTAAAATGATGTATCCCGTTGTTTCGAGCCGGAATACAAGTTTTCGCGCAGTTCTGAGAGAAAAAGTTTACACCTTTCTCTCGTCTACTCTTCGACGACTTGTAAAATCGATGCTCGTGAATCTTGATAGTTTCGATCTAAAACGATGTATCCCGTTGGTATGAGCCGGAATACAAGTTTTCGCGCAGTTCTGAGAGAAAAAGTTTACACCTTTCTCTCGTCTACTCTGCGACGACTTGTAAAATCGATGCTCGTGAATCTTGCTAGTTTCGATCAAAACGATGTATCCCGTTGTTTTGATCCGGAATACAAGTTTTCGCGCAGTTCTGAGAGAAAAAGTTTACACCTTTCTCTCGTCTACTCTTCGACGACTTGTAAAATCGATGCTCGTGAATCTTGATAGTTTCGCTCTAAAACAATGTATCCCGTTGTTTTGAGCCGGAATAAAAGTTTTCTCGCAGTTCTGAGAGAACAAGTTTACACCTATCTCTCGTCTACTTTTCGACGACTTGTAAAATCAATGCTCGTTAATTGTGCTAGCTTCGATCTAAAACGATTTATCCCGTTGTTTTGAGCCGGAATACTAGTTTTCGAGCAGTTCTGAGAGAAAAAGTTTACACCTTTCTCTCGTCTACTCTTCGTCGACTTGTAAAATCAATGCTCGTTAATCTTGCTAGTTTCGATCTAAAACGATGTATCCCGTTGTTTTGAGCCGGAATACAAGTCTTCGCGCAGTTCTGAGAGAAAAAGTTTACACCTTTCTCTCGTCTACTCTTCGACGACTTGTAAAATCGATGCTCGTGAATTTTGCTAGTTTCGATCTAAAACGATGTATCCCGTTGTTTTGAGCCGGAATACAATTTTTCGCGCAGTTCTGAGAGAAAAAGTTTACACCTTTCTCTCGTCTACTCTTCGACGACTTGTAAAATCGATGCTCGTGAATCTTAATAGTTTCGATCTAAAATGATGTATCCCGTTGTTTCGAGCCGGAATACAAGTTTTCGCGCAGTTCTGAGAGAAAAAGTTTACACCTTTCTCTCGTCTACTCTTCGACGACTTGTAAAATCGATGCTCGTGAATCTTGATAGTTTCGATCTAAAACGATGTATCCCGTTGGTATGAGCCGGAATACAAGTTTTCGCGCAGTTCTGAGAGAAAACGTTTACACCTTTCTCTCGTCTACTCTGCGACGACTTGTAAAATCGATGCTCGTGAATCTTGCTAGTTTCGATCAAAACGATGTATCCCGTTGTTTTGATCCGGAATACAAGTTTTCGCGCAGTTCTGAGAGAAAAAGTTTACACCTTTCTCTCGTCTACTCTTCGACGACTTGTTAAATCGATGCTCGTGAATTTTGCTACTTTCGATCTAAAACGATGTATCCCGTTGTTTTGAGCCGGAATACAATTTTTCGCGCAGTTCTGAGAGAAAAAGTTTACACCTTTCTCTCGTCTACTCTGCGACGACTTGTAAAATCGATGCTCGTGAATTTTGATAGTTTCGATCTAAAACGATGTATCCCGTTGTTTTGAGCCGGAATACAATTTTTCGCGCAGTTCTGAGAGAAAAAGTTTACACCTTTCTCTCGTCTACTCTTCGACGACTTGTAAAATCGATGCTCGTGAATCTTAATAGTTTCGATCTAAAATGATGTATCCCGTTGTTTCGAGCCGGAATACAAGTTTTCGCGCAGTTCTGAGAGAAAAAGTTTACACCTTTCTCTCGTCTACTCTTCGACGACTTGTAAAATCGATGCTCGTGAATCTTGATAGTTTCGATCTAAAACGATGTATCCCGTTGGTATGAGCCGGAATACAAGTTTTCGCGCAGTTCTGAGAGAAAACGTTTACACCTTTCTCTCGTCTACTCTGCGACGACTTGTAAAATCGATGCTCGTGAATCTTGCTAGTTTCGATCAAAACGATGTATCCCGTTGTTTTGATCCGGAATACAAGTTTTCGCGCAGTTCTGAGAGAAAAAGTTTACACCTTTCTCTCGTCTACTCTTCGACGACTTGTAAAATCGATGCTCGTGAATCTTGAAAGTTTCGCTCTAAAACAATGTATCCCGTTGTTTTGAGCCGGAATAAAAGTTTTCTCGCAGTTCTGAGAGAACAAGTTTACACCTATCTCTCGTCTACTTTTCGACGACTTGTAAAATCAATGCTCGTTAATTGTGCTAGCTTCGATCTAAAACGATTTATCCCGTTGTTTTGAGCCGGAATACTAGTTTTCGAGCAGTTCTGAGAGAAAAAGTTTACACCTTTCTCTCGTCTACTCTTCGTCGACTTGTAAAATCAATGCTCGTTAATCTTGCTAGTTTCGATCTAAAACGATGTATCCCGTTGTTTTGAGCCGGAATACAAGTCTTCGCGCAGTTCTGAGAGAAAAAGTTTACACCTTTCTCTCGTCTACTCTTCGACGACTTGTAAAATCGATGCTCGTGAATTTTGCTAGTTTCGATCTAAAACGATGTATCCCGTTATTTTGAGCCGGAATACAATTTTTCGCGCAGTTCTGAGAGAAAAAGTTTACACCTTTCTCTCGTCTACTCTTCGACGACTTGTAAAATCGATGCTGGTGAATCTTAATAGTTTCGATCTAAAATGATGTATCCCGTTGTTTCGAGCCGGAATACAAGTTTTCGCGCAGTTCTGAGAGAAAAAGTTTACACCTTTCTCTCGTCTACTCTTCGACGACTTGTAAAATCGATGCTCGTGAATCTTGATAGTTTCGATCTAAAACGATGTATCCCGTTGGTATGAGCCGGAATACAAGTTTTCGCGCAGTTCTGAGAGAAAACGTTTACACCTTTCTCTCGTCTACTCTGCGACGACTTGTAAAATCGATGCTCGTGAATCTTGCTAGTTTCGATCAAAACGATGTATCCCGTTGTTTTGATCCGGAATACAAGTTTTCGCGCAGTTCTGAGAGAAAAAGTTTACACCTTTCTCTCGTCTACTCTTCGACGACTTGTTAAATCGATGCTCGTGAATTTTGCTACTTTCGATCTAAAACGATGTATCCCGTTGTTTTGAGCCGGAATACAATTTTTCGCGCAGTTCTGAGAGAAAAAGTTTACACCTTTCTCTCGTCTACTCTGCGACGACTTGTAAAATCGATGCTCGTGAATTTTGATAGTTTCGATCTAAAACGATGTATCCCGTTGTTTTGAGCCGGAATACAATTTTTCGCGCAGTTCTGAGAGAAAAAGTTTACACCTTTCTCTCGTCTACTCTTCGACGACTTGTAAAATCGATGCTCGTGAATCTTAATAGTTTCGATCTAAAATGATGTATCCCGTTGTTTCAAGCCGGAATACAAGTTTTCGCGCAGTTCTGAGAGAAAAAGTTTACACCTTTCTCTCGTCTACTCTTCGACGACTTGTAAAATCGATGCTCGTGAATCTTGATAGTTTCGATCTAAAACGATGTATCCCGTTGGTATGAGCCGGAATACAAGTTTTCGCGCAGTTCTGAGAGAAAACGTTTACACCTTTCTCTCGTCTACTCTGCGACGACTTGTAAAATCGATGCTCTTGAATCTTGCTAGTTTCGATCAAAACGATGTATCCCGTTGTTTTGATCCGGAATACAAGTTTTCGCGCAGTTCTGAGAGAAAAAGTTTACACCTTTCTCTCGTCTACTCTTCGACGACTTGTAAAATCGATGCTCGTGAATCTTGATAGTTTCGCTCTAAAACAATGTATCCCGTTGTTTTGAGCCGGAATAAAAGTTTTCTCGCAGTTCTGAGAGAACAAGTTTACACCTATCTCTCGTCTACTTTTCGACGACTTGTAAAATCAATGCTCGTTAATTGTGCTAGCTTCGATCTAAAACGATTTATCCCGTTGTTTTGAGCCGGAATACTAGTTTTCGAGCAGTTCTGAGAGAAAAAGTTTACACCTTTCTCTCGTCTACTCTTCGTCGACTTGTAAAATCAATGCTCGTTAATCTTGCTAGTTTCGATCTAAAACGATGTATCCCGTTGTTTTGAGCCGGAATACAAGTCTTCGCGCAGTTCTGAGAGAAAAAGTTTACACCTTTCTCTCGTCTACTCTTCGACGACTTGTAAAATCGATGCTCGTGAATTTTGCTTGTTTCGATCTAAAACGATGTATCCCATTGTTTTGAGCCGGAATACAATTTTTCGCGCAGTTCTGAGAGAAAAAGTTTACACCTTTCTCTCGTCTACTCTTCGACGACTTGTAAAATCGATGCTCGTGAATCTTAATAGTTTCGATCTAAAATGATGTATCCCGTTGTTTCGAGCCGGAATACAAGTTTTCGCGCTGTTCTGAGAGAAAAAGTTTACACCTTTCTCTCGTCTACTCTTCGACGACTTGTAAAATCGATGCTCGTGAATCTTGATAGTTTCGATCTAAAACGATGTATCCCGTTGGTATGAGCCGGAATACAAGTTTTCGCGCAGTTCTGAGAGAAAACGTTTACACCTTTCTCTCGTCTACTCTGCGACGACTTGTAAAATCGATGCTCGTGAATCTTGCTAGTTTCGATCAAAACGATGTATCCCGTTGTTTTGATCCGGAATACAAGTTTTCGCGCAGTTCTGAGAGAAAAAGTTTACACCTTTCTCTCGTCTACTCTTCGACGACTTGTTAAATCGATGCTCGTGAATTTTGCTACTTTCGATCTAAAACGATGTATCCCGTTGTTTTGAGCCGGAATACAATTTTTCGCGCAGTTCTGAGAGAAAAAGTTTTCACCTTTCTCTCGTCTACTCTGCGACGACTTGTAAAATCGATGCTCGTGAATTTTGATAGTTTCGATCTAAAACGATGTATCCCGTTGTTTTGAGCCGGAATACAATTTTTCGCGCAGTTCTGAGAGAAAAAGTTTACACCTTTCTCTCGTCTACTCTTCGACGACTTGTAAAATCGATGCTCGTGAATCTTAATAGTTTCGATCTAAAATGATGTATCCCGTTGTTTCGAGCCGGAATACAAGTTTTCGCGCAGTTCTGAGAGAAAAAGTTTACACCTTTCTCTCGTCTACTCTTCGACGACTTGTAAAATCGATGCTCGTGAATCTTGATAGTTTCGATCTAAAACGATGTATCCCGTTGGTATGAGCCGGAATACAAGTTTTCGCGCAGTTCTGAGAGAAAACGTTTACACCTTTCTCTCGTCTACTCTGCGACGACTTGTAAAATCGATGCTCGTGAATCTTGCTAGTTTCGATCAAAACGATGTATCCCGTTGTTTTGATCCGGAATACAAGTTTTCGCGCAGTTCTGAGAGAAAAAGTTTACACCTTTCTCTCGTCTACTCTTCGACGACTTGTAAAATCGATGCTCGTGAATCTTGATAGTTTCGCTCTAAAACAATGTATCCCGTTGTTTTCAGCCGGAATAAAAGTTTTCTCGCAGTTCTGAGAGAACAAGTTTACACCTATCTCTCGTCTACTTTTCGACGACTTGTAAAATCAATGCTCGTTAATTGTGCTAGCTTCGATCTAAAACGATTTATCCCGTTGTTTTGAGCCGGAATACAAGTTTTCGAGCAGTTCTGAGAGAAAAAGTTTACACCTTTCTCTCGTCAACTCTTCGTCGACTTGTAAAATCAATGCTCGTTAATCTTGCTAGTTTCGATCTAAAACGATGTATCCCGTTGTTTTGAGCCGGAATACAAGTCTTCGCGCAGTTCTGAGAGAAAAAGTTTACACCTTTCTCTCGTCTACTCTTCGACGACTTGTAAAATCGATGCTCGTGAAATTTGCTAGTTTCGATCTAAAACGATGTATCCCGTTGTTTTGAGCTGGAATACAAGTATTCGCGCAATTCTGAGAGAAAAAGTTTACGCCTTTCTCTCGTCTACTCTTCGACGACTTGTTAAATCGATGCTCGTGAATTTTGCTACTTTCGATCTAAAACCATGTATCCCGTTGTTTTGAGCCGGAATACAATTTTTCGCGCAGTTCTGAGAGAAAAAGTTTACACCTTTCTCTCGTCTACTCTGCGACGACTTGTAAAATCGATGCTCGTGAATTTTGATAGTTTCGATCTAAAACGATGTATCCCGTTGTTTTGAGCCGGAATACAATTTTTCGCGCAGTTCTGAGAGAAAAAGTTTACACCTTTCTCTCGTCTACTCTTCGACGACTTGTAAAATCGATGCTCGTGAATCTTAATAGTTTCGATCTAAAATGATGTATCCCGTTGTTTCGAGCCGGAATACAAGTTTTCGCGCAGTTCTGAGAGAAAAAGTTTACACCTTTCTCTCGTCTACTCTTCGACGACTTGTAAAATCGATGCTCGTGAATCTTGATAGTTTCGATCTAAAACGATGTATCCCGTTGGTATGAGCCGGAATACAAGTTTTCGCGCAGTTCTGAGAGAAAACGTTTACACCTTTCTCTCGTCTACTCTGCGACGACTTGTAAAATCGATGCTCGTGAATCTTGCTAGTTTCGATCAAAACGATGTATCCCGTTGTTTTGATCCGGAATACAAGTTTTCGCGCAGTTCTGAGAGAAAAAGTTTACACCTTTCTCTCGTCTACTCTTCGACGACTTGTAAAATCGATGCTCGTGAATCTTGATAGTTTCGCTCTAAAACAATGTATCCCGTTGTTTTGAGCCGGAATAAAAGTTTTCTCGCAGTTCTGAGAGAACAAGTTTACACCTATCACTCGTCGACTCTTCGACGACTTGTAAAATCGATGCTCGTTAATTGTGGTAGCTTCGATCTAAAACGATTTATCCCGTTGTTTTGAGCCGGAATACAAGTTTTCGAGCAGTTCTGAGAGAAAAAGTTTACACCTTTCTCTCGTCTACTCTTCGTCGACTTGTAAAATCAATGCTCGTTAATCTTGCTAGTTTCGATCTAAAACGATGTATCCCGTTGTTTTGAGCCGGAATACAAGTCTTCGCGCAGTTCTGAGAGAAAAAGTTTACACCTTTCTCTCGTCTACTCTTCGACGACTTGTAAAATCGATGCTCGTGAATCTTGCTAGTTTCGATCTAAAACGATGTATCCCGTTGTTTTGAGCCGGAATACAAATTTTTGCGCAGTTCTGAGAGAAAAAGTTTACACCTTTCTCTCGTTCTCTTCGACGACATGTAAAATCGATGCTCGTGAATCTTGCTAGTTTCGATCTAAAACGATGATCCCGTTGTTTTGAGCCGGAATACAAGTTTTCGAGCAGTTCTGAGAGAAAAAGTTTACACCTTTCTCTCGTCTACTCTTCGTCGACTTGTAAAATCAATGCTCGTTAATCTTGCTAGTTTCGATCTAAAACGATGTATCCCGTTGTTTTGAGCCGGAATACAAGTTTTCGCGCAGTTCTGAGAGAAAAAGTTTACACCTTTCTCTCGTCTACTCTTCGACGACTTGTAAAATTGATGCTCGTGAATTTTGCTAGTTTCAATCTAAAACGATGTATCCCGTTGTTTTGAGCTGGAATACAAGTATTCGCGCAGTTCTGAGAGAAAAAGTTTACACCTTTCTCTCGTCTACTCTTCGACGACTTGTAAAATCGATGCTCGTGAATCTTGCTAGTTTCGATCTAAAACGATGTATCCCGTTGTTTTGAGCCGGAATACAAATTTTTGCGCAGTTCTGAGAGAAAAAGTTTACACCTTTCTCACGTCTACTCTTCGACGACTTGTTAAATCGATGCTCGAGAATTTTGCTACTTTCGATCTAAAACGATGTATCCCGTTGTTTTGAGCCGGAATACAAGTTTTCGCGCACTTCTGAGAGAAAAAGTTTACACCTTTCTCTCGTCTACTCTTCGACGACTTGTAAAATTGATGCTCGTGAATTTTGCTAGTTTCGATCTAAAACGATGTATCCCGTTGTTTGGGCTGGAATACAAGTATTCGCGCAGTTCTGAGAGAAAAAGTTTACACCTTTCTCTCGTCTACTCTTCGACGACTTGTTAAATCGATGCTCGTGAATTTTGCTACTTTCGATCTAAAACAATGTATCCGGTTGTTTTGAGCCGGAATACGAGTTTTCGCGCAGTTATGAGAGAAAACGTTTACACCTTTCTCTCGTCTACTCTTCGACGACTTGTTAAATCGATGCTCGTGAATCTTGCTAGTTTCGATCAAAACGATGTATCCCGTTGTTTTGATCCGGAATACAAGTTTTCGCGCAGTTCTGAGAGAAAAAGTTTACACCTTTCTCTCGTCTACTCTTCGACGACTTGTAAAATCGATGCTCGTGAATCTTGATAGTTTCGCTCTAAAACAATGTATCCCGTTGTTTTGAGCCGGAATAAAAGTTTTCTCGCAGTTCTGAGAGAACAAGTTTACACCTATCTCTCGTCTACTTTTCGACGACTTGTAAAATCGATGCTCGTTAATTGTGCTAGCTTCGATCTAAAACGATTTATCCCGTTGTTTTGAGCCGGAATACAAGTTTTCGAGCAGTTCTGAGAGAAAAAGTTTACACCTTTCTCTCGTCTACTCTTCGTCGACTTGTAAAATCAATGCTCGTTAATCTTGCTAGTTTCGATCTAAAACGATGTATCCCGTTGTTTTGAGCCGGAATACAAGTCTTCGCGCAGTTCTGAGAGAAAAAGTTTACACCTTTCTCTCGTCTACTCTTCGACGACTTGTAAAATCGATGCTCGTGAATTTTGCTACTTTCGATCTAAAACGATGTATCCCGTTGTTTTGAGCCGGAATACAATTTTTCGCGCAGTTCTGAGAGAAAAAGTTTACACCTTTCTCTCGTCTACTCTGCGACGACTTGTAAAATCGATGCTCGTGAATTTTGATAGTTTCGATCTAAAACGATGTATCCCGTTGTTTTGAGCCGGAATACAATTTTTCGCGCAGTTCTGAGAGAAAAAGTTTACACCTTTCTCTCGTCTACTCTTCGACGACTTGTAAAATCGATGCTCGTGAATCTTAATAGTTTCGATCTAAAATGATGTATCCCGTTGTTTCGAGCCGGAATACAAGTTTTCGCGCAGTTCTGAGAGAAAAAGTTTACACCTTTCTCTCGTCTACTCTTCGACGACTTGTAAAATCGATGCTCGTGAATCTTGATAGTTTCGATCTAAAACGATGTATCCCGTTGGTATGAGCCGGAATACAAGTTTTCGCGCAGTTCTGAGAGAAAACGTTTACACCTTTCTCTCGTCTACTCTGCGACGACTTGTAAAATCGATGCTCGTGAATCTTGCTAGTTTCGATCAAAACGATGTATCCCGTTGTTTTGATCCGGAATACAAGTTTTCGCGCAGTTCTGAGAGAAAAAGTTTACACCTTTCTCTCGTCTACTCTTCGACGACTTGTAAAATCGATGCTCGTGAATCTTGATAGTTTCGCTCTAAAACAATGTATCCCGTTGTTTTGAGCCGGAATAAAAGTTTTCTCGCAGTTCTGAGAGAACAAGTTTACACCTATCTCTCGTCAACTCTTCGACGACTTGTAAAATCGATGCTCGTTAATTGTGGTAGCTTCGATCTAAAACGATTTATCCCGTTGTTTTGAGCCGGAATACAAGTTTTCGAGCAGTTCTGAGAGAAAAAGTTTACACCTTTCTCTCGTCTACTCTTCGTCGACTTGTAAAATCAATGCTCGTTAATCTTGCTAGTTTCGATCTAAAACGATGTATCCCGTTGTTTTGAGCCGGAATACAAGTCTTCGCGCAGTTCTGAGAGAAAAAGTTTCCACCTTTCTCTCGTCTACTCTTCGACGACTTGTAAAATCGATGCTCGTGAATCTTGCTAGTTTCGATCTAAAACGATGTATCCCGTTGTTTTGAACCGGAATACAAATTTTTGCGCAGTTCTGAGAGAAAAAGTTTACACCTTTCTCTCGTTCTCTTCGACGACATGTAAAATCGATGCTCGTGAATCTTGCTAGTTTCGATCTAAAACGATGTATCCCGTTGTTTTGAGCCGGAATACAAGTTTTCGAGCAGTTCTGAGAGAAAAAGTTTACACCTTTCTCTCGTCTACTCTTCGTCGACTTGTAAAATCAATGCTCGTTCATCTTGCTAGTTTCGATCTAAAACGATGTATCCCGTTGTTTTGAGCCGGAATACAAGTTTTCGCGCAGTTCTGAGAGAAAAAGTTTACACCTTTCTCTCGTCTACTCTTCGACGACTTGTAAAATTGATGCTCGTGAATTTTGCTAGTTTCAATCTAAAACGATGTATCCCGTTGTTTTGAGCTGGAATACAAGTATTCGCGCAGTTCTGAGAGAAAAAGTTTACACCTTTCTCTCGTCTACTCTTCGACGACTTGTAAAATCGATGCTCGTTAATTGTGCTAGCTTCGATCTAAAACGATTTATCCCGTTGTTTTGAGCCGGAATACAAGTTTTCGAGCAGTTCTGAGAGAAAAAGTTTACACCTTTCTCTCGTCTACTCTTCGTCGACTTGTAAAATCAATGCTCGTTAATCTTGCTAGTTTCGATCTAAAACGATGTATCCCGTTGTTTTGAGCCGGAATAAAAGTTTTCTCGCAGTTCTGAGAGAACAAGTTTACACCTATCTCTCGTCTACTCTTCGACGACTTGTAAAATCGATGCTCGTTAATTGTGGTAGCTTCGATCTAAAACGATTTATCCCGTTGTTTTGAGCCGGAATACAAGTTTTCGCGCAGTTCTGAGAGAAAAAGTTTACACCTTTCTCTCGTCTACTCTTCGACGACTTGTTAATTCGATGCTCGTGAATTTTGCTACTTTCGATCTAAAACAATGTATCCCGTTGTTTTGAGCCGGAATACGAGTTTTCGCGCAGTTATGAGAGAAAAAGTTTACACCTTTCTCTCGTCTACTCTTCGACGACTTGTTGAATCGATGCTCGTGAATCTTGCTAGTTTCGATCAAAACGATGTATCCCGTTGTTTTGATCCGGAATACAAGTTTTCGCGCAGTTCTGAGAGAAAAAGTTTACACCTTTCTTTCGTCTACTCTTCGACGACTTGTAAAATCGATGCTCGTGAATCTTGATAGTTTCGCTCTAAAACAATGTATCCCGTTGTTTTGAGCCGGAATAAAAGTTTTCTCGCAGTTCTGAGAGAACAAGTTTACACCTATCTCTCGTCTACTCTTCGACGACTTGTAAAATCGATGCTCGTTAATTGTGCTAGCTTCGATCTAAAACGATTTATCCCGTTGTTTTGAGCCGGAATACAAGTTTTCGAGCAGTTCTGAGAGAAAAAGTTTACACCTTTCTCTCGTCTACTCTTCGTCGACTTGTAAAATCAATGCTCGTTAATCTTGCTAGTTTCGATCTAAAACGATGTATCCCGTTGTTTTGAGCCGGAATAAAAGTTTTCTCGCAGTTCTGAGAGAACAAGTTTACACCTATCTCTCGTCTACTCTTCGACGACTTGTAAAATCGATGCTCGTTAATTGTGGTAGCTTCGATCTAAAACGATTTATCCCGTTGTTTTGAGCCGGAATACAAGTTTTCGAGCAGTTCTGAGAGAAAAAGTTTACACCTTTCTCTCGTCTACTCTTCGTCGACTTGTAAAATCAATGCTCGTTAATCTTGCTAGTTTCGATCTAAAACGATGTATCCCGTTGTTTTGAGCCGGAATACAAGTCTTCGCGCAGTTCTGAGAGAAAAAGTTTACACCTTTCTCTCGTCTACTCTTCGACGACTTGTTAAATCGATGCTCGTGAATCTTGCTAGTTTCGATCAAAACGATGTATCCCGTTGTTTTGAGCCGGAATACAAATTTTTGCGCAGTTCTGAGAGAAAAAGTTTACACCTTTCTCTCGTTCTCTTCGACGACATGTAAAATCGATGCTCGTGAATCTTGCTAGTTTCAATCTAAAACGATGTATCCCGTTGTTTTGAGCCGGAATACAAGTTTTCGAGCAGTTCTGAGAGAAAAAGTTTACACCTTTCTCTCGTCTACTCTTCGTCGACTTGTAAAATCAATGCTCGTTAATCTTGCTAGTTTCGATCTAAAACGATGTATCCCGTTGTTTTGAGCCGGAATACAAGTTTTCGCGCAGTTCTGAGAGAAAAAGTTTACACCTTTCTCTCGTCTACTCTTCGACGACTTGTAAAATTGATGCTCGTGAATTTTGCTAGTTTCAATCTAAAACGATCTATCCCGTTGTTTTGAGCTGGAATACAAGTATTCGCGCAGTTCTGAGAGAAAAAGTTTACACCTTTCTCTCGTCTACTCTTCGACGACTTGTAAAATCGATGCTCGTGAATCTTGCTAGTTTCGATCTAAAACGATGTATCCCGTTGTTTTGAGCCGGAATACAAATTTTTGCGCAGTTCTGAGAGAAAAAGTTTACACCTTTCTCACGTCTACTCTTCGACGACTTGTTAAATCGATGCTCGAGAATTTTGCTACTTTCGATCTAAAACGATGTATCCCGTTGTTTTGAGCCGGAATACAAGTTTTTGCGCACTTCTGAGAGAAAAAGTTTACACCTTTTTCTCGTCTACTCTTCGACGACTTGTAAAATTGATGCTCGTGAATTTTGCTAGTTTCGATCTAAAACGATGTATCCCGTTGTTTGGGCTGGAATACAAGTATTCGCGCAGTTCTGAGAGAAAAAGTTTACACCTTTCTCTCGTCTACTCTTCGACGACTTGTTAAATCGATGCTCGTGAATTTTGCTACTTTCGATCTAAAACAATGTATCCCGTTGTTTTGAGCCGGAATACGAGTTTTCGCGCAGTTATGAGAGAAAAAGTTTGCACCTTTCTCTCGTCTACTCTTCGACGACTTGTTGAATCGATGCTCGTGAATCTTGCTAGTTTCGATCAAAACGATGTATCCCGTTGTTTTGATCCGGAATACAAGTTTTCGCGCAGTTCTGAGAGAAAAAGTTTACACCTTTCTCTCGTCTACTCTTCGTCGACTTGTAAAATCAATGCTCGTTCATCTTGCTAGTTTCGATCTAAAACGATGTATCCCGTTGTTTTGAGCCGGAATACAAGTTTTCGCGCAGTTCTGAGAGAAAAAGTTTACACCTTTCTCTCGTCTACTCTTCGACGACTTGTAAAATTGATGCTCGTGAATTTTGCTAGTTTCAATCTAAAACGATGTATCCCGTTGTTTTGAGCTGGAATACAAGTATTCGCGCAGTTCTGAGAGAAAAAGTTTACACCTTTCTCTCGTCTACTCTTCGACGACTTGTAAAATCGATGCTCGTTAATTGTGCTAGCTTCGATCTAAAACGATTTATCCCGTTGTTTTGAGCCGGAATACAAGTTTTCGAGCAGTTCTGAGAGAAAAAGTTTACACCTTTCTCTCGTCTACTCTTCGTCGACTTGTAAAATCAATGCTCGTTAATCTTGCTAGTTTCGATCTAAAACGATGTATCCCGTTGTTTTGAGCCGGAATAAAAGTTTTCTCGCAGTTCTGAGAGAACAAGTTTACACCTATCTCTCGTCTACTCTTCGACGACTTGTAAAATCGATGCTCGTTAATTGTGGTAGCTTCGATCTAAAACGATTTATCCCGTTGTTTTGAGCCGGAATACAAGTTTTCGCGCAGTTCTGAGAGAAAAAGTTTACACCTTTCTCTCGTCTACTCTTCGACGACTTGTTAAATCGATGCTCGTGAATTTTGCTACTTTCGATCTAAAACAATGTATCCCGTTGTTTTGAGCCGGAATACGAGTTTTCGCGCAGTTATGAGAGAAAAAGTTTACACCTTTCTCTCGTCTACTCTTCGACGACTTGTTGAATCGATGCTCGTGAATCTTAGTTTCGATCTAAAACGATGTATCCCGTTGTTTTGAGCCGGAATACAAGTTTTCGAGCAGTTCTGAGAGAAAAAGTTTACACCTTTCTCTCGTCTACTCTTCGTCGACTTGTAAAATCAATGCTCGTTAATCTTGCTAGTTTCGATCTAAAACGATGTATCCCGTTGTTTTGAGCCGGAATACAAGTTTTCGCGCAGTTCTGAGAGAAAAAGTTTACACCTTTCTCTCGTCTACTCTTCGACGACTTGTAAAATTGATGCTCGTGAATTTTGCTAGTTTCAATCTAAAACGATCTATCCCGTTGTTTTGAGCTGGAATACAAGTATTCGCGCAGTTCTGAGAGAAAAAGTTTACACCTTTCTCTCGTCTACTCTTCGACGACTTGTAAAATCGATGCTCGTGAATCTTGCTAGTTTCGATCTAAAACGATGTATCCCGTTGTTTTGAGCCGGAATACAAATTTTTGCGCAGTTCTGAGAGAAAACGTTTACACCTTTCTCACGTCTACTCTTCGACGACTTGTTAAATCGATGCTCGAGAATTTTGCTACTTTCGATCTAAAACGATGTATCCAGTTGTTTTGAGCCGGAATACAAGTTTTTGCGCACTTCTGAGAGAAAAAGTTTACACCTTTCTCTCGTCTACTCTTCGACGACTTGTAAAATTGATGCTCGTGAATTTTGCTAGTTTCGATCTAAAACGATGTATCCCGTTGTTTGGGCTGGAATACAAGTATTCGCGCAGTTCTGAGAGAAAAAGTTTACACCTTTCTCTCGTCTACTCTTCGACGACTTGTTAAATCGATGCTCGTGAATTTTGCTACTTTCGATCTAAAACAATGTATCCCGTTGTTTTGAGCCGGAATACGAGTTTTCGCGCAGTTATGAGAGAAAAAGTTTACACCTTTCTCTCGTCTACTCTTCGACGACTTGTTGAATCGATGCTCGTGAATCTTGCTAGTTTCGATCAAAACGATGTATCCCGTTGTTTTGATCCGGAATACAAGTTTTCGCGCAGTTCTGAGAGAAAAAGTTTACACCTTTCTTTCGTCTACTCTTCGACGACTTGTAAAATCGATGCTCGTGAATCTTGATAGTTTCGCTCTAAAACAATGTATCCCGTTGTTTTGAGCCGGAATAAAAGTTTTCTCGCAGTTCTGAGAGAACAAGTTTACACCTATCTCTCGTCTACTCTTCGACGACTTGTAAAATCGATGCTCGTTAATTGTGCTAGCTTCGATCTAAAACGATTTATCCCGTTGTTTTGAGCCGGAATACAAGTTTTCGAGCAGTTCTGAGAGAAAAAGATTACACCTTTCTCTCGTCTACTCTTCGTCGACTTGTATAATCAATGCTCGTTAATCTTGCTAGTTTCGATCTAAAACGATGTATCCCGTTGTTTTGAGCCGGAATACAAGTCTTCGCGCAGTTCTGAGAGAAAAAGTTTACACCTTTCTCTCGTCTACTCTTCGACGACTTGTAAAATCGATGCTCGTGAATCTTGCTAGTTTCGATCTAAAACGACGTATCCCGTTGTTTTGAGCCGGAATACAAATTTTTGCGCAGTTCTGAGAGAAAAAGTTTACACCTTTCTCTCGTTCTCTTCGACGACATGTCAAATCGATGCTCGTGAATCTTGCTAGTTTCGATCTAAAACGATGTATCCCGTTGTTGTGAGCCGGAATACGTTTTCGAGCAGTTCTGAGAGAAAAAGTTTACACCTTTCTCTCGTCTACTCTTCGTCGACTTGTAAAATCAATGCTCGTTAATCTTGCTAGTTTCGATCTAAAACGATGTATCCCGTTGTTTTGAGCCGGAATACAAGTTTTCGCGCAGCTCTGAGAGAAAAAGTTTACACCTTTCTCTCGTCTACTCTTCGACGACTTGTAAAATTGATGCTCGTGAATTTTGCTAGTTTCAATCTAAAACGATGTATCCCGTTGTTTTGAGCTGGAATACAAGTATTCGCGCAGTTCTGAGAGAAAAAGTTTACACCTTTCTCTCGTCTACTCTTCGACGACTTGTAAAATCGATGCTCGTTAATTGTGCTAGCTTCGATCTAAAACGATTTATCCCGTTGTTTTGAGCCGGAATACAAGTTTTCGAGCAGTTCTGAGAGAAAAAGTTTACACCTTTCTCTCGTCTACTCTTCGTCGACTTGTAAAATCAATGCTCGTTAATCTTGCTAGTTTCGATCTAAAACGATGTATCCCGTTGTTTTGAGCCGGAATAAAAGTTTTCTCGCAGTTCTGAGAGAACAAGTTTACACCTATCTCTCGTCTACTCTTCGACGACTTGTAAAATCGATGCTCGTTAATTGTGGTAGCTTCGATCTAAAACGATTTATTACGTTGTTTTGAGCCGGAATACAAGTTTTCGAGCAGTTCTGAGAGAAAAAGTTTACACCTTTCTCTCGTCTACTCTTCGTCGACTTGTAAAATCAATGCTCGTTAATCTTGCTAGTTTCGATCTAAAACGATGTATCCCGTTGTTTTGAGCCGGAATACAAGTCATCGCGCAGTTCTGAGAGAAAAAGTTTACACCTTTCTCTCGTCTACTCTTCGACGACTTGTTAAATCGATGCTCGTGAATCTTGCTAGTTTCGATCAAAACGATGTATCCCGTTGTTTTGAGCCGGAATACAAATTTTTGCGCAGTTCTGAGAGAAAAAGTTTACACCTTTCTCTCGTTCTCTTCGACGACATGTAAAATCGATGCTCGTGAATCTTGCTAGTTTCGATCTAAAACGATGTATCCCGTTGTTTTGAGCCGGAATACAAGTTTTCGAGCAGTTCTGAGAGAAAAAGTTTACACCTTTCTCTCGTCTACTCTTCGTCGACTTGTAAAATCAATGCTCGTTAATCTTGCTAGTTTCGATCTAAAACGATGTATCCCGTTGTTTTGAGCCGGAATACAAGTTTTCGCGCAGTTCTGAGAGAAAAAGTTTACACCTTTCTCTCGTCTACTCTTCGACGACTTGTAAAATTGATGCTCGTGAATTTTGCTAGTTTCAATCTAAAACGATCTATCCCGTTGTTTTGAGCTGGAATACAAGTATTCGCGCAGTTCTGAGAGAAAAAGTTTACACCTTTCTCTCGTCTACTCTTCGACGACTTGTAAAATCGATGCTCGTGAATCTTGCTAGTTTCGATCTAAAACGATGTATCCCGTTGTTTTGAGCCGGAATACAAATTTTTGCGCAGTTCTGAGAGAAAAAGTTTACACCTTTCTCACGTCTACTCTTCGACGACTTGTTAAATCGATGCTCGAGAATTTTGCTACTTTCGATCTAAAACGATGTATCCCGTTGTTTTGAGCCGGAATACAAGTTTTTGCGCACTTCTGAGAGAAAAAGTTTACACCTTTCTCTCGTCTACTCTTCGATGACTTGTAAAATTGATGCTCGTGAATTTTGCTAGTTTCGATCTAAAACGATGTATCCCGTTGTTTGGGCTGGAATACAAGTATTCGCGCAGTTCTGAGAGAAAAAGTTTACACCTTTCTCTCGTCTACTCTTCGACGACTTGTTAAATCGATGCTCGTGAATTTTGCTACTTTCGATCTAAAACAATGTATCCCGTTGTTTTGAGCCGGAATACGAGTTTTCGCGCAGTTATGAGAGAAAAAGTTTACACCTTTCTCTCGTCTACTCTTCGACGACTTGTTGAATCGATGCTCGTGAATCTTGCTAGTTTCGATCAAAACGATGTATCCCGTTGTTTTGATCCGGAATACAAGTTTTCGCGCAGTTCTGAGAGAAAAAGTTTACACCTTTCTTTCGTCTACTCTTCGACGACTTGTAAAATCGATGCTCGTGAATCTTGATAGTTTCGCTCTAAAACAATGTATCCCGTTGTTTTGAGCCGGAATAAAAGTTTTCTCGCAGTTCTGAGAGAACAAGTTTACACCTATCTCTCGTCTACTCTTCGACGACTTGTAAAATCGATGCTCGTTAATTGTGCTAGCTTCGATCTAAAACGATTTATCCCGTTGTTTTGAGCCGGAATACAAGTTTTCGAGCAGTTCTGAGAGAAAAAGATTACACCTTTCTCTCGTCTACTCTTCGTCGACTTGTATAATCAATGCTCGTTAATCTTGCTAGTTTCGATCTAAAACTATGTATCCCGTTGTTTTGAGCCGGAATACAAGTCTTCGCGCAGTTCTGAGAGAAAAAGTTTACACCTTTCTCTCGTCTACTCTTCGACGACTTGTAAAATCGATGCTCGTGAATCTTGCTAGTTTCGATCTAAAACGATGTATCCCGTTGTTTTGAGCCGGAATACAAATTTTTGCGCAGTTCTGAGAGAAAAAGTTTACACCTTTCTCTCGTTCTCTTCGACGACATGTAAAATCGATGCTCGTGAATCTTGCTAGTTTCGATCTAAAACGATGTATCCCGTTGTTGTGAGCCGGAATACAAGTTTTCGAGCAGTTCTGAGAGAAAAAGTTTACACCTTTCTCTCGTCTACTCTTCGTCGACTTGTAAAATCAATGCTCGTTAATCTTGCTAGTTTCGATCTAAAACGATGTATCCCGTTGTTTTGAGCCGGAATACAAGTTTTCGCGCAGCTCTGAGAGAAAAAGTTTACACCTTTCTCTCGTCTACTCTTCGACGACTTCTAAAATTGATGCTCGTGAATTTTGCTAGTTTCAATCTAAAACGATGTATCCCGTTGTTTTGAGCTGGAATACAAGTATTCGCGCAGTTCTGAGAGAAAAAGTTTACACCTTTCTCTCGTCTACTCTTCGACGACTTGTAAAATCGATGCTCGTGAATCTTGCTAGTTTCGATCTAAAACGATGTATCCCGTTGTTTTGAGCCGGAATACAAATTTTTGCGCAGTTCTGAGAGAAAAAGTTTACACCTTTCTCACGTCTACTCTTCGACGACTTGTTAAATCGATGCTCGAGAATTTTGCTACTTTCGATCTAAAACGATGTATCCCGTTGTTTTGAGCCGGAATACAAGTTTTCGCGCACTTCTGAGAGAAAAAGTTTACACCTTTCTCTCGTCTACTCTTCGACGACTTGTAAAATTGATGCTCGTGAATTTTGCTAGTTTCGATCTAAAACGATGTATCCCGTTGTTTGGGCTGGAATACAAGTATTCGCGCAGTTCTGAGAGAAAAAGTTTACACCTTTCTCTCGTCTACTCTTCGACGACTTGTTAAATCGATGCTCGTGAATTTTGCTAGTTTCAATCTAAAACGATGTATCCCGTTGTTTTGAGCTGGAATACAAGTATTCGCGCAGTTCTGAGAGAAAAAGTTTACACCTTTCTCTCGTCTACTCTTCGACGACTTGTAAAATCGATGCTCGTGAATCTTGCTAGTTTCGATCTAAAACGATGTATCCCGTTGTTTTGAGCCGGAATACAAATTTTTGCGCAGTTCTGAGAGAAAAAGTTTGCACCTTTCTCTTGTCTACTCTTCGACGACTTGTAAAATCGATGCTCGTGAATCTTGATAGTTTCGATCTAAAACGATGTATCCCGTTGTTTTGAGCCGGAATACAAGTTTTCGCGCAGTTCTGAGAGAAAAAGTTTACACCTTTCTCTCGCCTACTCTTCGACGACTTGTAAAATCGATGCTCGTTAATCTTGCTAGTTTCGATCTAAAACGATATATTCCGTTGTTTTGAGCCGGAATACAAGTATTCGCGCAGTTCTGAGAGAAAAATTTACACCTTTCTCTCGTCTACTCTGCGACGACTTGTAAAATCGATGCTCGTGAATTTTGATAGTTTCGCTCTAAAACAATGTATCCCGTTGTTTTGAGCTGGAATACGAGTTTTCGCGCAGTTATGAGAGAAAAAGTTTACACCTTTCTCTCGTCTACTCTTCGACGACTTGTTAAATCGATGCTCGTGAATTTTGCTACTTTCGATCTAAAACGATGTATCCCGTTGTTTTGAGCCGGAATACAAATTTTTGCGCAGTTCTGAGAGAAAAAGTTTACACCTTTCTCTCGTTCTCTTCGACGACATGTAAAATCGATGCTCGTGAATCTTGCTAGTTTCGATCTAAAACGATGTATCCCGTTGTTTTTAGCCGGAATACAAGTTTTCGCGCAGTTCTGAGAGAAAAAGTTTACACCTTTCTCTCGTCTACTCTTCGACGACTTGTAAAATCGATGCTCGTGAATGTTGATAGTTTCGCTCTAAAACAATGTATCCCGTTGTTTTGAGCCGGAATAAAAGTTTTCGCGCAGTTCTGAGAGAAAAAGTTTACACCTTTCTCTCGTCTACTCTTCGACGACTTGTTAAATCGATGCTCGTGAATTTTGCTACTTTCGATCTAAAACAATGTATCCCGTTGTTTTGAGCCGGAATACGAGTTTTCGCGCAGTTATGAGAGAAAAAGTTTACACCTTTCTCTCGTCTACTCTTCGACGACTTGTTGAATCGATGCTCGTGAATCTTGCTAGTTTCGATCAAAACGATGTATCCCGTTGTTTTGATCCGGAATACAAGTTTTCGCGCAGTTCTGAGAGAAAAAGTTTACACCTTTCTTTCGTCTACTCTTCGACGACTTGTAAAATCGATGCTCGTGAATCTTGATAGTTTCGCTCTAAAACAATGTATCCCGTTGTTTTGAGCCGGAATAAAAGTTTTCTCGCAGTTCTGAGAGAACAAGTTTACACCTATCTCTCGTCTACTCTTCGACGACTTGTAAAATCGATGCTCGTTAATTGTGCTAGCTTCGATCTAAAACGATTTATCCCGTTGTTTTGAGCCGGAATACAAGTTTTCGAGCAGTTCTGAGAGAAAAAGATTACACCTTTCTCTCGTCTACTCTTCGTCGACTTGTATAATCAATGCTCGTTAATCTTGCTAGTTTCGATCTAAAACGATGTATCCCGTTGTTTTGAGCCGGAATACAAGTCTTCGCGCAGTTCTGAGAGAAAAAGTTTACACCTTTCTCTCGTCTACTCTTCGACGACTTGTAAAATCGATGCTCGTGAATCTTGCTAGTTTCGATCTAAAACGATGTATCCCGTTGTTTTGAGCCGGAATACAAATTTTTGCGCAGTTCTGAGAGAAAAAGTTTACACCTTTCTCTCGTTCTCTTCGACGACATGTAAAATCGATGCTCGTGAATCTTGCTAGTTTCGATCTAAAACGATGTATCCCGTTGTTGTGAGCCGGAATACAAGTTTTCGAGCAGTTCTGAGAGAAACAGTTTACACCTTTCTCTCGTCTACTCTTCGTCGACTTGTAAAATCAATGCTCGTTAATCTTGCTAGTTTCGATCTAAAACGATGTATCCCGTTGTTTTGAGCCGGAATACAAGTTTTCGCGCAGCTCTGAGAGAAAAAGTTTACACCTTTCTCTCGTCTACTCTTCGACGACTTGTAAAATTGATGCTCGTGAATTTTGCTAGTTTCAATCTAAAACGATGTATCCCGTTGTTTTGAGCTGGAATACAAGTATTCGCGCAGTTCTGAGAGAAAAAGTTTACACCTTTCTCTCGTCTACTCTTCGACGACTTGTAAAATCGATGCTCGTGAATCTTGCTAGTTTCGATCTAAAACGATGTATCCCGTTGTTTTGAGCCGGAATACAAATTTTTGCGCAGTTCTGAGAGAAAAAGTTTACACCTTTCTCACGTCTACTCTTCGACGACTTGTTAAATCGATGCTGGAGAATTTTGCTACTTTCGATCTAAAACGATGTATCCCGTTGTTTTGAGCCGGAATACAAGTTTTCGCGCACTTCTGAGAGAAAAAGTTTACACCTTTCTCTCGTCTACTCTTCGACGACTTGTAAAATTGATGCTCGTGAATTTTGCTAGTTTCGATCTAAAACGATGTATCCCGTTGTTTGGGCTGGAATACAAGTATTCGCGCAGTTCTGAGAGAAAAAGTTTACACCTTTCTCTCGTCTACTCTTCGACGACTTGTTAAATCGATGCTCGTGAATTTTGCTAGTTTCAATCTAAAACGATGTATCCCGTTGTTTTGAGCTGGAATACAAGTATTCGCGCAGTTCTGAGAGAAAAAGTTTACACCTCTCTCTCGTCTACTCTTCGACGACTTGTAAAATCGATGCTCGTGAATCTTGCTAGTTTCGATCTAAAACGATGTATCCCGTTGTTTTGAGCCGAAATACAAATTTTTGCGCAGTTCTGAGAGAAAAAGTTTGCACCTTTCTCTTGTCTACTCTTCGACGACTTGTAAAATCGATGCTCGTGAATCTTGATAGTTTCGATCTAAAACGATGTATCCCGTTGTTTTGAGCCGGAATACAAGTTTTCGCGCAGTTCTGAGAGAAAAAGTTTACACCTTTCTCTCGCCTACTCTTCGACGACTTGTAAAATCGATGCTCGTTAATCTTGCTAGTTTCGATCTAAAACGATATATTCCGTTGTTTTGAGCCGGAATACAAGTATTCGCGCAGTTCTGAGAGAAAAATTTACACCTTTCTCTCGTCTACTCTGCGACGACTTGTAAAATCGATGCTCGTGAATTTTGATAGTTTCGCTCTAAAACAATGTATCCCGTTGTTTTGAGCTGGAATACGAGTTTTCGCGCAGTTATGAGAGAAAAAGTTTACACCTTTCTCTCGTCTACTCTTCGACGACTTGTTAAATCGATGCTCGTGAATTTTGCTACTTTCGATCTAAAACGATGTATCCCGTTGTTTTGAGCCGGAATACAAATTTTTGCGCAGTTCTGAGAGAAAAAGTTTACACCTTTCTCTCGTTCTCTTCGACGACATGTAAAATCGATGCTCGTGAATCTTGCTAGTTTCGATCTAAAACGATGTATCCCGTTGTTCTTAGCCGGAATACAAGTTTTCGCGCAGTTCTGAGAGAAAAAGTTTACACCTTTCTCTCGTCTACTCTTCGACGACTTGTAAAATTGATGCTCGTTAATCGTGCTAGTTTCGATCTAAAACGATGTATCCCGTTGTTTTGAGCCGGAATACAAATTTTTGCGCAGTTCTGAGAGAAAAAGTTCACACCTTTCTCTCGTCTACTCTTCGTCGACTTGTAAAATCAATGCTCGTTAATCTTGCTAGTTTCGATCTAAAACGATGTATCCCGTTGTTTTGAGCCGGAATACAAGTCTTCGCGCAGTTCTGAGAGAAAAAGTTTTCACCTTTCTCTCGTCTACTCTTCGACGACTTGTAAAATTGATGCTCGTGAATCTTGCTAGTTTCGATCTAAAACGATGTATCCCGTTGTTTTGAGCCGGAATACAAATTTTTGCGCAGTTCTGAGAGAAAAAGTTTACACCTTTCTCTCGTTCTCTTCGACGACATGTAAAATCGATGCTCGTGAATCTTGCTAGTTTCGATCTAAAACGATGTATCCCGTTGTTTTTAGCCGGAATACAAGTTTTCGCGCAGTTCTGAGAGAAAAAGTTTACACCTTTCTCTCGTCTACTCTTCGACGACTTGTAAAATCGATGCTCGTGAATGTTGATAGTTTCGCTCTAAAACAATGTATCCCGTTGTTTTGAGCCGGAATAAAAGTTTTCGCGCAGTTCTGAGAGAAAAAGTTTACACCTTTCTCTCGTCTACTCTTCGACGACTTGTAAAATCGATGCTCGTGAATCTTGATAGTTTCGATCTAAAACGATGTATCCCGTTGGTATGAGCCGGAATACAAGTTTTCGCGCAGATCTGAGAGAAAAACTTTACACCTTTCTCTCGTCTACTCTGCGACGACTTGTAAAATCGATGCTCGTGAATCTTGCTAGTTTCGATCAAAACGATGTATCCCGTTGTTTTGATCCGGAATACAAGTTTTCGCGCAGTTCTGAGAGAAAAAGTTTACACCTTTCTCTCGTCTACTCTTCGACGACTTGTAAAATCGATGCTCGTGAATCTTGATAGTTTCGCTCTAAAACAATGTATCCCGTTGTTTTGAGCCGGAATAAAAGTTTTCTCGCAGTTCTGAGAGAACAAGTTTACACCTATCTCTCGTCTACTCTTCGACGACTTGTAAAATCGATGCTCGTTAATTGTGCTAGCTTCGATCTAAAACGATTTATCCCGTTGTTTTGAGCCGGAATACAAGTTTTCGAGCAGTTCTGAGAGAAAAAGTTTACACCTTTCTCTCGTCTACTCTTCGTCGACTTGTAAAATCAATGCTCGTTAATCTTGCTAGTTTCGATCTAAAACGATGTATCCCGTTGTTTTGAGCCGGAATACAAGTCTTCGCGCAGTTCTGAGAGAAAAAGTTTACACCTTTCTCTCGTCTACTCTTCGACGACTTGTAAAATCGATGCTCGTGAATCTTGCTAGTTTCGATCTAAAACGATGTATCCCGTTGTTTTGAGCCGGAATACAAATTTTTGCGCAGTTCTGAGAGAAAAAGTTTACACCTTTCTCTCGTTCTCTTCGACGACATGTAAAATGGATGCTCGTGAATCTTGCTAGTTTCGATCTAAAACGATGTATCTCAAAGATTTGAGCCGGAATACAAGTTTTTGAGCAGTTCTGAGGGAAAAAGTTTACACCTTTCTCTCGTCTACTCTTCGACGACTTGTTAAATCGATGCTCGAGAATTTTGCTACTTTCGATCTAAAACGATGTATCCCGTTGTTTTGAGCCGGAATACAAGTTTTCGCGCAGTTCTGAGAGAAAAAGTTTACACCTTTCTCTCGTCTACTCTTCGACGACTTGTAAAATTGATGCTCGTGAATTTTGCTAGTTTCGATCTAAAACGATGTATCCCGTTGTTTTGAGCTGGAATACAAGTATTCGCGCAATTCTGAGAGAAAAAGTTTACACCTTTTTCTCGTCTACTCTTCGACGACTTGTTAAATCGATGCTCGTGAATTTTGCTACTTTCGATCTAAAACGATGTATCCCGTTGTTTTGAGCCGGAATACAATTTTTCGCGCAGTTCTGAGAGAAAAAGTTTGCACCTTTCTCTCGTCTACTCTGCGACGACTTGTAAAATCGATGCTCGTGAATTTTGATAGTTTCGATCTAAAACGATGTATCCCGTTGTTTTGAGCCGGAATACAATTTTTCGCGCAGTTCTGAGAGAAAAAGTTTACACCTTTCTCTCGTCTACTCTTCGACGACTTGTAAAATCGATGCTCGTGAATCTTAATAGTTTCGATCTAAAATGATGTATCCCGTTGTTTCGAGCCGGAATACAATTTTTCGCGCAGTTCTGAGAGAAAAAGTTTACACCTTTCTCTCGTCTACTCTTCGACGACTTGTAAAATCGATGCTCGTGAATCTTGATAGTTTCGATCTAAAACGATGTATCCCGTTGGTATGAGCCGGAATACAAGTTTTCGCGCAGTTCTGAGAGAAAAAGTTTACACCTTTCTCTCGTCTACTCTGCGACGACTTGTAAAATCGATGCTCGTGAATCTTGCTAGTTTCGATCAAAACGATGTATCCCGTTGTTTTGATCCGGAATACAAGTTTTCGCGCAGTTCTGAGAGAAAAAGTTTACATCTTTCTCTCGTCTACTCTTCGACGACTTGTAAAATCGATGCTCGTGAATCTTGATAGTTTCGCTCTAAAACAATGTATCCCGTTGTTTTGAGCCGGAATAAAATTTTTCTCGCAGTTCTGAGAGAACAAGTTTACACCTATCTCTCGTCTACTCTTCGACGACTTGTAAAATCGATGCTCGTTAATTGTGCTAGCTTCAATCTAAAACGATTTATCCCGTTGTTTTGAGCCGGAATACAAGTTTTCGAGCAGTTCTGAGAGAAAAAGTTTACACCTTTCTCTCGTCTACTCTTCGTCGACTTGTAAAATCAATGCTCGTTAATCTTGCTAGTTTCGATCTAAAACGATGTATCCCGTTGTTTTGAGCCGGAATACAAGTCTTCGCGCAATTCTGAGAGAAAAAGTTTACACCTTTCTCTCGTCTACTCTTCGACGACTTGTTAAATCGATGCTCGTGAATTTTGCTACTTTCGATCTAAAACGATGTATCCCGTTGTTTTGAGCCGGAATACAATTTTTCGCGCAGTTCTGAGAGAAAAAGTTTACACCTTTCTCTCGTCTACTCTGCGACGACTTGTAAAATCGATGCTCGTGAATTTTGATAGTTTCGATCTAAAACGATGTATCCCGTTGTTTTGAGCCGGAATACAATTTTTCGCGCAGTTCTGAGAGAAAAAGTTTACACCTTTCTCTCGTCTACTCTTCGACGACTTGTAAAATCGATGCTCGTGAATCTTAATAGTTTCGATCTAAAATGATGTATCCCGTTGTTTTGAGCCGGAATACAATTTTTCGCGCAGTTCTGAGAGAAAAAGTTTACACCTTTCTCTCGTCTACTCTTCGACGACTTGTAAAATCGATGCTCGTGAATCTTGATAGTTTCGATCTAAAACGATGTATCCCGTTGTTTTGAGCCGGAATACAAGTTTTCGCGCAGTTCTGAGAGAAAAAGTTTACACCTTTCTCTCGCCTACTCTTCGACGACTTGTAAAATCGATGCTCGTTAATCTTGCTAGTTTCGATCTAAAACGATATATTCCGTTGTTTTGAGCCGGAATACAAGTATTCGCGCAGTTCTGAGAGAAAAATTTACACCTTTCTCTCGTCTACTCTGCGACGACTTGTAAAATCGATGCTCGTGAATTTTGATAGTTTCGCTCTAAAACAATGTATCCCGTTGTTTTGAGCCGGAATACGAGTTTTCGCGCAGTTATGAGAGAAAAAGTTTACACCTTTCTCTCGTCTACTCTTCGACGACTTGTTAAATCGATGCTCGTGAATTTTGCTACTTTCGATCTAAAACGATGTATCCCGTTGTTTTGAGCCGGAATACAATTTTTCGCGCAGTTCTGAGAGAAAAAGTTTACACCTTCCTCTCGTCTACTCTTCGACGACTTGTAAAATCGATGCTCGTGAATCTTGATTGTTTCGATCTAAAACGATGTATCCCTTTGTTTTGAGCCCGAATACAAGCTTTCGCGCAGTTCTGAGAGAAAAAGTTTACACCTTTCTCTCGTCTACTCTTCGACGACTTGTAAAATCGATGCTCGTGAATCTTGCTAGTTTCGATCTAAAACGATGTATCCCGTTGTTTTGAGCCGGAATACAAGTTTTCGCGCAGTTCTGAGAAAAAGTTTACACCTTTCTCTCGTCTACTCTTCGACGACTTGTAAAATTGATGCTCGTGAATTTTGCTAGTTTCGATCTAAAACGATGTATCCCGTTGTTTGGGCTGGAATACAAGTATTCGCGCAGTTCTGAGAGAAAAAGTTTACACCTTTCTCTCGTCTACTCTTCGACGACTTGTTAAATCGATGCTCGTGAATTTTGCTAGTTTCAATCTAAAACGATGTATCCCGTTGTTTTGAGCTGGAATACAAGTATTCGCGCAGTTCTGAGAGAAAAAGTTTACACCTTTCTCTCGTCTACTCTTCGACGACTTGTAAAATCGGTGCTCGTGAATCTTGCTAGTTTCGATCTAAAACGATGTATCCCGTTGTTTTGAGCCGGAATACAAATTTTTGCGCAGTTCTGAGAGAAAAAGTTTGCACCTTTCTCTTGTCTACTCTTCGACGACTTGTAAAATCGATGCTCGTGAATCTTGATAGTTTCGATCTAAAACGATGTATCCCGTTGTTTTGAGCCGGAATACAAGTTTTCGCGCAGTTCTGAGAGAAAAAGTTTACACCTTTCTCTCGCCTACTCTTCGACGACTTGTAAAATCGATGCTCGTTAATCTTGCTAGTTTCGATCTAAAACGATATATTCCGTTGTTTTGAGCCGGAATACAAGTATTCGCGCAGTTCTGAGAGAAAAATTTACACCTTTCTCTCGTCTACTCTGCGACGACTTGTAAAATCGATGCTCGTGAATTTTGATAGTTTCGCTCTAAAACAATGTATCCCGTTGTTTTGAGCTGGAATACGAGTTTTCGCGCAGTTATAAGAGAAAAAGTTTACACCTTTCTCTCGTTCTCTTCGACGACATGTAAAATCGATGCTCGTGAATCTTGCTAGTTTCGATCTAAAACGATGTATCCCGTTGTTTTTAGCCGGAATACAAGTTTTCGCGCAGTTCTGAGAGAAAAAGTTTACACCTTTCTCTCGTCTACTCTTCGACGACTTGTAAAATCGATGCTCGTGAATGTGGATAGTTTCGCTCTAAAACAATGTATCCCGTTGTTTTGAGCCGGAATAAAAGTTTTCGCGCAGTTCTGAGAGAAAAAGTTTACACCTTTCTCTCGTCTACTCTTCGACGACTTGTTAAATCGATGCTCGTGAATTTTGCTACTTTCGATCTAAAACAATGTATCCCGTTGTTTTGAGCCGGAATACGAGTTTTCGCGCAGTTCTGAGAGAAAAAGTTTACACCTTTCTTTCGTCTACTCTTCGACGACTTGTAAAATCGATGCTCGTGAATCTTGATAGTTTCGCTCTAAAACAATGTATCCCGTTGTTTTGAGCCGGAATAAAAGTTTTCTCGCAGTTCTGAGAGAACAAGTTTACACCTATCTCTCGTCTACTCTTCGACGACTTGTAAAATCGATGCTCGTTAATTGTGCTAGCTTCGATCTAAAACGATTTATCCCGTTGTTTTGAGCCGGAATACAAGTTTTCGAGCAGTTCTGAGAGAAAAAGATTACACCTTTCTCTCGTCTACTCTTCGTCGACTTGTATAATCAATGCTCGTTAATCTTGCTAGTTTCGATCTAAAACGATGTATCCCGTTGTTTTGAGCCGGAATACAAGTCTTCGTGCAGTTCTGAGAGAAAAAGTTTACACCTTTCTCTCGTCTACTCTTCGACGACTTGTAAAATCGATGCTCGTGAATCTTGCTAGTTTCGATCTAAAACGATGTATCCCGTTGTTTTGAGCCGGAATACAAATTTTTGCGCAGTTCTGAGAGAAAAAGTTTACACCTTTCTCTCGTTCTCTTCGACGACATGTAAAATCGATGCTCGTGAATCTTGCTAGTTTCGATCTAAAACGATGTATCCCGTTGTTGTGAGCCGGAATACAAGTTTTCGAGCAGTTCTGAGAGAAAAAGTTTACACCTTTCTCTCGTCTACTCTTCGTCGACTTGTAAAATCAATGCTCGTTAATCTTGCTAGTTTCGATCTAAAACGATGTATCCCGTTGTTTTGAGCCGGAATACAAGTTTTCGCGCAGCTCTGAGAGAAAAAGTTTACACCTTTCTCTCGTCTACTCTTCGACGACTTGTAAAATTGATGCTCGTGAATTTTGCTAGTTTCAATCTAAAACGATGTATCCCTTTGTTTTGAGCTGGAATACAAGTATTCGCGCAGTTCTGAGAGAAAAAGTTTACACCTTTCTCTCGTCTACTCTTCGACGACTTGTAAAATCGATGCTCGTGAATCTTGCTAGTTTCGATCTAAAACGATGTATCCCGTTGTTTTGAGCCGGAATACAAATTTTTGCGCAGTTCTGAGAGAAAAAGTTTACACCTTTCTCACGTCTACTCTTCGACGACTTGTTAAATCGATGCTCGAGAATTTTGCTACTTTCGATCTAAAACGATGTATCCCGTTGTTTTGAGCCGGAATACAAGTTTTCGCGCACTTCTGAGAGAAAAAGTTTACACCTTTCTCTCGTCTACTCTTCGACGACTTGTAAAATTGATGCTCGTGAATTTTGCTAGTTTCGATCTAAAACGATGTATCCCGTTGTTTGGGCTGGAATACAAGTATTCGCGCAGTTCTGAGAGAAAAAGTTTACACCTTTCTCTCGCCTACTCTTCGACGACTTGTTAAATCGATGCTCGTGAATTTTGCTAGTTTCAATCTAAAACGATGTATCCCGTTGTTTTGAGCTGGAATACAAGTATTCGCGCAGTTCTGAGAGAAAAAGTTTACACCTTTCTCTCGTCTACTCTTCGACGACTTGTAAAATCGATGCTCGTGAATCTTGCTAGTTTCGATCTAAAACGATGTATCCCGTTGTTTTGAGCCGGAATACAAATTTTTGCGCAGTTCTGAGAGAAAAAGTTTGCACCTTTCTCTTGTCTACTCTTCGACGACTTGTAAAATCGATGCTCGTGAATCTTGATAGTTTCGATCTAAAACGATGTATCCCGTTGTTTTGAGCCGGAATACAAGTTTTCGCGCAGTTCTGAGAGAAAAAGTTTACACCTTTCTCTCGCCTACTCTTCGACGACTTGTAAAATCGATGCTCGTTAATCTTGCTAGTTTCGATCTAAAACGATATATTCCGTTGTTTTGAGCCGGAATACAAGTATTCGCGCAGTTCTGAGAGAAAAATTTACACCTTTCTCTCGTCTACTCTGCGACGACTTGTAAAATCGATGCTCGTGAATTTTGATAGTTTCGCTCTAAAACAATGTATCCCGTTGTTTTGAGCTGGAATACGAGTTTTCGCGCAGTTATGAGAGAAAAAGTTTACACCTTTCTCTCGTCTACTCTTCGACGACTTGTTAAATCGATGCTCGTGAATTTTGCTACTTTCGATCTAAAACGATGTATCCCGTTGTTTTGAGCCGGAATACAAATTTTTGCGCAGTTCTGAGAGAAAAAGTTTACACCTTTCTCTCGTTCTCTTCGACGACATGTAAAATCGATGCTCGTGAATCTTGCTAGTTTCGATCTAAAACGATGTATCCCGTTGTTTTTAGCCGGAATACAAGTTTTCGCGCAGTTCTGAGAGAAAAAGTTTACACCTTTCTCTCGTTCTCTTCGACGACATGTAAAATCGATGCTCGTGAATCTTGCTAGTTTCGATCTAAAACGATGTATCCCGTTGTTCTTAGCCGGAATACAAGTTTTCGCGCAGTTCTGAGAGAAAAAGTTTACACCTTTCTCTCGTCTACTCTTCGACGACTTGTAAAATCGATGCTCGTGAATGTTGATAGTTTCGCTCTAAAACAATGTATCCCGTTGTTTTGAGCCGGAATAAAAGTTTTCGCGCAGTTCTGAGAGAAAAAGTTTACACCTTTCTCTCGTCTACTCTTCGACGACTTGTAAAATCGATGCTCGTGAATCTTGATAGTTTCGATCTAAAACGATGTATCTCAAAGATTTGAGCCGGAATACAAGTTTTTGAGCAGTTCTGAGAGAAAAAGTTTACACCTTTCTCTCGTCTACTCTTCGACGACTTGTTAAATCGATGCTCGAGAATTTTGCTACTTTCGATCTAAAACGATGTATCCCGTTGTTTTGAGCCGGAATACAAGTTTTCGCGCAGTTCTGAGAGAAAAAGTTTACACCTTTCTCTAGTCTACTCTTCGTCGACTTGTAAAATCAATGCTCGTTAATCTTGCTAGTTTCGATCTAAAACGATGTATCCCGTTGTTTTGAGCCGGAATACAAGTTTTCGCGCAGTTCTGAGAGAAAAAGTTTACACCTTTCTCTCGTCTACTCTTCGACGACTTGTAAAATTGATGCTCGTTAATCGTGCTAGTTTCGATCTAAAACGATGTATCCCGTTGTTTTGAGCCGGAATACAAATTTTTGCGCAGTTCTGAGAGAAAAAGTTCACACCTTTCTCTCGTCTACTCTTCGTCGGCTTGTAAAATCAATGCTCGTTAATCTTGCTAGTTTCGATCTAAAACGATGTATCCCGTTGTTTTGAGCCGGAATACAAGTCTTCGCGCAGTTCTGAGAGAAAAAGTTTTCACCTTTCTCTCGTCTACTCTTCGACGACTTGTAAAATTGATGCTCGTGAATCTTGCTAGTTTCGATCTAAAACGATGTATCCCGTTGTTTTGAGCCGGAATACAAATTTTTGCGCAGTTCTGAGAGAAAAAGTTTACACCTTTCTCTCGTTCTCTTCGACGACATCTAAAATCGATGCTCGTGAATCTTGCTAGTTTCGATCTAAAACGATGTATCCCGTTGTTTTTAGCCGGAATACAAGTTTTCGCGCAGTTCTGAGAGAAAAAGTTTACACCTTTCTCTCGTCTACTCTTCGACGACTTGTAAAATCGATGCTCGTGAATGTTGATAGTTTCGCTCTAAAACAATGTATCCCGTTGTTTTGAGCCGGAATAAAAGTTTTCGCGCAGTTCTGAGAGAAAAAGTTTACACCTTTCTCTCGTCTACTCTTCGACGACTTGTAAAATCGATGCTCGTGAATCTTGATAGTTTCGATCTAAAACGATGTATCCCTTTGGTATGAGCCGGAATACAAGTTTTCGCGCAGATCTGAGAGAAAAACTTTACACCTTTCTCTCGTCTACTCTGCGACGACTTGTAAAATCGATGCTCGTGAATCTTGCTAGTTTCGATCAAAACGATGTATCCCGTTGTTTTGATCCGGAATACAAGTTTTCGCGCAGTTCTGAGAGAAAAAGTTTACACCTTTCTCTCGTCTACTCTTCGACGACTTGTAAAATCGATGCTCGTGAATCTTGATAGTTTCGCTCTAAAACAATGTATCCCGTTGTTTTGAGCCGAAATAAAAGTTTTCTCGCAGTTCTGAGAGAACAAGTTTACACCTATCTCTCGTCTACTCTTCGACGACTTGTAAAATCGATGCTCGTTAATTGTGCTAGCTTCGATCTAAAACGATTTATCCCGTTGTTTTGAGCCGGAATACAAGTTTTTGAGCAGTTCTAAGAGAAAAAGTTTACACCTTTCTCTCGTCTACTCTTCGTCGACTTGTAAAATCAATGCTCGTTAATCTTGCTAGTTTCGATCTAAAACGATGTATCCCGTTGTTTTGAGCCGGAATACAAGTCTTCGCGCAGTTCTGAGAGAAAAAGTTTACACCTTTCTCTCGTCTACTCTTCGACGACTTGTAAAATCGATGCTCGTGAATCTTGCTAGTTTCGATCTAAAACGATGTATCCCGTTGTTTTGAGCCGGAATACAAATTTTTGCGCAGTTCTGAGAGAAAAAGTTTACACCTTTCTCTCGTTCTCTTCGACGACATGTAAAATGGATGCTCGTGAATCTTGCTAGTTTCGATCTAAAACGATGTATCTCAAAGATTTGAGCCGGAATACAAGTTTTTGAGCAGTTCTGAGAGAAAAAGTTTAC
Source organism: Amblyomma americanum (assembly GCF_052857255.1). NCBI lineage: Eukaryota > Metazoa > Arthropoda > Arachnida > Ixodida > Ixodidae > Amblyomma > Amblyomma americanum. The sequence goes on along the minus strand of NW_027526582.1, from coordinate 184,758 downwards.
ACCTTTCTCTCGTCTACTCTTCGACGACTTGTTAAATCGATGCTCGAGAATTTTGCTACTTTCGATCTAAAACGATGTATCCCGTTGTTTTGAGCCGGAATACAAGTTTTCGCGCAGTTCTGAGAGAAAAAGTTTACACCTTTCTCTCGTCTACTCTTCGACGACTTGTAAAATTGATGCTCGTGAATTTTGCTAGTTTCGATCTAAAACGATGTATCCCGTTGTTTTGAGCTGGAATACAAGTATTCGCGCAATTCTGAGAGAAAAAGTGTACACCTTTCTCTCGTCTACTCTTCGACGACTTGTTAAATCGATGCTCGTGAATTTTGCTACTTTCGATCTAAAACGATGTATCCCGTTGTTTTGAGACGGAATACAAGTTTTCGCGCAGTTCTGAGAGAAAAAGTTTACACCTTTCTCTCGTCTACTCTGCGACGACTTGTAAAATCGATGCTCGTGAATTTTGATAGTTTCGATCTAAAACGATGTATCCCGTTGTTTTGAGCCGGAATACAATTTTTCGCGCAGTTCTGAGAGAAAAAGTTTACACCTTTCTCTCGTCTACTCTTCGACGACTTGTAAAATCGATGCTCGTGAATCTTAATAGTTTCGATCTAAAATGATGTATCCCGTTGTTTCGAGCCGGAATACAAGTTTTCGCGCAGTTCTGAGAGAAAAAGTTTACACCTTTCTCTCGTCTACTCTTCGACGACTTGTAAAATCGATGCTCGTGAATCTTGATAGTTTCGATCTAAAACGATGTATCCCGTTGGTATGAGCCGGAATACAAGTTTTCGCGCAGTTCTGAGAGAAAAAGTTTACACCTTTCTCTCGTCTACTCTGCGACGACTTGTAAAATCGATGCTCGTGAATCTTGCTAGTTTCGATCAAAACGATGTATCCCGTTGTTTTGATCCGGAATACAAGTTTTCGCGCAGTTCTGAGAGAAAAAGTTTACACCTTTCTCTCGTCTACTCTTCGACGACTTGTAAAATCGATGCTCGTGAATCTTGATAGTTTCGCTCTAAAACAATGTATCCCGTTGTTTTGAGCCGGAATAAAATTTTTCTCGCAGTTCTGAGAGAACAAGTTTACACCTATCTCTCGTCTACTCTTCGACGACTTGTAAAATCGATGCTCGTTAATTGTGCTAGCTTCAATCTAAAACGATTTATCCCGTTGTTTTGAGCCGGAATACAAACTTTCGAGCAGTTCTGAGAGAAAAAGTTTACACCTTTCTCTCGTCTACTCTTCGTCGACTTGTAAAATCAATGCTCGTTAATCTTGCTAGTTTCGATCTAAAACGATGTATCCCGTTGTTTTGAGCCGGAATAAAAGTCTTCGCGCAATTCTGAGAGAAAAAGTTTACACCTTTCTCTCGTCTACTCTTCGACGACTTGTTAAATCGATGCTCGTGAATTTTGCTACTTTCGATCTAAAACGATGTATCCCGTTGTTTTGAGCCGGAATACAATTTTTCGCGCAGTTCTGAGAGAAAAAGTTTACACCTTTCTCTCGTCTACTCTGCGACGACTTGTAAAATCGATGCTCGTGAATTTTGATAGTTTCGATCTAAAACGATGTATCCCGTTGTTTTGAGCCGGAATAAAATTTTTCGCGCAGTTCTGAGAGAAAAAGTTTACACCTTTCTCTCGTCTACTCTTCGACGACTTGTAAAATCGATGCTCGTGAATCTTAATAGTTTCGATCTAAAATGATGTATCCCGTTGTTTTGAGCCGGAATACAATTTTTCGCGCAGTTCTGAGAGAAAAAGTTTACACCTTTCTCTCGTCTACTCTTCGACGACTTGTAAAATCGATGCTCGTGAATCTTGATAGTTTCGATCTAAAACGATGTATCCCGTTGTTTTGAGCCGGAATACAAGTTTTCGCGCAGTTCTGAGAGAAAAAGTTTACACCTTTCTCTCGCCTACTCTTCGACGACTTGTAAAATCGATGCTCGTTAATCTTGCTAGTTTCGATCTAAAACGATATATTCCGTTGTTTTGAGCCGGAATACAAGTATTCGCGCAGTTCTGAGAGAAAAATTTACACCTTTCTCTCGTCTACTCTGCGACGACTTGTAAAATCGATGCTCGTGAATTTTGATAGTTTCGCTCTAAAACAATGTATCCCGTTGTTTTGAGCCGGAATACGAGTTTTCGCGCAGTTATGAGAGAAAAAGTTTACACCTTTCTCTCGTCTACTCTTCGACGACTTGTTAAATCGATGCTCGTGAATTTTGCTACTTTCGATCTAAAACGATGTATCCCGTTGTTTTGAGCCGGAATACAATTTTTCGCGCAGTTCTGAGAGAAAAAGTTTACACCTTTCTCTCGTCTACTCTTCGACGACTTGTAAAATCGATGCTCGTGAATCTTGATTGTTTCGATCTAAAACGATGTATCCCTTTGTTTTGAGCCGGAATACAAGCTTTCGCGCAGTTCTGAGAGAAAAAGTTTACACCTTTCTCTCGTCTACTCTTCGACGACTTGTAAAATCGATGCTCGTGAATCTTGCTAGTTTCGATCTAAAACGATGTATCCCGTTGTTTTGAGCCGGAATACAAGTTTTCGCGCAGTTCTGAGAAAAAGTTTACACCTTTCTCTCTTCAACTCTTCGACGACTTGTAAAATCGATGCTCGTGAATGTTGATAGTTTCGCTCTAAAACAATGTATCCTGTTGTTTTGAGCCGGAATAAAAGTTTTCGCGCAGTTCTGAGAGAAAAAGTTTACACCTATCTCTCGTCTACTCTTCGACGACTTGTAAAATGGATGCTCGTTAATTGTGCTAGTTTCGATCTGAAACGATGTATCCCGTTGTTTTGAGCCGGAATACAAGTTTTCGCGCAGTTCTGAGAAAAAACCTTTACACATTTCTCTTGTCTACTTTTCGTCAACTTGTAAAATCAATGCTCGTTCATCTTGCTAGTTTCGATTTAAAACGATGTATCCCGTTGTTTTGAGCCGGAATACAAATTTTTGCGCAGTTCTGAGAGAAAAAAGTTCACACCTTTCTCTCGTCTACTCTTCGTCGACTTGTAAAATCAATGCTCGTTAATCTTGCTAGTTTCGATCTAAAACGATGTATCCCGTTGTTTTGAGCCGGAATACAAGTCTTCGCGCAGTTCTGAGAGAAAAAGTTTTCACCTTTCTCTCGTCTACTCTTCGACGACTTGTAAAATTGATGCTCGTGAATCTTGCTAGTTTCGATCTAAAACGATGTATCCCGTTATTTTGAGCCGGAATACAAATTTTTGCGCAGTTCTGAGAGAAAAAGTTTACACCTTTCTCTCGTTCTCTTCGACGACATGTAAAATCGATGCTCGTGAATCTTGCTAGTTTCGATCTAAAACGATGTATCCCGTTGTTTTTAGCCGGAATACAAGTTTTCGCGCAGTTCTGAGAGAAAAAGTTTACACCTTTCTCTCGTCTACTCTTCGACGACTTGTAAAATCGATGCTCGTGAATCCTAATAGTTTCGATCTAAAATGATGTATCCCGTTGTTTCGAGCCGGAATACAAGTTTTCGCGCAGTTCTGAGGGAAAAAGTTTACACCTTTCTCTCGTCTACTCTTCGACGACTTGTAAAATCGATGCTCGTGAATCTTGATAGTTTCGATCTAAAACGATGTATCCCGTTGGTATGAGCCGGAATACAAGTTTTCGCGCAGTTCTGAGAGAAAAAGTTTACACCTTTCTCTCGTCTACTCTGCGACGACTTGTAAAATCGATGCTCGTGAATCTTGCTAGTTTCGATCAAAACGATGTATCCCGTTGTTTTGATCCGGAATACAAGTTTTCGCGCAGTTCTGAGAGAAAAAGTTTACACCTTTCTCTCGTCTACTCTTCGACGACTTGTAAAATCGATGCTCGTGAATCTCGATAGTTTCGCTCTAAAACAATGTATCCCGTTGTTTTGAGCCGGAATAAAAGTTTTCTCGCAGTTCTGAGAGAACAAGTTTACACCTATCTCTCGTCTACTCTTCGACGACTTGTAAAATCGATGCTCGTTAATTGTGCTAGCTTCGATCTAAAACGATTTATCCCGTTGTTTTGAGCCGGAATACAAGTTTTCGAGCAGTTCTGAGAGAAAAAGTTTACACCTTTCTCTCGTCTACTCTTCGTCGACTTGTAAAATCAATGCTCGTTAATCTTGCTAGTTTCATCTAAAACGATGTATCCCGTTGTTTTGAGCCGGAATACAAGTCTTCGCGCAGTTCTGAGAGAAAAAGTTTACACCTTTCTCTCGTCTACTCTTCGACGACTTGTAAAATCGATGCTCGTGAATTTTGCTAGTTTCGATCTAAAACGATGTATCCCGTTGTTTTGAGCTGGAATACAAGTATTCGCGCAATTCTGAGAGAAAAAGTTTACACCTTTCTCTCGTCTACTCTTCGACGACTTGTAAAATCGATGCTCGTGAATCTTAATAGTTTCGATCTAAAATGATGTATCCCGTTGTTTCGAGCCGGAATACAAGTTTTCGCGCAGTTCTGAGAGAAAAAGTTTACACCTTTCTCTCGTCTACTCTTCGACGACTTGTAAAATCGATGCTCGTGAATCTTGATAGTTTCGATCTAAAACGATGTATCCCGTTGGTATGAGCCGGAATACAAGTTTTCGCGCAGTTCTGAGAGAAAAAGTTTACACCTTTCTCTCGTCTACTCTGCGACGACTTGTAAAATCGATGCTCGTGAATCTTGCTAGTTTCGATCAAAACGATGTATCCCGTTGTTTTGATCCGGAATACAAGTTTTCGCGCAGTTCTGAGAGAAAAAGTTTACACCTTTCTCTCGTCTACTCTTCGACGACTTGTAAAATCGATGCTCGTGAATCTTGATAGTTTCGCTCTAAAACAATGTATCCCGTTGTTTTGAGCCGGAATAAAAGTTTTCTCGCAGTTCTGAGAGAACAAGTTTACACCTATCTCTCGTCTACTCTTCGACGACTTGTAAAATCGATGCTCGTTAATTGTGCTAGCTTCGATCTAAAACGATTTATCCCGTTGTTTTGAGCCGGAATACAAGTTTTCGAGCAGTTCTGAGAGAAAAAGTTTACACCTTTCTCTCGTCTACTCTTCGTCGACTTGTAAAATCAATGCTCGTTAATCTTGCTAGTTTCGATCTAAAACGATGTATCCCGTTGTTTTGAGCCGGAATACAAATTTTTGCGCAGTTCTGAGAGAAAAAGTTTACACCTTTCTCTCGTTCTCTTCGACGACATGTAAAATCGATGCTCGTGAATCTTGCTAGTTTCGATCTAAAACGATGTATCCCGTTGTTTTGAGCCGGAATACAAGTTTTCGAGCAGTTCTGAGAGAAAAATTTACACCTTTCTCTCGTCTACTCTTCGTCGACTTGTAAAATCAATGCTCGTTAATCTTGCTAGTTTCGATCTAAAACGATGTATCCCGTTGTTTTGAGCCGGAATACAAGTTTTCGCGCAGTTCTGAGAGAAAAAGTTTACACCTTTCTCTCGTCTACTCTTCGACGACTTGTAAAATTGATGCTCGTGAATTTTGCTAGTTTCAATCTAAAACGATATATTCCGTTGTTTTGAGCCGGAATACAAGTATTCGCGCAGTTCTGAGAGAAAAATTTACACCTTTCTCTCGTCTACTCTGCGACGACTTGTAAAATCGATGCTCGTGAATTTTGATAGTTTCGCTCTAAAACAATGTATCCCGTTGTTTTGAGCCGGAATACGAGTTTTCGCGCAGTTCTGAGAGAAAAAGTTTACACCTTTCTCTCGTCTACTCTTGGACGACTTGTAAAATCGATGCTCGTGAATCTTGATAGTTTCGATCTAAAACGATGTATCCCGTTGTTTTGAGCCGGAATACAAGTTTTCGCGCAGTTCTGAGAGAAAAAGTTTACACCTTTCTCTCGCCTACTCTTCGACGACTTGTAAAATCGATGCTCGTTAATCTTGCTAGTTTCGATCTAAAACGATATATTCCGTTGTTTTGAGCCGGAATACAAGTATTCGCGCAGTTCTGAGAGAAAAATTTACACCTTTCTCTCGTCTACTCTGCGACGACTTGTAAAATCGATGCTCGTGAATTTTGATAGTTTCGCTCTAAAACAATGTATCCCGTTGTTTTGAGCCGGAATACGAGTTTTCGCGCAGTTCTGAGAGAAAAAGTTTACACCTTTCTCTCGTCTACTCTTCGACGACTTGTAAAATCGATGCTCGTGAATCTTGCTAGTTTCGATCTAAAACGACGTATCCCGTTGTTTTGAGCCGGAATACAAATTTTTGCGCAGTTCTGAGAGAAAAAGTTCACACCTTTCTCTCGTCTACTCTTCGACGACTTGTGAAATCGATGCTCGTGAATTTTGCTACTTTCGATCTAAAACGATGTATCCCGTTGTTTTGAGCCGGAATACAAGTCTTCGCGCAGTTCTGAGAGAAAAAGTTTTCACCTTTCTCTCGTCTACTCTTCGACGACTTGTAAAATTGATGCTCGTGAATCTTGCTAGTTTCGATCTAAAACGATGTATCCCGTTGTTTTGAGCCGGAATACAAATTTTTGCGCAGTTCTGAGAGAAAAAGTTTACACCTTTCTCTCGTTCTCTTCGACGACATGTAAAATCGATGCTCGTGAATCTTGCTAGTTTCGATCTAAAACGATGTATCCCGTTGTTTTTAGCCGGAATACAAGTTTTCGCGCAGTTCTGAGAGAAAAAGTTTACACCTTTCTCTCGTCTACTCTTCGACGACTTGTAAAATCGATGCTCGTGAATGTTGATAGTTTCGCTCTAAAACAATGTATCCCGTTGTTTTGAGCCGGAATAAAAGTTTTCGCGCAGTTCTGAGAGAAAAAGTTTACACCTATCTCTCGTCTACTCTTCGACGACTTGTAAAATCTATGCTCGTTAATTGTGCTAGTTTCGATCTAAAACGATGTATCCCGTTGTTTTGAGCCGGAATACAAGTTTTCGCGCAGTTCTGAGAGAAAAAGTTTACACCTATCTCTCGTCTACTCTTCGACGACTTGTAAAATCGATGCTCTTTAATCGTGCTAGTTTCGATCTAAAACGATGTATCCCGTTGTTTTGAGCCGGAATACAAGTTTTCGCGCAGTTCTGAGAGAAAAAGTTTACACCTTTCTCTCGTCTACTCTTCGTCGACTTGTAAAATCGATGCTCGTTAATCTTGCTAGTTTCGATCTAAAACGATATATCCCGTTGTTTTGAGCCGGAATACAAGTCTTCGCGCAGTTATGAGAGAAAAAGTTTACACCTTTTTCTCGTCTACTCTTCGACGACTTGTAAAATCGATGCTCGTGAATCTTGCTAGTTTCGATCTAAAACGATGTATCCCGTTGTTTTGAGCCGGAATACAAGTTTGTGCGCAGTTCTGAGAGAAAAAGTTTACACCTTTCTTTCGTTCTCTTCGACGACATGTAAAATCGATGCTCGTGAATCTTGCTAGTTTCAATCTAAAACAATGTATCCCGTTGTTTTGAGCCGGAATACAAGTTTTCGCGCAGTTCTGAGAGAAACCGTTTACACCTATCTCTCGTCTACTCTTCGACGACTTGTAAAATTGATGCTCGTTAATCGTGCTAGTTTCGATCTAAAACGATGTATCCCGTTGTTTTGAGCCGGAATACAAGTTTTCGCGCAGTTCTGAGAGAAAACATTTACACCTTTTTCTCGTCTACTCTTCGACGACTTGTAAAATCGATGCTCGTGAATCTTGCTAGTTTCGATCTAAAACGATGTATCCCGTTGTTTTGAGCCGGAATACAAGTTTTCGCGCAGTTCTGAGAGAAAAAGTTTACACCTTTCTCTCGTCTACTCTGCGACGACTTGTAAAATCGATGCTCGTGAATCTTGCTAGTTTCGATCTAAAACAATGTATCCCGTTGTTATGAGCCGGAATACAAGTTTTCGCGCAGTTCTGAGAGAAAAAGTTTACACCTTTCTCTCGTCTACTCTTCGACGACTTGTAAAATCGATGCTCGTGAATCTTGATAGTTTCGCTCTAAAACAATGTATCCCGTTGTTTTGAGCCGGAATACAAGTTTTCGCGCAGTTCTGAGAGAAAAAGTTTACACCTATCTCTCGTCTACTCTTCGACGACTTGTAAAATCGATGCTCTTTAATCGTGCTAGTTTCGATCTAAAACGATGAATCCCGTTGTTTTGAGCCGGAATACAAGTTTTCGCGCAGTTCTGAGAGAAAAAGTTTACACCTATCTCTCGTCTACTCTTCGACGACTTGTAAAATCGATGCTCTTTAATCGTGCTAGTTTCGATCTAAAACGATGTATCCCGTTGTTTTGAGCCGGAATACAAGTTTTCGCGCAGTTCTGAGAGAAAGAGTTTACACCTTTCTCTCGTCTACTCTTCGTCGACTTGTAAAATCGATGCTCGTTATTCTTGCTAGTTTCGATCTAAAACGATATATCCCGTTGTTTTGAGCCGGAATACAAGTCTTCGCGCAGTTATGAGAGAAAAAGTTTACACCTTTCTCTCGTCTACTCTTCGACGACTTGTAAAATCGATGCTCGTGAATCTTGCTAGTTTCGATCTAAAACGATGTATCCCGTTGTTTTGAGCCGGAATACAAGTTTTTGCGCAGTTCTGAGAGAAAAAGTTTACACCTTTCTCTCGTTCTCTTCGACGACATGTAAAATCGATGCTCGTGAATCTTGCTAGTTTCGATCTAAAACAATGTATCCCGTTGTTTTGAGCCGGAATACAAGTTTTCGCGCAGTTCTGAGAGAAAAAGTTTACACCTATCTCTCGTCTACTCTTCGACGACTTGTAAAATTGATGCTCGTTAATCGTGCTCGTTTCGATCTAACACGATGTATCCCGTTGTTTTGAGCCGGAATACAAGTTTTCGCGCAGTTCTGAGAGAAAAAGTTTACACCTTTTTCTCGTCTACTCTTCGACGACTTGTAAAATCGATGCTCGTGAATCTTGCTAGTTTCGATCTAAAACGATTTATCCCGTTGTTTTGAGCCGGAATACAAGTTTTCGCGCAGTTCTGAGAGAAAAAGTTTACACCTTTCTCTCGTCTACTCTTCGACGACTTGTAAAATCGATGCTCGTGAATCTTGATAGTTTCGATCTAAAACGATGTATCCCGTTGTTTTGAGCCGGAATACAAGTTTTCGCGCACTTCTGAGAGAAAAAGTTTACACCTTTCTCTCGTCTACTCTGCGAGGACTTGTAAAATTGATGCTCATGAATCTTGCTAGTTTCGATCTAAAACAATGTATCCCGTTGTTATGAGCCGGATTACAAGGTTTCGCGCAGTTCTGAGAGAAAAAGTTTACACCTTTCTCTCGTCTACTCTTCCACGACTTGTAAAATCGATGCTCGTGAATCTTGATAGTTTCGATCTAAAACGATGTATCCCGTTGTTTTGAGCCGGAATAGAAGTTTTCGCGCAGTTCTCAGAGAAAACTTTTACACCTTTCTCTCGTCTACTCTTCGACGACTTGTAAAATTGATGCTCGTGAATTTTGCTAGTTTCTATCTAAAACGATGTATCCCGTTGTTTTGAGCTGGAATACAAGTTTTCAATTTCAGTTCAGTTTTCAGTTTTCAGTTTATTTCCCACAAGTACAGGGCATGTACGATGTGTGGGGAGGGTGACGGGATAAACGCTGCGTCAAGGGCAGATTGACTGGCCCCGTCTCCCCGAACCACATTGCAGCAAGCACGACAGTTTAGAAGGACATAAAATATATATGATGGGAAGAATAACAAGGAACAAATGGAAAAAATATACGAACAAGATAAGTGCAAAAACAGTGAATGAGTGCATAAGTTAAAAAATACATTCAAATCTAACAGTACAGGTTAGTTAATAATATCGAATAATTTTTTCTTGGTTAGAACCCGCAGCTGCTCTTCCGTTAGCTTATATTTGTTAAGTGTAATAGGCAGCCTGTTTCGAAGCATCTGGAGACCGTAGTTAGTACGTGATCGCGGAACATGCCAATGTTCATGTTGGCGGGTGGAGCGAGATGATATGTTAATCTGCAGGTTTGCAACGGCTCGTAATGTTGTTATATTTTTATAGATTTCAGATTTCAAAGATGCCAGCAACTGGAGCTCATGAAGCGTGGAAATTTTAGTAATCTTGTATTTAAGGAATAGGTCAGAAGTGTGGGCATTATATGAAGAGTTTGAAATGGCTCTAACTGCATTTTTTTTTGTAATGTAACCATTCTATTTAGTGATTTCCTGGTGCCAGTACCCCAAACAAGATGACAATATAATAGATGAGGTGCAAAAAGCGTGTTATAAAGCATTAGTTTTTGGGAGACAGGTAAAAAATGTACTTTTCTCATTATACCTAATGCTTTGTACAGTTTAGTTTGTATGTTTTCGGCGTGAAAATCCCATAGCATGTTTTCATCAAAAACGACACCCAGGGATTTTGCTGATGAAGAAAATTCTATTTCAGTATTATCGAACTTCAGTGGATTAATGCGAACATTTGTTTGTTTAGCTTGAAAGAGAACTGCTTTTGTTTTGGAACAGTTTATTTTTAGGTTATTAGCGCTTGACCATTTACATAGTTTTTCCAAGAATAGGTTGGCGGATTTGATAAGGTCATTTGCATTGCTTCCTGTAAAAAATGTACTGGTGCCGTCGGCGTATATAACATAATTTATGGTGCTATCTAGAGATACAAGGTCATTGATGTAAGCATTGAAAAACAGTGGGCCGAGAATACTCCCCTGAGGTACGCCATGCTTATTTTTTTGTAATGAGGACATTTCATTTCCTATACATATTGCTTGATATCGATTTGTCAAGTAACTTTGAAGCAAATAAAAAAATAACCACGAACACCATAACAAGACAGTTTGTCTAGTAGGATATTATGATTGATTCTGTCAAAAGCCTTGGAGAAATCCACAAATAGTCCTAGTGTTAGTAGCTTCCTTTCAATTTTATCTAAAAATAATTCTTTTTGGTGAAGTAGAGCTGTCTCAGTAGATCTACCTGTCCGGAAGCCATATTGCGATGATGTAATAACAGAGTTAGCAACAAAGAAACCAGCGAGTCTTATAAAGATGATTTTCTCGAGTGGTTTTGAAAATATTGGTAATATTGATATTGGCCTATAATTCCCTACGTTATCTTTTTCTCCACTTTTGTACACTACTGTCACTTTAGCAGTCTTAAGTTTCTCTGCAAATACACCGGTATACAAAACTAGGTTGTAAATATGGGTTAGGTATGGGGCAATAAGGTCAATGACAAAGCTAACCGGCTGCATTTTTATTCCATCTATATCCTCGCATTTGCTTCTCTTCAAAGCATGGAATAAATTCAGGACTTCACACTCGTCAGTAGGATTAAAAAAAACGGAATGTTCTAATGGAATGTTCGCGCAGTTCTGAGAGAAAAAGTTTACACCTTTCTCTCGTCTACTCTTCGACGACTTGTTAAATCGATGCTCGTGAATTTTGCTACTTTCGATCTAAAACGATGTATCCCGTTGTTTTGAGCCGGAATACAATTTTTTCGCGCAGTTCTGAGAGAAAAAGTTTACACCTTTCTCTCGTCTACTCTTCGACGACTTGTAAAATCGATGCTCGTGAATCTTGATTGTTTCTTTCTAAAACAATGAATCCCGTTGTTTTGAGCCGGAATACCAATTTTCGCGCAGTTCTGAGAGAAAAAGTTTACCCCTTTCTCTCGTCTACTCTTCGACGACTTGTAAAATTGATGCTCGTTAATCGTGCTAGTTTCGATCTAAAACGATGTATACCGTTGTTTTGAGCCGGAATACAAGTTTTCGCGCAGTTCTGAGAAAAAGTTTACACCTTTTTCTCGTCTACTCTTCGACGACTTGTAAAATCGATGCTCGTGAATCTTGCTAGTTTCGATCTAAAACGATGTATCCCGTTGTTTTGAGCCGGAATACAAGTTTTCGCGCAGTTCTGAGAGAAAACGTTTACACCTTTCTCTCGTCTACTCTTCGACGACTTGTAGAATCGATGCTCGTGAATCTTGATAGTATCGCTCTAAAACGATGTGTCCCGTTGTTTTGAGCCGGAATACAAGTTTTCGCGCAGTTCTGAGAGAAAAAGTTTACACCTTTCTCTCGTGTACTCTTCGACGACTTGTAAAATCGATGCTCGTGAATCTTGATAGTTTCGATCTAAAACTATGTATCCCGTTGTTTTGAGCCGGAATACAAGTTTTCGCGCAGTTCTGAGAGAAAAATTTACACCTTTCTCTCGTCTACTCTGCGACGACTTGTAAAATCGATGCTCGTGAATCTTGCTAGTTTCGATCTAAAACAATGTATCCCGTTGTTTTGAGCCGGAATACAATTTTTTCGCGCAGTTCTGAGAGAAAAAGTTTACACCTTTCTCTCGTCTACTCTTCGACGACTTGTAAAATCGATGCTCGTGAATCTTGATAGTTTCTTTCTAAAACAATGAATCCCGTTGTTTTGAGCTGGAATACCAATTTTCGCGCAGTTCTGAGAGAAAAAGTTTACCCCTTTCTCTCGTCTACTCTTCGACGACTTGTAAAATTGATGCTCGTTAATCGTGCTAGTTTCGATCTAAAACGATGTATACCGTTGTTTTGAGCCGGAATACAAGTTTTCGCGCAGTTCTGAGAAAAAGTTTACACCTTTTTCTCGCCTACTCTTCGACGACTTGTAAAATCGATGCTCGTGAATATTGCTAGTTTCGATCTAAAACGATGTATCCCTTTGTTTTGAGCCGGAATACAAGTTTTCGCGCAGTTCTGAGAGAAAACGTTTACACCTTTCTCTCGTCTACTCTTCGACGACTTGTAAAATTGAAGCTCGTGAATTTTGCTAGTTTCTATCTAAAACGATGTATCCCGTTGTTTTGAGCTGGAATACAAGTTTTCAATTTCAGTTCAGTTTTCAGTTTTCAGTTTATTTCCCACAAGTACAGGGCATGTACGATGTGTGGGGAGGGTGACGGGATAAACGCTGCGTCAAGGGCAGATTGACTGGCCCCGTCTCCCCGAACCACATTGCAGCAAGCACGACAGTTTAGAAGGACATAAAATATATATGATGGGAAGAATAACAAGGAACAAATGGAAAAAATATACGAACAAGATAAGTGCAAAAACAGTGAATGAGTGCATAAGTTAAAAAATACATTCAAATCTAACAGTACAGGTTAGTTAATAATATCGAATAATTTTTTCTTGGTTAGAACCCGCAGCTGCTCTTCCGTTAGCTTATATTTATTAAGTGTAATAGGCAGCCTGTTTCGAAGCATCTGGAGACCGTAGTTAGTACGTGATCGCGGAACATGCCAATGTTCATGTTGGCGGGTGGAGCGAGATGATTTGTTAATCTGCAGGTTTGCAACGTCTCGTAATGTTGTTATATTTTTATAGATTTCAGATTTCAAAGATGCCAGCAACTGGAGCTCATAAAGCGTGGAAATTTTAGTAATCTTGTATTTAAGGAATAGGTCAGAAGTGTGGGCATTATATGAAGAGTTTGAAATGGCTCTAACTGCATTTTTTTGTAATGTAACCAATCTATTTAGTGATTTCCTGGTGCCAGTACCCCAAACAAGATGACAATATAATAGATGAGGTGCAAAAAGCGTGTTATAAAGCATTAGTTTTTGGGAGACAGGTAAAAAATGTACTTTTCTCATTATACCTAATGCTTTGCACAGTTTAGTTTGTATGTTTTCGGCGTGAAAATCCCATAGCATGTTTTCATCAAAAACGACACCCAGGGATTTTGCTGATGAAGAAAATTCTATTTCAGTATCATCGAACTTCAGTGGATTAATGCGAACATTTGTTTGTTTAGCTTGAAAGAGAACTGCTTTTGTTTTGGAACAGTTTATTTTTAGGTTATTAGCTCTTGACCATTTACATAGTTTTTCCAAGAATAGGTTGGCGGATTTGATAAGGTCATTTGCATTGCTTCCTGTAAAAAATGTACTGGTGCCGTCGGCGTATATAACATAATTTATGGTGCTATCTAGAGATACAAGGTCATTGATGTAAGCATTGAAAAACAGTGGGCCGAGAATACTCCTCTGAGGTACGCCATGCTTATTTTTTTGTAATGAGGACATTTAATTTCCTATACATATTGCTTGATGTCGATTTGTCAAGTAACTTTGAACCAAATTAAAAGAAATACCACGAACACCATAACAAGACAGTTTGTCTAGTAGGATATTATGATTGATTCTGTCAAAAGACTTGGAGAAATCCACAAATAGTCCTAGTGTTAGTAGCTTCCTTTCAATTTTATCTAAAAATAATTCTTTTTGGTGAAGTAGAGCTGTCTCAGTAGATCTACCTGTCCGGAAGCCATATTGCGATGATGTAATAACAGAGTTAGCAACAAAGAAACCAGTGAGTCTTATAAAGATGATTTTCTCGAGTGGTTTTGAAAATATTGGTAATATTGATATTGGCCTATAATTTCCTAAGTTATCTTTTTCTCCACTTTTGTACACTACTGTCACTTTAGCAGTCTTAAGTTTCTCTGCAAATACACCGGTATACAAAACTAGGTTGTAAATATGGGTTAGGTATGGGGCAATAAGGTCAATGACAAAGCTAACCGGCTGCATTTTTATTCCATCTATATCCTCGCATTTGCTTCTCTTCAAAGCATGGAATAAATTCAGGACTTCACACTCGTCAGTAGGATTAAAAAAAAACGGAATGTTCTAATGGAATGTTCGCGCAGTTCTGAGAGAAAAAGTTTACACCTTTCTCTCGTCTACTCTTCGACGACTTGTTAAATCGATGCTCGTGAATTTTGCTACTTTCGATCTAAAACGATGGATCCCGTTGTTTTGAGCCGGAATACAATTTTTTCGCGCAGTTCTGAGAGAAAAAGTTTACACCTTTCTCTCGTCTACTCTTCGACGACTTGTAAAATCGATGCTCGTGAATCGTGCTAGTTTCGATCTAAAACGATGTATACCGTTGTTTTGAGCCGGAATACAAGTTTTCGCGCAGTTCTGAGAAAAAGTTTACACCTTTTTCTCGTCTACTCTTCGACGACTTGTAAAATCGATGCTCGTGAATCTTGCTAGTTTCGATCTAAAACGATGTATCTCGTTGTTTTGAGCCGGAATACAAGTTTTCGCGCAGTTCTGAGAGAAAACGTTTACACCTTTCTCTCGTCTACTCTTCGACGACTTGTAGAATCGATGCTCGTGAATCTTGATAGTATCGCTCTAAAACGATGTGTCCCGTTGTTTTGAGCCGGAATACAAGTTTTCGCGCAGTTCTGAGAGAAAAAGTTTACACCTTTCTCTCGTGTACTCTTCGACGACTTGTAAAATCGATGCTCGTGAATCTTGATAGTTTCGATCTAAAACGATGTATCCCGTTGTTTTGAGCCGGAATACAAGTTTTCGCGCAGTTCTGAGAGAAAAATTTACACCTTTCTCTCGTCTACTCTGCGACGACTTGTAAAATCGATGCTCGTGAATCTTGCTAGTTTCGATCTAAAACAATGTATCCCGTTGTTTTGAGCCGGAATACAATTTTTTCGCGCAGTTCTGAGAGAAAAAGTTTACACCTTTCTCTCGTCTACTCTTCGACGACTTGTAAAATCGATGCTCGTGAATCTTGATAGTTTCTTTCTAAAACAATGAATCCCGTTGTTTTGAGCCGGAATACCAATTTTCGCGAAGTTCTGAGAGAAAAAGTTTACCCCTTTCTCTCGTCTACTCTTCGACGACTTGTAAAATTGATGCTCGTTAATCGTGCTAGTTTCGATCTAAAACGATGTATACCGTTGTTTTGAGCCGGAATACAAGTTTTCGCGCAGTTCTGAGAAAAAGTTTACACCTTTTTCTCGTCTACTCTTCGACGACTTGTAAAATCGATGCTCGTGAATCTTGCTAGTTTCGATCTAAAACGATGTATCCCGTTGTTTTGAGCCGGAATACAAGTTTTCGCGCAGTTCTGAGAGAAAACGTTTACACCTTTCTCTCGTCTACTCTTCGACGACTTGTAGAATCGATGCTCGTGAATCTTGATAGTATCGCTCTAAAACGATGTGTCCCGTTGTTTTGAGCCGGAATACAAGTTTTCGCGCAGTTCTGAGAGAAAAAGTTTACACCTTTCTCTCGTGTACTCTTCGACGACTTGTAAAATCGATGCTCGTGAATCTTGATAGTTTCGATCTAAAACGATGTATCCCGTTGTTTTGAGCCGGAATACAAGTTTTCGCGCAGTTCTGAGAGAAAAATTTACACCTTTCTCTCGTCTACTCTGCGACGACTTGTAAAATCGATGCTCGTGAATCTTGCTAGTTTCGATCTAAAACAATGTATCCCGTTGTTTTGAGCCGGAATACAATTTTTTCGCGCAGTTCTGAGAGAAAAAGTTTACACCTTTCTCTCGTCTACTCTTCGACGACTTGTAAAATCGATGCTCGTGAATCTTGATAGTTTCTTTCTAAAACAATGAATCCCGTTGTTTTGAGCCGGAATACCAATTTTCGCGCAGTTCTGAGAGAAAAAGTTTACCCCTTTCTCTCGTCTACTCTTCGACGACTTGTAAAATTGATGCTCGTTAATCGTGCTAGTTTCGATCTAAAACGATGTATACCGTTGTTTTGAGCCGGAATACAAGTTTTCGCGCAGTTCTGAGAAAAAGTTTACACCTTTTTCTCGTCTACTCTTCGACGACTTGTAAAATCGATGCTCGTGAATATTGCTAGTTTCGATCTAAAACGATGTATCCCTTTGTTTTGAGCCGGAATACAAGTTTTCGCGCAGTTCTGAGAGAAAACGTTTACACCTTTCTCTCGTCTACTCTTCGACGACTTGTAAAATCGATGCTCGTGAATCTTGATAGTTTCTTTCTAAAACAATGAATCCCGTTGTTTTGAGCCGGAATACCAATTTTCGCGCACTTCTGAGAGAAAATGTTTACCCCTTTCTCTCGTCTACTCTTCGACGACTTGTAAAATTGATGCTCGTTAATCGTGCTAGTTTCGATCTAAAACGATGTATACCGTTGTTTTGAGCCGGAATACAAGTTTTCGCGCAGTTCTGAGAAAAAGTTTACACCTTTTTCTCGTCTACTCTTCGACGACTTGTAAAATCGATGCTCGTGAATCTTGCTAGTTTCGATCTAAAACGATGTATGCCGTTGTTTTGAGCCGGAATACAAGTTTTCGCGCAGTTCTGAGAGAAACATTTACACCTTTCTCTCGTCTACTCTTCGACGACTTGTAAAATCGATGCTCGTGAATCTTGCTAGTTTCGATCTAAAACGATGTATGCCGTTGTTTTGAGCCGGAATACAAGTTTTCGCGAAGTTCTGAGAGAAAAAGTTTACACCTTTCTCTCGTCTACTCTGCGACGAATTGTAAAATCGATGCTCGTGAATCTTGCTAGTTTCGATCTAAAACAATGTATCCCGTTGTTTTGAGCCGGAATACAAGTTTTCGCGCAGTTCTGAGAGAAAAAGTTTACACCTTTCTCTCGTATACTCTTCGACGACTTGTAAAATCGATGCTCGTGAATCTTGATAGTTTCGCTCTAAAACAATGTATCCCGTTGTCTTGAGCCGGAATACCAGTTTTCGCGCAGTTCTGAGAGAAAAGTTTACTCCTTTCTCTCGTCTACTCTTCGACGACTTGTAAAATCGATGCTCGTTAATCGTGCTAGTTTCTATCTAAAACGATGTATCCCGTTGTTTTGAGCCGGAATACAAGTTTTCGCGCAGTTCTGAGAAAAAGTTTACACCTTTTTCTCGTCTACTCTTCGACGACTTGTAAAATCGATGCTCGAGAATCTTGCTAGTTTCGATCTAAAACGATGTATCCCGTTGTTTTGAGCCGGAATACAAGTTTTCGCGCAGTTCTGAGAGAAAACGTTTACACCTTTCTCTCGTCTACTCTTCGACGACTTGTAGAATCGATGCTCGTGAATCTTGATAGTATCGCTCTAAAACGATGTATCCCGTTGTTTTGAGCCGGAATACAAGTTTTCGCGCAGTTCTGAGAGAAAACGTTTACACCTTTCTCTCGTCTACTCTTCGACGACTTGTAGAATCGATGCTCGTGAATCTTGATAGTATCGCTCTAAAACGATGTGTCCCGTTGTTTTGAGCCGGAATACAAGTTTTCGCGCAGTTCTGAGAGAAAAAGTTTACACCTTTCTCTCGTGTACTCTTCGACGACTTGTAAAATCGGTGCTCTTGAATCTTGATAGTTTCGATCTAAAACGATGTATCCCGTTGTTTTGAGCCGGAATACAAGTTTTCGCGCAGTTCTGAGAGTAAAATTTACACCTTTCTGTCGTCTACTCTGCGACGACTTGTAAAATCGATGCTCGTGAATCTTGATAGTTTCGCTCTAAAACAATGTATCCCGTTGTTTTGAGCCGGAATACCAGTTTTCGCGCAGTTCTGAGAGAAAAGTTTACTCCTTTCTCTCGTCTACTCTTCGACGACTTGTAAAATCGATGCTCGTTAATCGTGCTAGTTTCTATCTAAAACGATGTATCCCGTTGTTTTGAGCCGGAATACAAGTTTTCGCGCAGTTCTGAGAAAACGTTTACACCTTTTTCTCGTCTACTCTTCGACGACTTGTAAAATCGATGCTCGAGAATCTTGCTAGTTTCGATCTAAAACGATGTATCCCGTTGTTTTGAGCCGGAATACAAGTTTTCGCGCAGTTCTGAGAGAAAACGTTTACACCTTTCTCTCGTCTACTCTTCGACGACTTGTAGAATCGATGCTCGTGAATCTTGATAGTATCGCTCTAAAACGATGTATCCCGTTGTTTTGAGCCGGAATACAAGTTTTCGCGCAGTTCTGAGAGAAAAAGTTTACACCTTTCTCTCGTCTACTCTTCGACGATTTGTAAAATCGATGCTCGTGAATCTTGATAGTTTCGATCTAAAACAATGTATCCCGTTGTTTTGAGCCGGAATACAAGTTTTCGCGCAGTTCTGAGAGAAAAATTTACACCTTTCTCTCGTCTACTCTGCGACGACTTGTAAAATCGATGCTCGTGAATCTTGCTAGTTTCGATCTAAAACAATGTATCCCGTTGTTTTGAGCCGGAATAGAAGTTTTCGCGCAGTTCTGAGAGAAAAAGTTTACACCTTTCTCTCGTCTACTCTTCGACGACTTGTAAAATCGATGCTCGTGAATCTTGATAGTTTCGCTCTAAAACAATGTATCCCGTTGTTTTGAGCCGGAATACAAGTTTTCGCGCAGTTCTGAGAGAAAAGTTTACTCCTTTCTCTCGTCTACTCTTCGACGACTTGTAAAATCGATGCTCGTGAATCTTGCTAGTTTCGATCTAAAACGATGTATCCCGTTGTTTTGAGCCGGAATACAAGTTTTCGCGCAGTTCTGAGAGAAAACGTTTACACCTTTCTCTCGTCTACTCTTCGACGACTTGTAGAATCGATGCTCGTGAATCTTGATAGTATCGCTCTAAAACGATGTGTCCCGTTGTTTTGAGCCGGAATACAAGTTTTCGCGCAGTTCCGAGAGAAAAAGTTTACACCTTTCTCTCGTGTACTCTTCGACGACTTGTAAAATCGATGCTCGTGAATCTTGATAGTTTCGATCTAAAACGATGTATCCCGTTGTTTTGAGCCGGAATACAAGTTTTCGCGCAGTTCTGAGAGAAAAATTTACACCTTTCTCTCGTCTACTCTGCGACGAATTGTAAAATCGATGCTCGTGAATCTTGCTAGTTTCGATCTAAAACAATGTATCCCGTTGTTTTGAGCCGGAATACAAGTTTTCGCGCAGTTCTGAGAGAAAAAGTTTACACCTTTCTCTCGTCTACTCTTCGACGACTTGTAAAATCGATGCTCGTGAATCTTGATAGTTTCGCTCTAAAACAATGTATCCCGTTGTTTTGAGCCGGAATACCAGTTTTCGCACAGTTCTGAGAGAAAAGTTTACTCCTTTCTCTCGTCTACTCTTCGACGACTTGTAAAATCGATGCTCGTTAATCGTGCTAGTTTCTATCTAAAACGATGTATCCCGTTGTTTTGAGCCGGAATACAAGTTTTCGCGCAGTTCTGAGAAAAAGTTTACACCTTTTTCTCGTCTACTCTTCGACGACTTGTAAAATCGATGCTCGAGAATCTTGCTAGTTTCGATCTAAAACGATGTATCCCGTTGTTTTGAGCCGGAATACAAGTTTTCGCGCAGTTCTGAGAGAAAACGTTTACACCTTTCTCTCGTCTACTCTTCGACGACTTGTAGAATCGATGCTCGTGAATCTTGATAGTATCGCTCTAAAACGATGTATCCCGTTGTTTTGAGCCGGAATACAAGTTTTCGCGCAGTTCTGAGAGAAAAAGTTTACACCTTTCTCTCGTCTACTCTTCGACGACTTGTAAAATCGATGCTCGTGAATCTTGATAGTTTCGATCTAAAACAATGTATCCCGTTGTTTTGAGCCGGAATACAAGTTTTCGCGCAGTTCTGAGAGAAAAATTTACACCTTTCTCTCGTCTACTCTGCGACGACTTGTAAAATCGATGCTCGTGAATCTTGCTAGTTTCGATCTAAAACAATGTATCCCGTTGTTTTGAGCCGGAATACAAGTTTTCGCGCAGTTCTGAGAGAAAAAGTTTACACCTTTCTCTCGTCTACTCTTCGACGACTTGTAAAATCGATGCTCGTGAATCTTGATAGTTTCGCTCTAAAACAATGTATCCCGTTGTTTTGAGCCGGAATACAAGTTTTCGCGCAGTTCTGAGAGAAAAAGTTTACACCTATCTCTCGTCTACTCTTCGACGACTTGTAAAATCGATGCACGTTAATCGCGCTAGTTTCGATCTAAAACGATGTATCCCGTTGTTTTGAGCCGGAATACAAGTTTTCGCGCAGTTCTGAGAAAAAGTTTACACCTTTTTCTCGTCTACTCTTCGACGACTTGTAAAATCGATGCTCGAGAATCTTGCTAGTTTCGATCTAAAACGATGTATCCCGTTGTTTTGAGCCGGAATACAAGTTTTCGCGCAGTTCTGAGAGAAAACGTTTACACCTTTCTCTCGTCTACTCTTCGACGACTTGTAGAATCGATGCTCGTGAATCTTGATAGTATCGCTCTAAAACGATGTATCCCGTTGTTTTGAGCCGGAATACAAGTTTTCGCGCAGTTCTGAGAGAAAACGTTTACACCTTTCTCTCGTCTACTCTTCGACGACTTGTAGAATCGATGCTCGTGAATCTTGATAGTATCGCTCTAAAACGATGTGTCCCGTTGTTTTGAGCCGGAATACAAGTTTTCGCGCAGTTCTGAGAGAAAAAGTTTACACCTTTCTCTCGTGTACTCTTCGACGACTTGTAAAATCGATGCTCGTGAATCTTGATAGTTTCGATCTAAAACGATGTATCCCGTTGTTTTGAGCCGGAATACAAGTTTTCGCGCAGTTCTGAGAGTAAAATTTACACCTTTCTGTCGTCTACTCTGCGACGACTTGTAAAATCGATGCTCGTGAATCTTGATAGTTTCGCTCTAAAACAATGTATCCCGTTGTTTTGAGCCGGAATACCAGTTTTCGCGCAGTTCTGAGATAAAAGTTTGCTCCTTTCTCTCGTCTACTCTTCGACGACTTGTAAAATCGATGCTCGTTAATCGTGCTAGTTTCTATCTAAAACGATGTATCCCGTTGTTTTGAGCCGGAATACAAGTTTTCGCGCAGTTCTGAGAAAAAGTTTACACCTTTTTCTCGTCTACTCTTCGACGACTTGTAAAATCGATGCTCGAGAATCTTGCTAGTTTCGATCTAAAACGATGTATCCCGTTGTTTTGAGCCGGAATACAAGTTTTCGCGCAGTTCTGAGAGAAAACGTTTACACCTTTCTCTCGTCTACTCTTCGACGACTTGTAGAATCGATGCTCGTGAATCTTGATAGTATCGCTCTAAAACGATGTATCCCGTTGTTTTGAGCCGGAATACAAGTTTTCGCGCAGTTCTGAGAGAAAAAGTTTAAACCTTTCTCTCGTCTACTCTTCGACGACTTGTAAAATCGATGCTCGTGAATCTTGATAGTTTCGATCTAAAACAATGTATCCCGTTGTTTTGAGCCGGAATACAAGTTTTCGCGCAGTTCTGAGAGAAAAATTTACACCTTTCTCTCGTCTACTCTGCGACGACTTGTAAAATCGATGCTCGTGAATCTTGCTAGTTTCGATCTAAAACAATGTATCCCGTTGTTTTGAGCCGGAATACAAGTTTTCGCGCAGTTCTGAGAGAAAAAGTTTACACCTTTCTCTCGTCTACTCTTCGACGACTTGTAAAATCGATGCTCGTGAATCTTGATAGTTTCGCTCTAAAACAATGTATCCCGTTGTTTTGAGCCGGAATACAAGTTTTCGCGCAGTTCTGAGAAAAAGTTTACACCTTTTTCTCGTCTACTCTTCGACGACTTGTAAAATCGATGCTCGAGAATCTTGCTAGTTTCGATCTAAAACGATGTATCCCGTTGTTTTGAGCCGGAATACAAGTTTTCGCGCAGTTCTGAGAGAAAACGTTTACACCTTTCTCTCGTCTACTCTTCGACGACTTGTAGAATCGATGCTCGTGAATCTTGATAGTATCGCTCTAAAACGATGTATCCCGTTGTTTTGAGCCGGAATACAAGTTTTCGCGCAGTTCTGAGAGAAGACGTTTACACCTTTCTCTCGTCTACTCTTCGACGACTTGTAGAATCGATGCTCGTGAATCTTGATAGTATCGCTCTAAAACGATGTGTCCCGTTGTTTTGAGCCGGAATACAAGTTTTCGCGCAGTTCTGAGAGAAAAAGTTTACACCTTTCTCTCGTGTACTCTTCGACGACTTGTAAAATCGATGCTCGTGAATCTTGATAGTTTCGATCTAAAACGATGTATCCCGTTGTTTTGAGCCGGAATACAAGTTTTCGCGCAGTTCTGAGAGTAAAATTTACACCTTTCTGTCGTCTACTCTGCGACGACTTGTAAAATCGATGCTCGTGAATCTTGATAGTTTCGCTCTAAAACAATGTATCCCGTTGTTTTGAGCCGGAATACCAGTTTTCGCGCAGTTCGGAGATAAAAGTTTGCTCCTTTCTCTCGTCTACTCTTCGACGACTTGTAAAATCGATGCTCGTTAATCGTGCTAGTTTCTATCTAAAACGATGTATCCCGTTGTTTTGAGCCGGAATACAAGTTTTCGCGCAGTTCTGAGAAAACGTTTACACCTTTTTCTCGTCTACTCTTCGACGACTTGTAAAATCGATGCTCGAGAATCTTGCTAGTTTCGATCTAAAACGATGTATCCAGTTGTTTTGAGCCGGAATACAAGTTTTCGCGCAGTTCTGAGAGAAAACGTTTACACCTTTCTCTCGTCTACTCTTCGACGACTTGTAGAATCGATGCTCGTGAATCTTGATAGTATCGCTCTAAAACGATGTATCCCGTTGTTTTGAGCCGGAATACAAGTTTTCGCGCAGTTCTGAGAGAAAAAGTTTACACCTTTCTCTCGTCTACTCTTCGACGACTTGTAAAATCGATGCTCGTGAATCTTGCTAGTTTCGATCTAAAACGATGTATCCCGTTGTTTTGAGCCGGAATACAAGTTTTCGCGCAGTTCTGAGAGAAAACGTTTACACCTTTCTCTCGTCTACTCTTCGACGACTTGTAGAATCGATGCTCGTGAATCTTGATAGTATCGCTCTAAAACGATGTGTCCCGTTGTTTTGAGCCGGAATACAAGTTTTCGCGCAGTTCCGAGAGAAAAAGTTTACACCTTTCTCTCGTGTACTCTTCGACGACTTGTAAAATAGATGCTCGTGAATCTTGATAGTTTCGATCTAAAACGATGTATCCCGTTGTTTTGAGCCGGAATACAAGTTTTCGCGCAGTTCTGAGAGAAAAATTTACACCTTTCTCTCGTCTACTCTGCGACGAATTGTAAAATCGATGCTCGTGAATCTTGCTAGTTTCGATCTAAAACAATGTATCCCGTTGTTTTGAGCCGGAATACAAGTTTTCGCGCAGTTCTGAGAGAAAAAGTTTACACCTTTCTCTCGTCTACTCTTCGACGACTTGTAAAATCGATGCTCGTGAATCTTGATAGTTTCGCTCTAAAACAATGTATCCCGTTGTTTTGAGCCGGAATACCAGTTTTCGCACAGTTCTGAGAGAAAAGTTTACTCCTTTCTCTCGTCTACTCTTCGACGACTTGTAAAATCGATGCTCGTTAATCGTGCTAGTTTCTATCTAAAACGATGTATCCCGTTGTTTTGAGCCGGAATACAAGTTTTCGCGCAGTTCTGAGAAAAAGTTTACACCTTTTTCTCGTCTACTCTTCGACGACTTGTAAAATCGATGCTCGAGAATCTTGCTAGTTTCGATCTAAAACGATGTATCCCGTTGTTTTGAGCCGGAATACAAGTTTTCGCGCAGTTCTGAGAGAAAACGTTTACACCTTTCTCTCGTCTACTCTTCGACGACTTGTAGAATCGATGCTCGTGAATCTTGATAGTATCGCTCTAAAACGATGTATCCCGTTGTTTTGAGCCGGAATACAAGTTTTCGCGCAGTTCTGAGAGAAAAAGTTTACACCTTTCTCTCGTCTACTCTTCGACGACTTGTAAAATCGATGCTCGTGAATCTTGATAGTTTCGATCTAAAACAATGTATCCCGTTGTTTTGAGCCGGAATACAAGTTTTCGCGCAGTTCTGAGAGAAAAATTTACACCTTTCTCTCGTCTACTCTGCGACGACTTGTAAAATCGATGCTCGTGAATCTTGCTAGTTTCGATCTAAAACAATGTATCCCGTTGTTTTGAGCCGGAATACAAGTTTTCGCGCAGTTCTGAGAGAAAAAGTTTACACCTTTCTCTCGTCTACTCTTCGACGACTTGTAAAATCGATGCTCGTGAATCTTGATAGTTTCGCTCTAAAACAATGTATCCCGTTGTTTTGAGCCGGAATACAAGTTTTCGCGCAGTTCTGAGAGAAAAGTTTACTCCTTTCTCTCGTCTACTCTTCGACGACTTGTAAAATCGATGCTCGTGAATCTTGCTAGTTTCGATCTAAAACGATGTATCCCGTTGTTTTGAGCCGGAATACAAGTTTTCGCGCAGTTCTGAGAGAAAACGTTTACACCTTTCTCTCGTCTACTCTTCGACGACTTGTAGAATCGATGCTCGTGAATCTTGATAGTATCGCTCTAAAACGATGTGTCCCGTTGTTTTGAGCCGGAATACAAGTTTTCGCGCAGTTCCGAGAGAAAAAGTTTACACCTTTCTCTCGTGTACTCTTCGACGACTTGTAAAATCGATGCTCGTGAATCTTGATAGTTTCGATCTAAAACGATGTATCCCGTTGTTTTGAGCCGGAATACAAGTTTTCGCGCAGTTCTGAGAGAAAAATTTACACCTTTCTCTCGTCTACTCTGCGACGAATTGTAAAATCGATGCTCGTGAATCTTGCTAGTTTCGATCTAAAACAATGTATCCCGTTGTTTTGAGCCGGAATACAAGTTTTCGCGCAGTTCTGAGAGAAAAAGTTTACACCTTTCTCTCGTCTCCTCTTCGACGACTTGTAAAATCGATGCTCGTGAATCTTGATAGTTTCGCTCTAAAACAATGTATCCCGTTGTTTTGAGCCGGAATACCAGTTTTCGCACAGTTCTGAGAGAAAAGTTTACTCCTTTCTCTCGTCTACTCTTCGGCGACTTGTAAAATCGATGCTCGTTAATCGTGCTAGTTTCTATCTAAAACGATGTATCCCATTGTTTTGAGCCGGAATACAAGTTTTCGCGCAGTTCTGAGAAAAAGTTTACACCTTTTTCTCGTCTAATCTTCGACGACTTGTAAAATCGATGCTCGAGAATCTTGCTAGTTTCGATCTAAAACGATGTATCCCGTTGTTTTGAGCCGGAATACAAGTTTTCGCGCAGTTCTGAGAGAAAACGTTTACACCTTTCTCTCGTCTACTCTTCGACGACTTGTAGAATCGATGCTCGTGAATCTTGATAGTATCGCTCTAAAACGATGTATCCCGTTGTTTTGAGCCGGAATACAAGTTTTCGCGCAGTTCTGAGAGAAAAAGTTTACACCTTTCTCTCGTCTACTCTTCGACGACTTGTAAAATCGATGCTCGTGAATCTTGATAGTTTCGATCTAAAACAATGTATCCCGTTGTTTTGAGCCGGAATACAAGTTTTCGCGCAGTTCTGAGAGAAAAATTTACACCTTTCTCTCGTCTACTCTGCGACGGCTTGTAAAATCGATGCTCGTGAATCTTGCTAGTTTCGATCTAAAACAATGTATCCCGTTGTTTTGAGCCGGAATACAAGTTTTCGCGCAGTTCTGAGAGAAAAAGTTTACACCTTTCTCTCGTCTACTCTTCGACGACTTGTAAAATCGATGCTCGTGAATCTTGATAGTTTCGCTCTAAAACAATGTATCCCGTTGTTTTGAGCCGGAATACAAGTTTTCGCGCAGTTCTGAGAGAAAAAGTTTACACCTATCTCTCGTCTACTCTTCGACGACTTGTAAAATCGATGCACGTTAATCGCGCTAGTTTCGATCTAAAACGATGTATCCCGTTGTTTTGAGCCGGAATACAAGTTTTCGCGCAGTTCTGAGAGAAAAAGTTTACACCTTTCTCTCGTCTACTCTTCGTCGACTTGTAAATCGATGCTCGTTAATCTTGCTAATTTCGATCTAAAACGATGTATCTCGTTGTTTTGAGCCGGAATACAAGTCTTCGCGCAGTTCTGAGAGAAAAAGTTTACACCTTTTTCTCGTCTACTCTTCGACGACTTAAAAATCGATGCTCGTGAATATTGCTAGGTTCAATCTAAAACGATGTATCCCTTTGTTTTGAGCCGAAATACAAGTTTTCTCGCAGTTCTGAGAGAAAAAGTTTACACGTTTCTCTCGTCTACTCTTCGACGACTTGTAAAATCGATGCACGTGAATTTTGCTAGTTTCGATCTAAAACGATGTATCCCGTTGTTTTGAGCCGGAATACAAGTTTTCGAGCAGTTCTGAGAGAAAAAGTTTACACCTTTCTTTCGTCTACTCTTCGACGACTAGTAAAATCGATGCTCGTGAATTTTGCTTGTCTTGATCTAAAACGATGTATCCCGTTGTTTTGAGCCGGAATACAAGTTTTCGCGCAGTTCTGAGAGAAAAATTTACACCTTTCTCTCGTCTACTCTGCGACGACTTGTAAAATCGATGCTCGTGAATCTTGCTAGTTTCGATCTAAAACAATGTATCCCGTTGTTTTGAGCCGGAATACCAGTTTTCGCGCAGTTCTGAGAGAAAAAGTTTACCCCTTTCTCTCGTCTACTCTTCGACGACTTGTAAAATCGATGCTCGTTAATCGTGCTAGTTTCGATCTAAAACGATGTATCCCGTTGTTTTGAGCCGGAATACAAGTTTTCGCGCAGTTCTGAGAAAAAGTTTGCACCTTTTTCTCGTCTACTCTTCGACGACTTGTAAAATCGATGCTCGAGAATCTTGCTAGTTTCGATCTAAAACGATGTATCCCGTTGTTTTGAGCCGGAATACAAGTTTTCGCGCAGTTCTGAGAGAAAACTTTTACACATTTCTCTCGTCTACTCTTCGACGACTTGTAGAATCGATGCTCGTGAATCTTGATAGTATCGCTCTAAAACGATGTATCCCGTTGTTTTGAGCCGGAATACAAGTTTTCGCGCAGTTCTGAGAGAAAAAGTTTACACCTTTCTCTCGTCTACTCTTCGACGACTTGTAAAATCGATGCTCGTGAATCTTGATAGTTTCTTTCTAAAACAATGAATCCCGTTGTTTTGAGCCGGAATACCAGTTTTCGCGCAGTTCTGAGAGAAAAAGTTTACCCCTTTCTCTCGTCTACTCTTCGACGACTTGTAAAATCGATGCTCGTTAATCGTGCTAGTATCGATCTAAAACGATGTATCCCGTTGTGTTGAGCCGGAATACAAGTTTTCGCGCAGTTCTGAGAAAAAGGTTACACCTTTTTCTCGTCTACTCTTCGACGACTTGTAAAATCGATGCTCGTGAATCTTGCTAGTTTCGATCTAAAACGATGTATCCCGTTGTTTTTAGCCGGAATACAAGTTTTCACGCAGTTCTGAGAGAAAACGTTTACACCTTTCTCTCGTCTACTCTTCGACGACTTGTAGAATCGATGCTCGTGAATCTTGATAGTATCGCTCTAAAACGATGTATCCCGTTGTTTTGAGCCGGAATACAAGTTTTCGCGCAGTTCTGAGAGAAAAAGTTTACACCTTTCTCTCGTCTACTCTTCGACGACTTGTAAAATCGATGCTCGTGAATCTTGATAGTTTCGCTCTAAAACAATGTATCCCGTTGTTTTGAGCCGGAATACCAGTTTTCGCGCAGTTCTGAGAGAAAAGTTTACTCCTTTCTCTCGTCTACTCTTCGACGACTTGTAAAATCGATGCTCGTTAATCGTGCTAGTTTCTATCTAAAACGATGTATCCCGTTGTTTTAAGCCGGAATACAAGTTTTCGCGCAGTTCAGAGAAAAAGTTTACACCTTTTTCTCGTCTACTCTTCGACGACTTGTAAAATCGATGCTCGAGAATCTTGCTAGTTTCGATCTAAAACGATGTATCCCGTTGTTTTGAGCCGGAATACAAGTTTTCGCGCAGTTCTGAGAGAAAACGTTTACACCTTTCTCTCGTCTACTCTTCGACGACTTGTAGAATCGATGCTCGTGAATCTTGATAGTATCGCTCTAAAACGATGTATCCCGTTGTTTTGAGCCGGAATACAAGTTTTCGCGCAGTTCTGAGAGAAAAAGTTTACACCTTTCTCTCGTCTACTCTTCGACGACTTGTAAAATCGATGCTCGTGAATCTTGATAGTTTCGATCTAAAACAATGTATCCCGTTGTTTTGAGCCGGAATACAAGTTTTCGCGCAGTTCTGAGAGAAAAATTTACACCTTTCTCGCGTCTACTCTGCGACGACTTGTAAAATCGATGCTCGTGAATCTTGCTAGTTTCGATCTAAAACAATGTATCCCGTTGTTTTGAGCCGGAATACAAGTTTTCGCGCAGTTCTGAGAGAACAAGTTTACACCTTTCTCTCGTCTACTCTTCGACGACTTGTAAAATCGATGCTCGTGAATCTTGATAGTTTCGCTCTAAAACAATGTATCCCGTTGTTTTGAGCCGGAATACCAGTTTTCGCGCAGTTCTGAGAGAAAAGTTTACTCCTTTCTCTCGTGTACTCTTCGACGACTTGTAAAATCGATGCGCGTTAATCGTGCTAGTTTCTATCTAAAACGATGTATCCCGTTGTTTTGAGCCGGAATACAAGTTTCCGCGCAGTTCTGAGAAAAAGTTTACACCTTTTTCTCGTCTACTCTTCGACGACTTGTAAAATCGATGCTCGAGAATCTTGCTAGTTTCGATCAAAAACGATGTATCCCGTTGTTTTGAGCCGGAATACAAGTTTTCGCGCAGTTCTGAGAGAAAACGTTTACACCTTTCTCTCGTCTACTCTTCGACGACTTGTAGAATCGATGCTCGTGAATCTTGATAGTATCGCTCTAAAAAGATGTATCCCGTTGTTTTGAGCCGGAATACAAGTTTTCGCGCAGTTCTGAGAGAAAAAGTTTACACCTTTCTCTCGTCTACTCTTCGACGACTTGTAAAATCGATGCTCGTGAATCTTGATAGTTTCGATCTAAAACAATGTATCCCGTTGTTTTGAGCCGGAATACAAGTTTTCGCGCAGTTCTGAGAGAAAAATTTACACCTTTCTCTCGTCTACTCTGCGACGACTTGTAAAATCGATGCTCGTGAATCTTGCTAGTTTCGATCTAAAACAATGTATCCCGTTGTTTTGAGCCGGAATACAAGTTTTCGCGCAGTTCTGAGAGAAAAAGTTTACACCTTTCTCTCGTCTACTCTTCGACGACTTGTAAAATCGATGCTCGTGAATCTTGATAGTTTCGCTCTAAAACAATGTATCCCGTTGTTTTGAGCCGGAATACAAGTTTTCGCGCAGTTCTGAGAGAAAAAGTTTACACCTATCTCTCTTCTACTCTTCGACGACTTGTAAAATCGATGCACGTTAATCGCGCTAGTTTCGATCTAAAACGATGTATCCCGTTGTTTTTGAGCCGAAATACAAGTTTTCGCGCAGTTCTGAGAGAAAAAGTTTACACCTTTCTCTCGTCTACTCTTCGTCGACTTGTAAATCGATGCTCGTTAATCTTGCTAGTTTCGATCTAAAACGATGTATCTCGTTGTTTTGAGCCGGAATACAAGTCTTCGCGCAGTTCTGAGAGAAAAAGTTCACACCTTTTTCTCGTCTACTCTTCGACGACTTAAAAATCGATGCTCGTGAATCTTGCTAGGTTCAATCTAAAACGATGAATCCCTTTGTTTTGAGCCGAAATACAAGTTTTCTCGCAGTTCTGAGAGAAAAAGTTTACACGTTTCTCTCGTCTACTCTTCGACGACTTGTAAAATCGATGCACGTGAATTTTGCTAGTTTCGATCTAAAACGATGTATCCCGTTGTTTTGAGCCGGAATACAAGTTTTCGCGCAGTTCTGAGAAAAAAAGTTTACACCTTTCTTTCGTCTACTCTTCGACGACTTGTAAAATCGATGCTCGTGAATTTTGCTTGTCTTGATCTAAAACGATGTATCCCGTTGTATTGAGCCGGAATACAAGTTTTCGCGCAGTTCTGAGAGAAAAATTTACACCTTTCTCTCGTCTACTCTGCGACGACTCGTAAAATCGATGCTCGTGAATCTTGCTAGTTTCGATATAAAACAATGTATCCCGTTGTTTTGAGCCGGAATACCAGTTTTCGCGCAGTTCTGAGAGAAAAAGTTTACCCCTTTCTCTCGTCTACTCTTCGACGACTTGTAGAATCGATGCTCGTGAATCTTGATAGTATCGCTCTAAAACGATGTATCCCGTTGTTTTGAGCCGGAATACAAGTTTTCGCGCAGTTCTGAGAGAAAAAGTTTACACCTTTCTCTCGTCTACTCTTCGACGACTTGTAAAATCGATGCTCGTGAATCTTGATAGTTTCTTTCTAAAACAATGAATCCCGTTGTTTTGAGCCGGAATACCAGTTTTCGCGCAGTTCTGAGAGAAAAAGTTTACCCCTTTCTCTCGTCTACTCTTCGACGACTTGTAAAATCGATGCTCGTCAATCGTGCTAGTTTCGATCTAAAACGATGTATCCCGTTGTTTTGAGCCGGAATACAAGTTTTCGCGCAGTTCTGAGAAAAAGGTTACACCTTTTTCTCGTCTACTCTTCGACGACTTGTAAAATCGATGCTCGTGAATCTTGCTAATTTCGATCTAAAACGATGTATCCCGTTGTTTTGAGCCGGAATACAAGTTTTCGCGCAGTTCTGAGAGAAAACGTTTACACCTTTCTCTCGTCTACTCTTCGACGACTTGTAGAATCGATGTTCGTGAATCTTGATAGTATCGCTCTAAAACGATGTATCCCGTTGTTTTGAGCCGAAATACAAGTTTTCGCGCAGTTCTGAGAGAAAAAGTTTACACCTTTCTCTCGTCTACTCTTCGACGACTTGTAAAATCGATGCTCGTGAATCTTGATAGTTTCGATCTAAAACGATGTATCCCGTTGTTTTGAGCCGGAATACAAGTTTTCGCGCAGTTCTGAGAGAAAACGTTTACACCTTTCTCTCGTCTACTCTTCGACGACTTGTAAAATCGATGCTCGTGAATTTTGCTAGTTTCGATCTAAAACGATGTATCCCGTTGTTTTGAGCCGGAATACAAGTTTTCGCGCAGTTCTGAGAGAAAAAGTTTACACCTTTCTCTCGTCTACTCTTCGACGACTTGTAAAATCGATGCTCGTGAATCTTGATAGTTTCGCTCTAAAACAATGTATCCCGTTGTTTTGAGCCGGAATACCAGTTTGCGCGCAGTTCTGAGAGAAAAGTTTACTCCTTTCTCTCGTCTACTCTTCGACGACTTGTAAAATCGATGCTCGTTAATCGTGCTAGTTTCTATCTAAAACGATGTATCCCGTTGTTTTGAGCCGGAATACAATTTTTCGCGCAGTTCTGAGAGAAAAAGTTTACACCTTTCTCTCGTCTACTCTTCGACGACTTGTAAAATCGATGCTCGTGAATCTTGATAGTTTTGCTCTAAAACAATGTATCCCGTTGTTTTGAGCCGGAATACCAGTTTTCGCGCAGTTCTGAGAGAAAAGTTTACTCCTTTGTCTCGTCTACTCTTCGACGACTTGTAAAATCGATGCTCGTTAATCGTGCTAGTTTCTATCTAAAACGATGTATCCCGTTGTTTTAAGCCGGAATACAAGTTTTCGCGCAGTTCTGAGAAAAAGTTTACACCTTTTTCTCGTCTACTCTTCGACGACTTGTAAAATCGATGGTCGAGAATCTTGCTAGTTTCGATCTAAAACGATGTATCCCGTTGTTTTGAGCCGGAATACAAGTTTTCGCGCTGTTCTGAGAGAAAAAGTTTACACCTTTCTCTCGTCTACTCTTCGACGACTTGTAAAATCGATGCTCGTGAATCTTGATAGTTTCGATCTAAAACAATGTATCCCGTTGTTTTGAGCCGGAATACAAGTTTTCGCGCAGTTCTAAGAGAAAAATTTACACCTTTCTCTCGTCTACTCTGCGACGACTTGTAAAATCGATGCTCGTGAATCTTGCTAGTTTCGATCTAAAACAATGTATCCCGTTGTTTTGAGGCGGAATACAAGTTTTCGCGCAGTTCTGAGAGAAAAAGTTTACACCTTTCTCTCGTCTACTCTTCGACGACTTGTAAAATCGATGCTCGTGAATCTTGATAGTTTCGCTCTAAAACAATGTATCCCGTTGTTTTGAGCCGGAATACCAGTTTTCGCGCAGTTCTGAGAGAAAAGTTTACTCCTTTCTCTCGTCTACTCTTCGACGACTTGTAAAATCGATGCTCGAGAATCTTGCTAGTTTCGATCTAAAACGATGTATCCCGTTGTTTTGAGCCGGAATACAAGTTTTCGCGCAGTTCTGAGAGAAAACGTTTACACCTTTCTCTCGTCTACTCTTCGACGACTTGTAGAATCGATGCTCGTGAATCTTGATAGTATCGCTCTAAAACGATGTATCCCGTTGTTTTGAGCCGGAATACAAGTTTTCGCGCTGTTCTGAGAGAAAAAGTTTACACCTTTCTCTCGTCTACTCTTCGACGACTTGTAAAATCGATGCTCGTGAATCTTGATAGTTTCGATCTAAAACAATGTATCCCGTTGTTTTGAGCCGGAATACAAGTTTTCGCGCAGTTCTGAGAGAAAAATTTACACCTTTCTCTCGTGTACTCTGCGACGACTTGTAAAATCGATGCTCGTGAATCTTGCTAGTTTCGATCTAAAACAATGTATCCCGTTGTTTTGAGCCGGAATACAAGTTTTCGCGCAGTTCTGAGAGAAAAAGTTTACACCTTTCTCTCGTCTACTCTTCGACGACTTGTAAAATCGATGCTCGTGAATCTTGATAGTTTCGCTCTAAAACAATGTATCCCGTTGTTTTGAGCCGGAATACCAGTTTTCGCGCAGTTCTGAGAGAAAAGTTTACTCCTTTCTCTCGTCTACTCTTCGACGACTTGTAAAATCGATGCTCGTTAATCGTGCTAGTTTCTATCTAAAACGATGTATCCCGTTGTTTTGAGCCGGAATACAAGTTTTCGCGCAGTTCTGAGAAAAAGTTTACACCTTTTTCTCGTCTACTCTTCGACGACTTGTAAAATCGATGCTCGAGAATCTTGCTAGTTTCGATCAAAAACGATGTATCCCGTTGTTTTGAGCCGGAATACAAGTTTTCGCGCAGTTCTGAGAGAAAACGTTTACACCTTTCTCTCGTCTACTCTTCGACGACTTGTAGAATCGATGCTCGTGAATCTTGATAGTATCACTCTAAAAAGATGTATCCCGTTGTTTTGAGCCGGAATACAAGTTTTCACGCAGTTCTGAGAGAAAAAGTTTACACCTTTCTCTCGTCTACTCTTCGACGACTTGTAAAATCGATGCTCGTGAATCTTGATAGTTTCGATCTAAAACAATGTATCCCGTTGTTTTGAGCCGGAATACAAGTTTTCGCGCAGTTCTGAGAGAAAAATTTACACCTTTCTCTCGTCTACTCTGCGACGACTTGTAAAATCGATGCTCGTGAATCTTGCTAGTTTCGATCTAAAACAATGTATCCCGTTGTTTTGAGCCGGAATACAAGTTTTCGCGCAGTTCTGAGAGAAAAAGTTTACACCTTTCTCTCGTCTACTCTTCGACGACTTGTAAAATCGATGCTCGTGAATCTTGATAGTTTCGCTCTAAAACAATGTATCCCGTTGTTTTGAGCCGGAATACAAGTTTTCGCGCAGTTCTGAGAGAAAAAGTTTACACCTATCTCTCTTCTACTCTTCGACGACTTGTAAAATCGATGCACGTTAATCGCGCTAGTTTTGATCTAAAACGATGTATCCCGTTGTTTTGAGCCGGAATACAAGTTTTCGCGCAGTTCTGAGAGAAAAAGTTTACACCTTTCTGTCGTCTACTCTTCGTCGACTTGTAAATCGATGCTCGTTAATCTTGCTAGTTTCGATCTAAAACGATGTATCTCGTTGTTTTGAGCCGGAATACAAGTCTTCGCGCAGTTCTGAGAGAAAAAGTTTACACCTTTTTCTCGTCTACTCTTCGACGACTTAAAAATCGATGCTCGTGAATCTTGCTAGGTTCAATCTAAAACGATGAATCCCTTTGTTTTGAGCCGAAATACAAGTTTTCTCGCAGTTCTGAGAGAAAAAGTTTACACGTTTCTCTCGTCTACTCTTCGACGACTTGTAAAATCGATGCACGTGAATTTTGCTAGTTTCGATCTAAAACGATGTATCCCGTTGTTTTGAGCCGAAATACAAGTTTTCGCGCAGTTCTTAGAGAAAAAGTTTACACCTTTCTTTCGTCTACTCTTCGACGACTTGTAAAATCGATGCTCGTGAATTTTGCTTGTCTTGATCTAAAACGATGTATCCCGTTGTTTTGAGCCGGAATACAAGTTTTCGCGCAGTTCTGAGAGAAAAATTTACACCTTTCTCTCGTCTACTCTGCGACGACTTGTAAAATCGATGCTCGTGAATCTTGCTAGTTTCGATCTAAAACAATGTATCCCGTTGTTTTGAGCCGGAATACCAGTTTTCGCGCAGTTCTGAGAGAAAAAGTTTACCCCTTTCTCTCGTCTACTCTTCGACGACTTGTAAAATCGATGCTCGTTAATCGTGCTAGTTTTGATCTAAAACGATGTATCCCGTTGTTTTGAGCCGGAATACAAGTTTTCGCGCAGTTCTGTGAAAAAGTTTGCACCTTTTTCTCGTCTACTCTTCGACGACTTGTAAAATCGATGCTCGAGAATCTTGATAGTTTCGATCTAAAACAATGTATCCCGTTGTTTTGAGCCGGAATACAAGTCTTCGCGCAGTTCTGAGAGAAAAATTTACACCTTTCTCTCGTCTACTCTGCGACGACTTGTAAAATCGATGCTCGTGAATCTTGCTAGTTTCGATCTAAAACAATGTATCCCGTTGTTTTGAGCCGGAATACAAGTTTTCGCGCAGTTCTGAGAGAAAAAGTTTACACCTTTCTCTCGTCTACTCTTCGACGACTTGTAAAATCGATGCTCGTGAATCTTGATAGTTTCGCTCTAAAACAATGTATCCCGTTGTTTTGAGCCGGAATACAAGTTTTCGCGCAGTTCTGAGAGAAAAAGTTTACACCTATCTCTCTTCTACTCTTCGACGACTTGTAAAATCGATGCACGTTAATCGCGCTAGTTTTGATCTAAAACGATGTATCCCTTTGTTTTGAGCCGGAATACAAGTTTTCGCGCAGTTCTGAGAGAAAAAGTTTACACCTTTCTGTCGTCTACTCTTCGTCGACTTGTAAATCGATGCTCGTTAATCTTGCTAGTTTCGATCTAAAACGATGTATCTCGTTGTTTTGAGCCGGAATACAAGTCTTCGCGCAGTTCTGAGAGAAAAAGTTTACACCTTTTTCTCGTCTACTCTTCGACGACTTAAAAATCGATGCTCGTGAATCTTGCTAGGTTCAATCTAAAACGATGAATCCCTTTGTTTTGAGCCGAAATACAAGTTTTCTCGCAGTTCTGAGAGAAAAAGTTTACACGTTTCTCTCGTCTACTCTTCGACGACTTGTAAAATCGATGCACGTGAATTTTGCTAGTTTCGATCTAAAACGATGTATCCCGTTGTTTTGAGCCGAAATACAAGTTTTCGCGCAGTTCTTAGAGAAAAAGTTTACACCTTTCTTTCGTCTACTCTTCGACGACTTGTAAAATCGATGCTCGTGAATTTTGCTTGTCTTGATCTAAAACGATGTATCCCGTTGTTTTGAGCCGGAATACAAGTTTTCGCGCAGTTCTGAGAGAAAAATTTACACCTTTCTCTCGTCTACTCTGCGACGACTTGTAAAATCGATGCTCGTGAATCTTGCTAGTTTCGATCTAAAACAATGTATCCCGTTGTTTTGAGCCGGAATACCAGTTTTCGCGCAGTTCTGAGAGAAAAAGTTTACCCCTTTCTCTCGTCTACTCTTCGACGACTTGTAAAATCGATGCTCGTTAATCGTGCTAGTTTTGATCTAAAACGATGTATCCCGTTGTTTTGAGCCGGAATACAAGTTTTCGCGCAGTTCTGTGAAAAAGTTTGCACCTTTTTCTCGTCTACTCTTCGACGACTTGTAAAATCGATGCTCGAGAATCTTGCTAGTTTCGATCTAAAACGATGTATCCCGTTGTTTTGAGCCGGAATACAAGTTTTCGCGCAGTTCTGAGAGAAAACGTTTACACCTTTCTCTCGTCTACTCTTCGACGACTTGTAGAATCGATGCTCGTGAATCTTAATAGTATCGCTCTAAAACGATGTATCCCGTTGTTTTGAGCCGGAATACAAGTTTTCGCGCAGTTCTGAGAGAAAAAGTTTACACCTTTTTCTCGTCTACTGTTCGACGACTTGTAAAATCGATGCTCGTGAATCTTGATAGTTTCTTTCTAAAACAATGAATCCCGTTGTTTTGAGCCGGAATACCAGTTTTCGCGCAGTTCTGAGAGAAAAAGTTTACCCCTTTCTCTCGTCTACTCTTCGACGACTTGTAGAATCGATGCTCGTGAATCTTGATAGTATCGCTCTAAAACGATGTATCCCGTTGTTTTGAGCCGAAATACAAGTTTTCGCGCAGTTCTGAGAGAAAAAGTTTACACCTTTCTCTCGTCTACTCTTCGACGACTTGTAAAATCGATGCTCGTGATTCTTGATAGTTTCGATCTAAAACGATGTATCTCGTTGTTTTGAGCCGGAATACAAGTTTTCGCGCAGTTCTGAGAGAAAAATTTACACCTTTCTCTCGTCTACTCTGCGACGACTTGTAAAATCGATGCTCGTGAATCTTGCTAGTTTCGATCTAAAACAATGTATCCCGTTGTTTTGAGCCGGAATACAAGTTTTCGCGCAGTTCTGAGAGAAAAAGTTTACACCTTTCTCTCGTCTACTCTTCGACGACTTGTAAAATCGATGCTCGTGAATCTTGATAGTTTCGCTCTAAAACAATGTATCCCGTTGTTTTGAGCCGGAATACCAGTTTTCGCGCAGTTCTGAGAGAAACGTTTACTCCTTTCTCTCGTCTACTCTTCGACGACTTGTAAAATCGATGCTCGTTAATCGTGCTAGTTTCTATCTAAAACGATGTATCCCGTTGTTTTGAGCCGGAATACAAGTTTTCGCGCAGTTCTGAGAAAAAGTTTACACCTTTTTCTCGTCTACTCTTCGACGACTTGTAGAATCGATGCTCGTGAATCTTGATAGTATCGCTCTAAAAAGATGTATCCCGTTGTTTTGAGCCGGAATACAAGTTTTCGCGCAGTTCTGAGAGAAAAAGTTTACACCTTTCTCTCGTCTACTCTTCGACGACTTGTAAAATCGATGCTCGTGAATCTTGATAGTTTCGATCTAAAACAATGTATCCCGTTGTTTTGAGCCGGAATACAAGTTTTCGCGCAGTTCTGAGAGAAAAATTTACACCTTTCTCTCGTCTACTCTGCGACGACTTGTAAAATCGATGCTCGTGAATCTTGCTAGTTTCGATCTAAAACAATGTATCCCGTTGTTTTGAGCCGGAATACAAGTTTTCGCGCAGTTCTGAGAGAAAAAGTTTACACCTTTCTCTCGTCTACTCTTCGACGACTTGTAAAATTGATGCTCGTGAATCTTGATAGTTTCGCTCTAAAACAATGTATCCCGTTGTTTTGTGCCGGAATACAAGTTTTCGCGCAGTTCTGAGAGAAAAAGTTTACACTTATCTCTCTTCTACTCTTCGACGACTTGTAAAATCGATGCACGTTAATCGCGCTAGTTTCGATCTAAAACGATGTATCCCGTTGTTTTGAGCCGGAATACAAGTTTTCGCGCAGTTCTGAGAGAAAAAGTTTACGCCTTTCTCTCGTCTACTCTTCGTCGACTTGTAAATCGATGCTCGTTAATCTTGCTAGTTTCGATCTAAAACGATGTATCTCGTTGTTTTGAGCCGGAATACAAGTCTTCGCGCAGTTCTGAGAGAAAACGTTTACACCTTTCTCTCGTCTACTCTTCGACGACTTGTAGAATCGATGCTCGTGAATCTTGATAGTATCGCTCTAAAAAGATGTATCCCGTTGTTTTGAGCCGGAATACCAGTTTTCGCGCAGTTCTGAGAGAAAAAGTTTACCCCTTTCTCTCGTCTACTCTTCGACGACTTGTAAAATCGATGCTCGTTAATCGTGCTAGTTTTGATCTAAAACGATGTATCCCGTTGTTTTGAGCCGGAATACAAGTTTTCGCGCAGTTCTGTGAAAAAGTTTGCACCTTTTTCTCGTCTACTCTTCGACGACTTGTAAAATCGATGCTCGAGAATCTTGCTAGTTTCGATCTAAAACGATGTATCCCGTTGTTTTGAGCCGGAATACAAGTTTTCGCGCAGTTCTGAGAGAAAACGTTTACACCTTTCTCTCGTCTACTCTTCGACGACTTGTAGAATCGATGCTCGTGAATCTTAATAGTATCGCTCTAAAACGATGTATCCCGTTGTTTTGAGCCGGAATACAAGTTTTCGCGCAGTTCTGAGAGAAAAAGTTTACACCTTTTTCTCGTCTACTGTTCGACGACTTGTAAAATCGATGCTCGTGAATCTTGATAGTTTCTTTCTAAAACAATGAATCCCGTTGTTTTGAGCCGGAATACCAGTTTTCGCGCAGTTCTGAGAGAAAAAGTTTACCCCTTTCTCTCGTCTACTCTTCGACGACTTGTAGAATCGATGCTCGTGAATCTTGATAGTATCGCTCTAAAACGATGTATCCCGTTGTTTTGAGCCGAAATACAAGTTTTCGCGCAGTTCTGAGAGAAAAAGTTTACACCTTTCTCTCGTCTACTCTTCGACGACTTGTAAAATCGATGCTCGTGATTCTTGATAGTTTCGATCTAAAACGATGTATCTCGTTGTTTTGAGCCGGAATACAAGTTTTCGCGCAGTTCTGAGAGAAAAATTTACACCTTTCTCTCGTCTACTCTGCGACGACTTGTAAAATCGATGCTCGTGAATCTTGCTAGTTTCGATCTAAAACAATGTATCCCGTTGTTTTGAGCCGGAATACAAGTTTTCGCGCAGTTCTGAGAGAAAAAGTTTACACCTTTCTCTCGTCTACTCTTCGACGACTTGTAAAATCGATGCTCGTGAATCTTGATAGTTTCGCTCTAAAACAATGTATCCCGTTGTTTTGAGCCGGAATACCAGTTTTCGCGCAGT
This sequence comes from Amblyomma americanum, assembly GCF_052857255.1. Classification (NCBI taxonomy): domain Eukaryota; kingdom Metazoa; phylum Arthropoda; class Arachnida; order Ixodida; family Ixodidae; genus Amblyomma; species Amblyomma americanum. The sequence goes on along the minus strand of NW_027526582.1, from coordinate 144,940 downwards.
TCTGAGAGAAACGTTTACTCCTTTCTCTCGTCTACTCTTCGACGACTTGTAAAATCGATGCTCGTTAATCGTGCTAGTTTCTATCTAAAACGATGTATCCCGTTGTTTTGAGCCGGAATACAAGTTTTCGCGCAGTTCTGAGAAAAAGTTTACACCTTTTTCTCGTCTACTCTTCGACGACTTGTAGAATCGATGCTCGTGAATCTTGATAGTATCGCTCTAAAAAGATGTATCCCGTTGTTTTGAGCCGGAATACAAGTTTTCGCGCAGTTCTGAGAGAAAAAGTTTACACCTTTCTCTCGTCTACTCTTCGACGACTTGTAAAATCGATGCTCGTGAATCTTGATAGTTTCGATCTAAAACAATGTATCCCGTTGTTTTGAGCCGGAATACAAGTTTTCGCGCAGTTCTGAGAGAAAAATTTACACCTTTCTCTCGTCTACTCTGCGACGACTTGTAAAATCGATGCTCGTGAATCTTGCTAGTTTCGATCTAAAACAATGTATCCCGTTGTTTTGAGCCGGAATACAAGTTTTCGCGCAGTTCTGAGAGAAAAAGTTTACACCTTTCTCTCGTCTACTCTTCGACGACTTGTAAAATTGATGCTCGTGAATCTTGATAGTTTCGCTCTAAAACAATGTATCCCGTTGTTTTGTGCCGGAATACAAGTTTTCGCGCAGTTCTGAGAGAAAAAGTTTACACTTATCTCTCTTCTACTCTTCGACGACTTGTAAAATCGATGCACGTTAATCGCGCTAGTTTCGATCTAAAACGATGTATCCCGTTGTTTTGAGCCGGAATACAAGTTTTCGCGCAGTTCTGAGAGAAAAAGTTTACGCCTTTCTCTCGTCTACTCTTCGTCGACTTGTAAATCGATGCTCGTTAATCTTGCTAGTTTCGATCTAAAACGATGTATGTCGTTGTTTTGAGCCGGAATACAAGTCTTCGCGCAGTTCTGAGAGAAAACGTTTACACCTTTCTCTCGTCTACTCTTCGACGACTTGTAGAATCGATGCTCGTGAATCTTGATAGTATCGCTCTAAAAAGATGTATCCCGTTGTTTTGAGCCGGAATACAAGTTTTCGCGCAGTTCTGAGAGAAAAAGTTTACACCTTTCTCTCGTCTACTCTTCGACGACTTCTAAAATCGATGCTCGTGAATCTTGATAGTTTCGATCTAAAACAATGTATCCCGTTGTTTTGAGCCGGAATACAAGTTTTCGCGCAGTTCTGACAGAAAAATTTACACCTTTCTCTCGTCTACTCTGCGACGACTTGTAAAATCGATGCTCGTGAATCTTGCTAGTTTCGATCTAAAACAATGTATCCCGTTGTTTTGAGCCGGAATACAAGTTTTCGCGCAGTTCTGAGAGAAAAAGTTTACACCTTTCTCTCGTCTACTCTTCGACGACTTGTAAAATCGATGCTCGTGAATCTTGATAGTTTCGCTCTAAAACTATGTATCCCGTTGTTTTGAGCCGGAATACAAGTTTTCGCGCAGTTCTGAGAGAAAAAGTTTACACCTATCTCTCGTCTACTCTTCGACGACTTGTAGAATCGATTCTCGTGAATCTTGATAGTATCGCTCTAAAACGATGTATCCCGTTGTTTTGAGCCGGAATACAAGTTTTCGCGCTGTTCTGAGAGAAAAAGTTTACACCTTTCTCTCGTCTACTCTTCGACGACTTGTAAAATCGATGCTCGTGAATCTTGATAGTTTCGATCTAAAACAATGTATCCCGTTGTTTTGAGCCGGAATACAAGTTTTCGCGCAGTTCTGAGAGAAAAATTTACACCTTTCTCTCGTCTACTCTGCGACGACTTGTAAAATCGATGCTCGTGAATCTTGCTAGTTTCGATCTAAAACAATGTATCCCGTTGTTTTGAGCCGGAATACAAGTTTTCGCGCAGTTCTGAGAGAAAAAGTTTACACCTTTCTCTCGTCTACTCTTCGACGACTTGTAAAATCGATGCTCGTGAATCTTGATAGTTTCGCTCTAAAACAATGTATCCCGTTGTTTTGAGCCGGAATACCAGTTTTCGCGCAGTTCTGAGAGAATAGTTTACTCCTTTCTCTCGTCTACTCTTCGACGACTTGTAAAATCGATGCTCGTTAATCGTGCTAGTTTCTATCTAAAACGATGTATCCCGTTGTTTTGAGCCGGAATACAAGTTTTCGCGCAGTTCTGAGAAAAAGTTTACACCTTTTTCTCGTCTACTCTTCGACGACTTGTAAAATCGATGCTCGAGAATCTTGCTAGTTTCGATCAAAAACGATGTATCCCGTTGTTTTGAGCCGGAATACAAGTTTTCGCGCAGTTCTGAGAGAAAACGTTTACACCTTTCTCTCGTCTACTCTTCGACGACTTGTAGAATCGATGCTCGTGAATCTTGACAGTATCGCTCTAAAAAGATGTATCCCGTTGTTTTGAGCCGGAATACAAGTTTTCGCGCAGTTCTGAGAGAAAAAGTTTACACCTTTCTCTCGTCTACTCTTCGACGACTTGTAAAATCGATGCTCGTGAATCTTGATAGTTTCGATCTAAAACAATGTATCCCGTTGTTTTGAGCCGGAATACAAGTTTTCGCGCAGTTCTGTGAAAAAGTTTGCACCTTTTTCTCGTCTACTCTTCGACGACTTGTAAAATCGATGCTCGTGAATCTTGATAGTTTCTTTCTAAAACAATGAATCCCGTTGTTTTGAGCCGGAATACCAGTTTTCGCGCAGTTCTGGAAGAAAAAGTTTACCCCTTTCTCTCGTCTACTCTTCGACGACTTGTAGAATCGATGCTCGTGAATCTTGATAGTATCGCTCTAAAACGATGTATCCCGTTGTTTTGAGCCGAAATACAAGTTTTCGCGCAGTTCTGAGAGAAAAAGTTTACACCTTTCTCTCGTCTACTCTTCGACGACTTGTAAAATTGATGCTCGTGATTCTTGATAGTTTCGATCTAAAACGATGTATCTCGTTGTTTTGAGCCGGAATACAAGTTTTCGCGCAGTTCTGAGAGAAAAATTTACACCTTTCTCTCGTCTACTCTGCGACGACTTCTAAAATCGATGCTCGTGAATCTTGCTAGTTTCGATCTAAAACAATGTATCCCGTTGTTTTGAGCCGGAATACAAGTTTTCGCGCAGTTCTGAGAGAAAAAGTTTACACCTTTCTCTCGTCTACTCTTCGACGACTTGTAAAATCGATGCTCGTGAATCTTGATAGTTTCGCTCTAAAACAATGTATCCCGTTGTTTTGAGCCGGAATACCAGTTTTCGCGCAGTTCTGAGAGAATAGTTTACTCCTTTCTCTCGTCTACTCTTCGACGACTTGTAAAATCGATGCTCGTTAATCGTGCTAGTTTCTATCTAAAACGATGTATCCCGTTGTTTTGAGCCGGAATACAAGTTTTCGCGCAGTTCTGAGAAAAAGTTTACACCTTTTTCTCGTCTACTCTTCGACGACTTGTAAAATCGATGCTCGAGAATCTTGCTAGTTTCGATCAAAAACGATGTATCCCGTTGTTTTGAGCCGGAATACAAGTTTTCGCGCAGTTCTGAGAGAAAACGTTTACACCTTTCTCTCGTCTACTCTTCGACGACTTGTAGAATCGATGCTCGTGAATCTTGACAGTATCGCTCTAAAAAGATGTATCCCGTTGTTTTGAGCCGGAATACAAGTTTTCGCGCAGTTCTGAGAGAAAAAGTTTACACCTTTCTCTCGTCTACTCTTCGACGACTTGTAAAATCGATGCTCGTGAATCTTGATAGTTTCGATCTAAAACAATGTATCCCGTTGTTTTGAGCCGGAATACAAGTTTTCGCGCAGTTCTGTGAAAAAGTTTGCACCTTTTTCTCGTCTACTCTTCGACGACTTGTAAAATCGATGCTCGAGAATCTTGCTAGTTTCGATCTAAAACGATGTATCCCGTTGTTTTGAGCCGGAATACAAGTTTTCGCGCAGTTCTGAGAGAAAACGTTTACACCTTTCTCTCGTCTACTCTTCGACGACTTGTAGAATCGATGCTCGTGAATCTTGATAGTATCGCTCTAAAACGATGTATCCCGTTGTTTTGAGCCGGAATACAAGTTTTCGCGCAGTTCTGAGAGAAAAAGTTTACACCTTTTTCTCGTCTACTCTTCGACGACTTGTAAAATCGATGCTCGAGAATCTTGCTAGTTTCGATCAAAAACGATGTATCCCGTTGTTTTGAGCCGGAATACAAGTTTTCGCGCAGTTCTGAGAGAAAACGTTTACACCTTTCTCTCGTCTACTCTTCGACGACTTGTAGAATCGATGCTCGTGAATCTTGACAGTATCGCTCTAAAAAGATGTATCCCGTTGTTTTGAGCCGGAATACAAGTTTTCGCGCAGTTCTGAGAGAAAAAGTTTACACCTTTCTCTCGTCTACTCTTCGACGACTTGTAAAATCGATGCTCGTGAATCTTGATAGTTTCGATCTAAAACAATGTATCCCGTTGTTTTGAGCCGGAATACAAGTTTTCGCGCAGTTCTGTGAAAAAGTTTGCACCTTTTTCTCGTCTACTCTTCGACGACTTGTAAAATCGATGCTCGAGAATCTTGCTAGTTTCGATCTAAAACGATGTATCCCGTTGTTTTGAGCCGGAATACAAGTTTTCGCGCAGTTCTGAGAGAAAACGTTTACACCTTTCTCTCGTCTACTCTTCGACGACTTGTAGAATCGATGCTCGTGAATCTTGATAGTATCGCTCTAAAACGATGTATCCCGTTGTTTTGAGCCGGAATACAAGTTTTCGCGCAGTTCTGAGAGAAAAAGTTTACACCTTTTTCTCGTCTACTCTTCGACGACTTGTAAAATCGATGCTCGTGAATCTTGATAGTTTCTTTCTAAAACAATGAATCCCGTTGTTTTGAGCCGGAATACCAGTTTTCGCGCAGTTCTGAGAGAAAAAGTTTACCCCTTTCTCTCGTCTACTCTTCGACGACTTGTAGAATCGATGCTCGTGAATCTTGATAGTATCGCTCTAAAACGATGTATCCCGTTGTTTTGAGCCGAAATACAAGTTTTCGCGCAGTTCTGAGAGAAAAAGTTTACACCTTTCTCTCGTCTACTCTTCGACGACTTGTAAAATCGATGCTCGTGATTCTTGATAGTTTCGATCTAAAACGATGTATCTCGTTGTTTTGAGCCGGAATACAAGTTTTCGCGCAGTTCTGAGAGAAAAATTTACACCTTTCTCTCGTCTACTCTGCGACGACTTGTAAAATCGATGCTCGTGAATCTTGCTAGTTTCGATCTAAAACAATGTATCCCGTTGTTTTGAGCCGGAATACAAGTTTTCGCGCAGTTCTGAGAGAAAAAGTTTACACCTTTCTCTCGTCTACTCTTCGACGACTTGTAAAATCGATGCTCGTGAATCTTGATAGTTTCGCTCTAAAACAATGTATCCCGTTGTTTTGAGCCGGAATACCAGTTTTCGCGCAGTTCTGAGAGAAAAGTTTACTCCTTTCTCTCGTCTACTCTTCGACGATTTGTAAAATCGATGCTCGTTAATCGTGCTAGTTTCTATCTAAAACGATGTATCCCGTTGTTTTGAGCCGGAATACAAGTTTTCGCGCAGTTCTGAGAAAAAGTTTACACCTTTTTCTCGTCTACTCTTCGACGACTTGTAGAATCGATGCTCGTGAATCTTGATAGTATCGCTCTAAAAAGATGTATCCCGTTGTTTTGAGCCGGAATACAAGTTTTCGCGCAGTTCTGAGAGAAAAAGTTTACACCTTTCTCTCGTCTACTCTTCGACGACTTGTAAAATCGATGCTCGTGAATCTTGATAGTTTCGATCTAAAACAATGTATCCTGTTGTTTTGAGCCGGAATACAAGTTTTCGCGCAGTTCTGAGAGAAAAATTTACACCTTTCTCTCGTCTACTCTGCGACGACTTGTAAAATCGATGCTCGTGAATCTTGCTAGTTTCGATCTAAAACAATGTATCCCGTTGTTTTGAGCCGGAATACAAGTTTTCGCGCAGTTCTGAGAGAAAAAGTTTACACCTTTCTCTCGTCTACTCTTCGACGACTTGTAAAATCGATGCTCGTGAATCTTGATAGTTTCGCTCTAAAACAATGTATCCCGTTGTTTTGAGCCGGAATACAAGTTTTCGCGCAGTTCTGAGAGAAAAAGTTTACACCTATCTCTCTTCTACTCTTCGACGACTTGTAAAATCGATGCACGTTAATCGCGCTAGTTTCGATCTAAAACGATGTATCCCGTTGTTTTGAGCCGGAATACAAGTTTTCGCGCAGTTCTGAGAGAAAAAGTTTACACCTTTTTCTCGTCTACTCTTCGACGACTTGTAAAATCGATGCTCGTGAATCTTGATAGTTTCTTTCTAAAACAATGAATCCCGTTGTTTTGAGCCGGAATACCAGTTTTCGCGCAGTTCTGAGAGAAAAAGTTTACCCCTTTCTCTCGTCTACTCTTCGACGACTTGTAGAATCGATGCTCGTGAATCTTGATAGTATCGCTCTAAAACGATGTATCCCGTTGTTTTGAGCCGAAATACAAGTTTTCGCGCAGTTCTGAGAGAAAAAGTTTACACCTTTCTCTCGTCTACTCTTCGACGACTTGTAAAATCGATGCTCGTGATTCTTGATAGTTTCGATCTAAAACGATGTATCTCGTTGTTTTGAGCCGGAATACAAGTTTTCGCGCAGTTCTGAGAGAAAAATTTACACCTTTCTCTCGTCTACTCTGCGACGACTTGTAAAATCGATGCTCGTGAATCTTGCTAGTTTCGATCTAAAACAATGTATCCCGTTGTTTTGAGCCGGAATACAAGTTTTCGCGCAGTTCTGAGAGAAAAAGTTTACACCTTTCTCTCGTCTACTCTTCGACGACTTGTAAAATCGATGCTCGTGAATCTTGATAGTTTCGCTCTAAAACAATGTATCCCGTTGTTTTGAGCCGGAATACCAGTTTTCGCGCAGTTCTGAGAGAAAAGTTTACTCCTTTCTCTCGTCTACTCTTCGACGACTTGTAAAATCGATGCTCGTTAATCGTGCTAGTTTCTATCTAAAACGATGTATCCCGTTGTTTTGAGCCGGAATACAAGTTTTCGCGCAGTTCTGAGAAAAAGTTTACACCTTTTTCTCGTCTACTCTTCGACGACTTGTAGAATCGATGCTCGTGAATCTTGATAGTATCGCTCTAAAAAGATGTATCCCGTTGTTTTGAGCCGGAATACAAGTTTTCGCGCAGTTCTGAGAGAAAAAGTTTACACCTTTCTCTCGTCTACTCTTCGACGACTTGTAAAATCGATGCTCGTGAATCTTGATAGTTTCGATCTAAAACAATGTATCCTGTTGTTTTGAGCCGGAATACAAGTTTTCGCGCAGTTCTGAGAGAAAAATTTACACCTTTCTCTCGTCTACTCTGCGACGACTTGTAAAATCGATGCTCGTGAATCTTGCTAGTTTCGATCTAAAACAATGTATCCCGTTGTTTTGAGCCGGAATACAAGTTTTCGCGCAGTTCTGAGAGAAAAAGTTTACACCTTTCTCTCGTCTACTCTTCGACGACTTGTAAAATCGATGCTCGTGAATCTTGATAGTTTCGCTCTAAAACAATGTATCCCGTTGTTTTGAGCCGGAATACAAGTTTTCGCGCAGTTCTGAGAGAAAAAGTTTACACCTATCTCTCTTCTACTCTTCGACGACTTGTAAAATCGATGCACGTTAATCGCGCTAGTTTCGATCTAAAACGATGTATCCCGTTGTTTTGAGCCGGAATACAAGTTTTCGCGCAGTTCTGAGAGAAAAAGTTTACACCTTTCTCTCGTCTACTCTTCGTCGACTTGTAAATCGATGCTCGTTAATCTTGCTAGTTTCGATCTAAAACGATGTATCTCTTTGTTTTGAGCCGGAATACAAGTCTTCGCGCAGTTCTGAGAGAAAAAGTTTACACCTTTTTCTCGTCTACTCTTCGACGACTTAAAAATCGATGCTCGTGAATCTTGCTAGGTTCAATCTAAAACGATGAATCTCTTTGTTTTGAGCCGGAATACAAGTTTTCGCGCAGTTCTGTGAAAAAGTTTGCACCTTTTTCTCGTCTACTCTTCGACGACTTGTAAAATCGATGCTCGTGAATTTTGCTTGTCTTGATCTAAAACGATGTATCCCGTTGTTTTGAGCCGGAATACAAGTTTTCGCGCAGTTCTGAGAGAAAAATTTACACCTTTCTCTCGTCTGCTCTGCGACGACTTGTAAAATCGATGCTCGTGAATCTTGCTAGTTTCGATCTAAAACAATGTATCCCGTTGTTTTGAGCCGGAATACCAGTTTTCGCGCAGTTCTGAGAGAAAAATTTACCCCTTTCTCTCGTCTACTCTTCGACGACTTGTAAAATCGATGCTCGTTAATCGTGCTAGTTTCGATCTAAAACGATGTATCCCGTTGTTTTGAGCCGGAATACAAGTTTTCGCGCAGTTCTGTGAAAAAGTTTGCACCTTTTTCTCGTCTACTCTTCGATGACTTGTAAAATCGATGCTCGAGAATCTTGCTAGTTTCGATCTAAAACGATGTATCCCGTTGTTTTGAGCCGGAATACAAGTTTTCGCGCAGTTCTGAGAGAAAACGTTTACACCTTTCTCTCGTCTACTCTTCGACGACGTGTAGAATCGATGCTCGTGAATCTTGATAGTATCGCTCTAAAACGATGTATCCCGTTGTTTTGAGCCGGAATACAAGTTTTCGTGCAGTTCTGAGAGAAAACGTTTACACCTTTTTCTCGTCTACTCTTCGACGACTTGTAAAATCGATGCTCGTGAATCTTGATAGTTTCTTTCTAAAACAATGAATCCCGTTGTTTTGAGCCGGAATACCAGTTTTCGCGCAGTTCTGAGAGAAAAAGTTTACCCCTTTCTCTCGTCTACTCTTCGACGACTTGTAGAATCGATGCTCGTGAATCTTGATAGTATCGCTCTAAAACGATGTATCCCGTTGTTTTGAGCCGAAATACAAGTTTTCGCGCAGTTCTGAGAGAAAAAGTTTACACCTTTCTCTCGTCTACTCTTCGACGACTTGTAAAATCGATGCTCGTGATTCTTGATAGTTTCGATCTAAAACGATGTATCCCGTTGTTTTGAGCCGGAATACAAGTTTTCGCGCAGTTCTGAGAGAAAAATTTACACCTTTCTCTCGTCTACTCTGCGACGACTTGTAAAATCGATGCTCGTGAATCTTGCTAGTTTCTATCTAAAACAATGTATCCCGTTGTTTTGAGCCGGAATACAAGTTTTCGCGCAGTTCTGAGAGAAAAAGTTTACACCTTTCTCTCGTCTACTCTTCGACGACTTGTAAAATCGATGCTCGTGAATCTTGATAGTTTCGCTCTAAAACAATGTATCCCGTTGTTTTGAGCCGGAATACCAGTTTTCGCGCAGTTCTGAGAGAAAAGTTTACTCCTTTCTCTCGTCTACTCTTCGACGACTTGTAAAATCGATGCTCGTTAATCGTGCTAGTTTCTATCTAAAACGATGTATCCCGTTGTTTTGAGCCGGAATACAAGTTTTCGCGCAGTTCTGAGAAAAAGTTTACACCTTTTTCTCGTCTACTCTTCGACGACTTGTAGAATCGATGCTCGTGAATCTTGATAGTATCGCTCTAAAAAGATGTAACCCGTTGTTTTGAGCCGGAATACAAGTTTTCGCGCAGTTCTGAGAGAAAAAGTTTACACCTTTCTCTCGTCTACTCTTCGACGACTTGTAAAATCGATGCTCGCGAATCTTGATAGTTTCAATCTAAAACGATGTATCTCGTTGTTTTGAGCCGGAATACAAGTTTTCGCGCAGTTCTGAGAGAAAAATTTACACCTTTCTCTCGTCTACTCTGCGACGACTTGTAAAATCGATGCTCGTGAATCTTGCTAGTTTCGATCTAAAACAATGTATCCCGTTGTTTTGAGCCGGAATACAAGTTTTCGCGCAGTTCTGAGAGAAAAAGTTTACACCTTTCTCTCGTCTACTCTTCGACGACTTGTAAAATCGATGCTCGTGAATCTTGATAGTTTCGCTCTAAAACAATGTATCCCGTTGTTTTGAGCCGGAATACCAGTTTTCGCGCAGTTCTGAGAGAAAAGTTTACTCCTTTCTCTCGTCTATCTCTTCGACGACTTGTAAAATCGATGCTCGGTAATCGTGCTAGTTTCTATCTAAAACGATGTATCCCGTTGTTTTGAGCCGGAATACAAGTTTTCGCGCAGTTCTGAGAAAAAGTTTACACCTTTTTCTCGTCTACTCTTCGACGACTTGTAGAATCGATGCTCGTGAATCTTGATAGTATCGCTCTAAAAAGATGTATCCCGTTGTTTTGAGCCGGAATACAAGTTTTCGCGCAGTTCTGAGAGAAAAAGTTTACACCTTTCTCTCGTCTACTCTTCGACGACTTGTAAAATCGATGCTCGTGAATCTTGATAGTTTCGATCTAAAACAATGTATCCCGTTGTTTTGAGCCGGAATACAAGTTTTCGCGCAGTTCTGAGAGAAAAATTTACACCTTTCTCTCGTCTACTCTGCGACGACTTGTAAAATCGATGCTCGTGAATCTTGCTAGTTTCGATCTAAAACAATGTATCCCGTTGTTTTGAGCCGGAATACAAGTTTTCGCGCAGTTCTGAGAGAAAAAGTTTACACCTTTCTCTCGTCTACTCTTCGACGACTTGTAAAATCGATGCTCGTGAATCTTGATAGTTTCGATCTAAAACAATGTATCCCGTTGTTTTGAGCCGGAATACAAGTTTTCGCGCAGTTCTGAGAGAAAAATTTACACCTTTCTCTCGTCTACTCTGCGACGACTTGTAAAATCGATGCTCGTGAATCTTGCTAGTTTCGATCTAAAACAATGTATCCCGTTGTTTTGAGCCGGAATACAAGTTTTCGCGCAGTTCTGAGAGAAAAAGTTTACACCTTTCTCTCGTCTACTCTTCGACGACTTGTAAAATCGATGCTCGTGAATCTTGATAGTTTCGCTCTAAAACAATGTATCCCGTTGTTTTGAGCCGGAATACAAGTTTTCGCGCAGTTCTGAGAGAAAAAGTTTACACCTATCTCTCTTCTACTCTTCGACGACTTGTAAAATCGATGCACGTTAATCGCGCTAGTTTCGATTTAAAACGATGTATCCCGTTGTTTTGAGCCGGAATACAAGTTTTCGCGCAGTTCTGAGAGAAAAAGTTTACACCTTTCTCTCGTCTACTCTTCGTCGACTTGTAAATCGATGCTCGTTAATCTTGCTAGTTTCGATCTAAAACGATGTATCTCGTTGTTTTGAGCCGGAATACAAGTCTTCGCGCAGTTCTGAGAGAAAAAGTTTACACCTTTTTCTCGTCTACTCTTCGACGACTTAAAAATCGATGCTCGTGAATCTTGCTAGGTTCAATCTAAAACGATGAATCCCTTTGTTTTGAGCCGGAATACAAGTTTTCGCGCAGTTCTGTGAAAAAGTTTGCACCTTTTTCTCGTCTACTCTTCGACGACTTGTAAAATCGATGCTCGTGAATTTTGCTTGTCTTGATCTAAAACGATGTATCCCGTTGTTTTGAGCCGGAATACAAGTTTTCGCGCAGTTCTGAGAGAAAAATTTACACCTTTCTCTCGTCTACTCTGCGACGACTTGTAAAATCGATGCTCGTGAATCTTGCTAGTTTCGATCTAAAACAATGTATCCCGTTGTTTTGAGCCGGAATACCAGTTTTCGCGCAGTTCTGAGAGAAAAAGTTTACCCCTTTCTCTCGTCTACTCTTCGACGACTTGTAAAATCGATGCTCGTTAATCGTGCTAGTTTCGATCTAAAACGATGTATCCCGTTGTTTTGAGCCGGAATACAAGTTTTCGCGCAGTTCTGTGAAAAAGTTTGCACCTTTTTATCGTCTACTCTTCGATGACTTGTAAAATCGATGCTCGAGAATCTTGCTAGTTTCGATCTAAAACGATGTATCCCGTTGTTTTGAGCCGGAATACAAGTTTTCGCGCAGTTCTGAGAGAAAACGTTTACACCTTTCTCTCGTCTACTCTTCGACGACTTGTAGAATCGATGCTCGTGAATCTTGATAGTATCGCTCTAAAACGATGTATCCCGTTGTTTTGAGCCGGAATACAAGTTTTCGCGCAGTTCTGAGAGAAAAAGTTTACACCTTTTTCTCGTCTACTCTTCGACGACTTGTAAAATCGATGCTCGTGAATCTTGATAGTTTCTTTCTAAAACAATGAATCCCGTTGTTTTGAGCCGGAATACCAGTTTTCGCGCAGTTCTGAGAGAAAAAGTTTACCCCTTTCTCTCGTCTACTCTTCGACGACTTGTAGAATCGATGCTCGTGAATCTTGATAGTATCGCTCTAAAACGATGTATCCCGTTGTTTTGAGCCGGAATACAAGTTTTCGCGCAGTTCTGAGAAAAAGGTTACACCTTTTTCTCGTCTACTCTTCGACGACTTGTAAAATCGATGCTCGTGAATCTTGCTAGTTTCGATCTAAAACGATGTATCCCGTTGTTTTGAGCCGGAATACAAGTTTTCGCGCAGTTCTGAGAGAAAACGTTTACACTTTTCTCTCGTCTACTCTTCGACGACTTGTAGATTCGATGCTCGTGAATCTTGATAATATCGCTCTAAAACCATGTATCCCGTTGTTTTGAGCCGGAATACAAGTTTTCGCGCAGTTCTGAGAGAAAAAGTTTACACCTTTCTCTCGTCTACTCTTCGACGACTTGTAAAATCGATGCTCGTTAATCGTGCTAGTTTCGATCTAAAACGATGTATCCCGTTGTTTTGAGCCGGAATACAAGTTTTCGCGCAGTTCTGAGAAAAAGTTTGCACCTTTTTCTCGTCTACTCTTCGATGACTTGTAAAATCGATGCTCGAGAATCTTGCTAGTTTCGATCTAAAACGATGTATCCCGTTGTTTTGAGCCGGAATACAAGTTTTCGCGCAGTTCTGAGAGAAAACGTTTACACCTTTCTCTCGTTCTCTTCGACGACATGTAAAATCGATGCTCGTGAATCTTGCTAGTTTCAATCTAAAGCGATGTATCTCAATTATTTGAGCCGGAATACAAGTTTTCGCGCAGTTCTGAGAGAAAAAGTTTACACCTTTCTCTCGTCTACTCTTCGACGACTTGTAAAATCGATGCTCGTGAATCTTGATAGTTTCGATCTAAAACGATGTATCCCGTTGTTTTGAGCCGGAATACAAGTTTTCGCGCAGTTCTGAGAGAAAAAGTTTACACCTTTCTCTCGTCTACTCTGCGACGACTTGTAAAATCGATGCTCGTGAATCTTAAAAGTTTCGATCTAAAACAATGTATCCCGTTGTTTTGAGCCGGAATACCAGTTTTCGCGCAGTTCTGAGAGAAAAAGTTTACCCCTTTCTCTCGTCTACTCTTCGACGACTTGTAAAATCGATGCTCGTTAATCGTGCTAGTTTCGATCTAAAACGATGTATCCCGTTGTTTGAGCCGGAATACAAGTTTTCGCGCAGTTCTGAGAAAAAGTTTGCACCTTTTTCTCTACTCTTCGACGACTTGTAAAATCGATGCTCGAGAATCTTGCTAGTTTCGAGCTAAAACGATGTATCCCGTTGTTTTGAGCCGGAATACAAGTTTTCGCGCAGTTCTGAGAGAAAACGTTTACACCTTTCTCTCGTCTACTCTTCGACGACTTGTAGAATCGATGCTCGTGAATCTTGATAGTATCGCTCTAAAACGATGTATCCCGTTGTTTTGAGCCGGAATACAAGTTTTCGCGCAGTTCTGAGAAAAAGGTTACACCTTTTTCTCGTCTACTCTTCGACGACTTGTAAAATCGATGCTCGTGAATCTTGCTAGTTTCGATCTAAAACGATGTATCCCGTTGTTTTGAGCCGGAATACAAGTTTTCGCGCAGTTCTGAGAGAAAACGTTTACACCTTTCTCTCGTCTACTCTTCGACGACTTGTAGAATCGATGCTCGTGAATCTTGATAGTATCGCTCTAAAACGATGTATCCCGTTGTTTTGAGCCGGAATACAAGTTTTCGCGCCGTTCTGAGAGAAAAAGTTTACACCTTTCTCTCGTCTACTCTTCGACGACTTGTAAAATCGATGCTCGTTAATCGTGCTAGTTTCGATCTAAAACGATGTATCCCGTTGTTTTGAGCCGGAATACAAGTTTTCGCGCAGTTCTGAGAAAAAGTTTGCACCTTTTTCTCGTCTACTCTTCGATGACTTGTAAAATCGATGCTCGAGAATCTTGCTAGTTTCGATCTAAAACGATGTATCCCGTTGTTTTGAGCCGGAATACAAGTTTTCGCGCAGTTCTGAGAGAAAACGTTTACACCTTTCTCTCGTCTACTCTTCGACGACTTGTAAAATCGATGCTCGTGAATCTTGATAGTTTATTTCTAAAACAATGAATCCCGTTGTTTTGAGCCGGAATACCAGTTTTCGCGCAGTTCTGAGAGAAAAAGTTTACCCCTTTCTCTCGTCTACTCTTCGACGACTTGTAAAATCGATGCTCGTTAATCGTGCTAGTTTCGATCTAAAACGATGTATCCCGTTGTTTTGAGCCGGAATACAAGTTTTCGCGCAGTTCTGAGAAAAAGGTTACACCTTTTTCTCGTCTACTCTTCGACGACTTGTAAAATCGATGCTCGTGAATCTTGCTAGTTTCGATCTAAAACAATGTATCCCGTTGTTTTGAGCCGGAATACAAGTTTTCGCGCAGTTCTGAGAGAAAAAGTTTACACCTTTCTCTCGTCTACTCTTCGACGACTTGTAAAATCGATGCTCGTGAATCTTGATAGTTTCGCTCTAAAACAATGTATCCCGTTGTTTTGAGCCGGAATACCAGTTTTCGCGCAGTTCTGAGAGAAAAGTTTACTCCTTTCTCTCGTCTACTCTTCGACGACTTGTAAAATCGATGCTCGTTAATCGTGCTAGTTTCTATCTAAAACGATGTATCCCGTTGTTTTGAGCCGGAATACAAGTTTTCGCGCAGTTCTGAGAAAAAGTTTACACCTTTTTCTCGTCTACTCTTCGACGACTTGTAGAATCAATGCTCGTGAATCTTGATAGTATCGCTCTAAAAAGATGTATCCCGTTGTTTTGAGCCGGAATACAAGTTTTCGCGCAGTTCTGAGAGAAAAAGTTTACACCTTTCTCTCGTCTACTCTTCGACGACTTGTAAAATCGATGCTCGTGAATCTTGATAGTTTCGATCTAAAACAATGTATCCCGTTGTTTTGAGCCGGAATACAAGTTTTCGCGCAGTTCTGAGAGAAAAATTTACACCTTTCTCTCGTCTACTCTGCGACGACTTGTAAAATCGATGCTCGTGAATCTTGCTAGTTTCGATATAAAACAATGTATCCCGTTGTTTTGAGCCGGAATACAAGTTTTCGCGCAGTTCTGAGAGAAAAAGTTTACACCTTTCTCTCGTCTACTCTTCGACGACTTGTAAAATCGATGCTCGTGAATCTTGCTAGTTTCGATATAAAACAATGTATCCCGTTGTTTTGAGCCGGAATACAAGTTTTCGCGCAGTTCTGAGAGAAAAATTTACACCTTTCTCTCGTCTACTCTGCGACGACTTGTAAAATCGATGCTCGTGAATCTTGCTAGTTTCGATCTAAAACAATGTATCCCGTTGTTTTGAGCCGGAATACAAGTTTTCGCGCAGTTCTGAGAGAAAAAGTTTACACCTTTCTCTCGTCTACTCTTCGACGACTTGTAAAATCGATGCTCGTGAATCTTGATAGTTTCGCTCTAAAACAATGTATCCCGTTGTTTTGAGCCGGAATACCAGTTTTCGCGCAGTTCTGAGTGAAAAGTTTACTCCTTTCTCTCGTCTACTCTTCGACGACTTGTAAAATCGATGCTCGTTAATCGTGCTAGTTTCTATCTAAAACGATGTATCCCGTTGTTTTGAGCCGGAATACAAGTTTTCGCGCAGTTCTGAGAAAAAGTTTACACCTTTTTCTCGTCTACTCTTCGACGACTTGTAGAATCGATGCTCGTGAATCTTGATAGTATCGCTCTAAAAAGATGTATCCCGTTGTTTTGAGCCGGAATACAAGTTTTCGCGCAGTTCTGAGAGAAAAAGTTTACACCTTTCTCTCGTCTACTCTTCGACGACTTGTAAAATCGATGCTCGTGAATCTTGATAGTTTCGATCTAAAACAATGTATCCTGTTGTTTTGAGCCGGAATACAAGTTTTCGCGCAGTTCTGAGAGAAAAATTTACACCTTTCTCTCGTCTACTCTGCGACGACTTGTAAAATCGATGCTCGTGAATCTTGCTAGTTTCGATCTAAAACAATGTATCCCGTTGTTTTGAGCCGGAATACAAGTTTTCGCGCAGTTCTGAGAGAAAAAGTTTACACCTTTCTCTCGTCTACTCTTCGACGACTTGTAAAATCGATGCTCGTGAATCTTGATAGTTTCGCTCTAAAACAATGTATCCCGTTGTTTTGAGCCGGAATACCAGTTTTCGCGCAGTTCTGAGAGAAAAAGTTTACCCCTTTCTCTCGTCTACTCTTCGACGACTTGTAAAATCGATGCTCGTTAATCGTGCTAGTTTCGATTTAAAACGATGTATCCCGTTGTTTTGAGCCGGAATACAAGTTTTCGCGCAGTTCTGAGAAAAAGTTTGCACCTTTTTCTCTACTCTTCGACGACTTGTAAAATCGATGCTCGAGAATCTTGCTAGTTTCGAGCTAAAACGATGTATCCCGTTGTTTTGAGCCGGAATACAAGTTTTCGCGCAGTTCTGAGAGAAAACGTTTACACCTTTCTCTCGTCTACTCTTCGACGACTTGTAGAATCGATGCTCGTGAATCTTGATAGTATCGCTCTAAAACGATGTATCCCGTTGTTTTGAGCCGGAATACAAGTTTTCGCGCAGTTCTGAGAAAAAGGTTACACCTTTTTCTCGTCTACTCTTCGACGACTTGTAAAATCGATGCTCGTGAATCTTGCTAGTTTCGATCTAAAACGATGTATCCCGTTGTTTTGAGCCGGAATACAAGTTTTCGCGCAGTTCTGAGAGAAAACGTTTACACCTTTCTCTCGTCTACTCTTCGACGACTTGTAGAATCGATGCTCGTGAATCTTGATAGTATCGCTCTAAAACGATGTATCCCGTTGTTTTGAGCCGGAATACAAGTTTTCGCGCCGTTCTGAGAGAAAAAGTTTACACCTTTCTCTCGTCTACTCTTCGACGACTTGTAAAATCGATGCTCGTTAATCGTGCTAGTTTCGATCTAAAACGATGTATCCCGTTGTTTTGAGCCGGAATACAAGTTTTCGCGCAGTTCTGAGAAAAAGTTTGCACCTTTTTCTCGTCTACTCTTCGATGACTTGTAAAATCGATGCTCGAGAATCTTGCTAGTTTCGATCTAAAACGATGTATCCCGTTGTTTTGAGCCGGAATACAAGTTTTCGCGCAGTTCTGAGAGAAAACGTTTACACCTTTCTCTCGTCTACTCTTCGACGACTTATAAAATCGATGCTCGTGAATCTTGATAGTTTATTTCTAAAACAATGAATCCCGTTGTTTTGAGCCGGAATACCAGTTTTCGCGCAGTTCTGAGAGAAAACGTTTACCCCTTTCTCTCGTCTACTCTTCGACGACTTGTAAAATCGATGCTCGTTAATCGTGCTAGTTTCGATCTAAAACGATGTATCCCGTTGTTTTGAGCCGGAATACAAGTTTTCGCGCAGTTCTGAGAAAAAGGTTACACCTTTTTCTCGTCTACTCTTCGACGACTTGTAAAATCGATGCTCGTGAATCTTGCTAGTTTCGATCTAAAACAATGTATCCCGTTGTTTTGAGCCGGAATACAAGTTTTCGCGCAGTTCTGAGAGAAAAACTTTACACCTTTCTCTCGTCTACTCTTCGACGACTTGTAAAATCGATGCTCGTGAATCTTGATAGTTTCGCTCTAAAACAATGTATCCCGTTGTTTTGAGCCGGAATACCAGTTTTCGCGCAGTTCTGAGAGAAAAGTTTACTCCTTTCTCTCGTCTACTCTTCGACGACTTGTAAAATCGATGCTCGTTAATCGTGCTAGTTTCTATCTAAAACGATGTATCCCGTTGTTTTGAGCCGGAATACAAGTTTTCGCGCAGTTCTGAGAAAAAGTTTACACCTTTTTCTCGTCTACTCTTCGACGACTTGTAGAATCAATGCTCGTGAATCTTGATAGTATCGCTCTAAAAAGATGTATCCCGTTGTTTTGAGCCGGAATACAAGTTTTCGCGCAGTTCTGAGAGAAAAAGTTTACACCTTTCTCTCGTCTACTCTTCGACGACTTGTAAAATCGATGCTCGTGAATCTTGATAGTTTCGATCTAAAACAATGTATCCCGTTGTTTTGAGCCGGAATACAAGTTTTCGCGCAGTTCTGAGAGAAAAATTTACACCTTTCTCTCGTCTACTCTGCGACGACTTGTAAAATCGATGCTCGTGAATCTTGCTAGTTTCGATATAAAACAATGTATCCCGTTGTTTTGAGCCGGAATACAAGTTTTCGCGCAGTTCTGAGAGAAAAAGTTTACACCTTTCTCTCGTCTACTCTTCGACGACTTGTAAAATCGATGCTCGTGAATCTTGCTAGTTTCGATATAAAACAATGTATCCCGTTGTTTTGAGCCGGAATACAAGTTTTCGCGCAGTTCTGAGAGAAAAATTTACACCTTTCTCTCGTCTACTCTGCGACGACTTGTAAAATCGATGCTCGTGAATCTTGCTAGTTTCGATCTAAAAC
The DNA here is from genome assembly GCF_052857255.1 of Amblyomma americanum. Classification (NCBI taxonomy): domain Eukaryota; kingdom Metazoa; phylum Arthropoda; class Arachnida; order Ixodida; family Ixodidae; genus Amblyomma; species Amblyomma americanum. The sequence goes on along the minus strand of NW_027526582.1, from coordinate 126,176 downwards.
AATGTATCCCGTTGTTTTGAGCCGGAATACAAGTTTTCGCGCAGTTCTGAGAGAAAAAGTTTACACCTTTCTCTCGTCTACTCTTCGACGACTTGTAAAATCGATGCTCGTGAATCTTGATAGTTTCGCTCTAAAACAATGTATCCCGTTGTTTTGAGCCGGAATACCAGTTTTCGCGCAGTTCTGAGTGAAAAGTTTACTCCTTTCTCTCGTCTACTCTTCGACGACTTGTAAAATCGATGCTCGTTAATCGTGCTAGTTTCTATCTAAAACGATGTATCCCGTTGTTTTGAGCCGGAATACAAGTTTTCGCGCAGTTCTGAGAAAAAGTTTACACCTTTTTCTCGTCTACTCTTCGACGACTTGTAGAATCGATGCTCGTGAATCTTGATAGTATCGCTCTAAAAAGATGTATCCCGTTGTTTTGAGCCGGAATACAAGTTTTCGCGCAGTTCTGAGAGAAAAAGTTTACACCTTTCTCTCGTCTACTCTTCGACGACTTGTAAAATCGATGCTCGTGAATCTTGATAGTTTCGATCTAAAACAATGTATCCTGTTGTTTTGAGCCGGAATACAAGTTTTCGCGCAGTTCTGAGAGAAAAATTTACACCTTTCTCTCGTCTACTCTGCGACGACTTGTAAAATCGATGCTCGTGAATCTTGCTAGTTTCGATCTAAAACAATGTATCCCGTTGTTTTGAGCCGGAATACAAGTTTTCGCGCAGTTCTGAGAGAAAAAGTTTACACCTTTCTCTCGTCTACTCTTCGACGACTTGTAAAATCGATGCTCGTGAATCTTGATAGTTTCGCTCTAAAACAATGTATCCCGTTGTTTTGAGCCGGAATACAAGTTTTCGCGCAGTTCTGAGAGAAAAAGTTTACACCTATCTCTCTTCTACTCTTCGACGACTTGTAAAATCGATGCACGTTAATCGCGCTAGTTTCGATCTAAAACGATGTATCCCGTTGTTTTGAGCCGGAATACAAGTTTTCGCGCAGTTCTGAGAGAAAAAGTTTACACCTTTCTCTCGTCTACTCTTCGTCGACTTGTAAATCGATGCTCGTTAATCTTGCTAGTTTCGATCTAAAACGATGTATCTCTTTGTTTTGAGCCGGAATACAAGTCTTCGCGCAGTTCTGAGAGAAAAAGTTTACACCTTTTTCTCGTCTACTCTTCGACGACTTAAAAATCGATGCTCGTGAATCTTGCTAGGTTCAATCTAAAACGATGAATCTCTTTGTTTTGAGCCGGAATACAAGTTTTCGCGCAGTTCTGTGAAAAAGTTTGCACCTTTTTCTCGTCTACTCTTCGACGACTTGTAAAATCGATGCTCGTGAATCTTGCTAGTTTCGATCTAAAACAATGTATCCCGTTGTTTTGAGCCGGAATACAAGTTTTCGCGCAGTTCTGAGAGAAAAAGTTTACACCTTTCTCTCGTCTACTCTTCGACGACTTGTAAAATCGATGCTCGTGAATCTTGCTAGTTTCGATCTAAAACAATGTATCCCGTTGTTTTGAGCCGGAATACCAGTTTTCGCGCAGTTCTGAGAGAAAAAGTTTACCCCTTTCTCTCGTCTACTCTTCGACGACTTGTAAAATCGATGCTCGTTAATCGTGCTAGTTTCTATCTAAAACGATGTATCCCGTTGTTTTGAGCCGGAATACAAGTTTTCGCGCAGTTCTGAGAAAAAGTTTACACCTTTTTCTCGTCTACTCTTCGACGACTTGTAGAATCAATGCTCGTGAATCTTGATAGTATCGCTCTAAAAAGATGTATCCCGTTGTTTTGAGCCGGAATACAAGTTTTCGCGCAGTTCTGAGAGAAAAAGTTTACACCTTTCTCTCGTCTACTCTTCGACGACTTGTAAAATCGATGCTCGTGAATCTTGATAGTTTCGATCTAAAACAATGTATCCCGTTGTTTTGAGCCGGAATACAAGTTTTCGCGCAGTTCTGAGAGAAAAATTTACACCTTTCTCTCGTCTACTCTGCGACGACTTGTAAAATCGATGCTCGTGAATCTTGCTAGTTTCGATATAAAACAATGTATCCCGTTGTTTTGAGCCGGAATACAAGTTTTCGCGCAGTTCTGAGAGAAAAAGTTTACACCTTTCTCTCGTCTACTCTTCGACGACTTGTAAAATCGATGCTCGTGAATCTTGATAGTTTCGCTCTAAAACAATGTATCCCGTTGTTTTGAGCCGGAATACAAGTTTTCGCGCAGTTCTGAGAGAAAAAGTTTATACCTATCTCTCTTCTACTCTTCGACAACTTGTAAAATCGATGCACGTTAATCGCGCTAGTTTCGATCTAAAACGATGTATCCCGTTGTTTTGAGCCGGAATACAAGTTTTCGCGCAGTTCTGAGAGAAAAAGTTTACACCTTTCTCTCGTCTACTCTTCGTCGAATTGTAAATCGATGCTCGTTAATCTTGCTAGTTTCGATCTAAAACGATGTATCTCGTTGTTTTGAGCCGGAATACAAGTCTTCGCGCAGTTCTGAGAGAAAAAGTTTACACCTTTTTCTCGTCTACTCTTCGACGACTTAAAAATCGATGCTCGTGAATCTTGCTAGGTTCAATCTAAAACGATGAATCCCTTTGTTTTGAGCCGAAATACAAGTTTTCTCGCAGTTCTGAGAGAAAAAGTTTACACGTTTCTCTCGTCTACTCTTTGACGACTTGTAAAATCGATGCACGTGAATTTTGCTAGTTTCGATCTAAAACGATGTAACCCGTTGTTTTGAGCCGGAATACAAGTTTTCGCGCAGTTCTGAGAGAAAAAGTTTACACCTTTCTCTCGTCTACTCTTCGACGACTTGTAAAATCGATGCTCGCGAATCTTGATAGTTTCAATCTAAAACGATGTATCTCGTTGTTTTGAGCCGGAATACAAGTTTTCGCGCAGTTCTGAGAGAAAAATTTACACCTTTCTCTCGTCTACTCTGCGACGACTTGTAAAATCGATGCTCGTGAATCTTGCTTGTCTTGATCTAAAACGATGTATCCCGTTGTTTTGAGCCGGAATACAAGTTTTCGCGCAGTTCTGAGAGAAAAATTTACACCTTTCTCTCGTCTACTCTGCGACGACTTGTAAATCGATGCTCGTTAATCTTGCTAGTTTCGATCTAAAACGATGTATCTCTTTGTTTTGAGCCGGAATACAAGTCTTCGCGCAGTTCTGAGAGAAAAAGTTTACACCTTTTTCTCGTCTACTCTTCGACGACTTAAAAATCGATGCTCGTGAATCTTGCTAGGTTCAATCTAAAACGATGAATCTCTTTGTTTTGAGCCGGAATACAAGTTTTCGCGCAGTTCTGTGAAAAAGTTTGCACCTTTTTCTCGTCTACTCTTCGACGACTTGTAAAATCGATGCTCGTGAATCTTGCTAGTTTCGATCTAAAACAATGTATCCCGTTGTTTTGAGCCGGAATACAAGTTTTCGCGCAGTTCTGAGAGAAAAAGTTTACACCTTTCTCTCGTCTACTCTTCGACGACTTGTAAAATCGATGCTCGTGAATCTTGCTAGTTTCGATCTAAAACAATGTATCCCGTTGTTTTGAGCCGGAATACCAGTTTTCGCGCAGTTCTGAGAGAAAAAGTTTACCCCTTTCTCTCGTCTACTCTTCGACGACTTGTAAAATCGATGCTCGTTAATCGTGCTAGTTTCTATCTAAAACGATGTATCCCGTTGTTTTGAGCCGGAATACAAGTTTTCGCGCAGTTCTGAGAAAAAGTTTACACCTTTTTCTCGTCTACTCTTCGACGACTTGTAGAATCAATGCTCGTGAATCTTGATAGTATCGCTCTAAAAAGATGTATCCCGTTGTTTTGAGCCGGAATACAAGTTTTCGCGCAGTTCTGAGAGAAAAAGTTTACACCTTTCTCTCGTCTACTCTTCGACGACTTGTAAAATCGATGCTCGTGAATCTTGATAGTTTCGATCTAAAACAATGTATCCCGTTGTTTTGAGCCGGAATACAAGTTTTCGCGCAGTTCTGAGAGAAAAATTTACACCTTTCTCTCGTCTACTCTGCGACGACTTGTAAAATCGATGCTCGTGAATCTTGCTAGTTTCGATATAAAACAATGTATCCCGTTGTTTTGAGCCGGAATACAAGTTTTCGCGCAGTTCTGAGAGAAAAAGTTTACACCTTTCTCTCGTCTACTCTTCGACGACTTGTAAAATCGATGCTCGTGAATCTTGATAGTTTCGCTCTAAAACAATGTATCCCGTTGTTTTGAGCCGGAATACAAGTTTTCGCGCAGTTCTGAGAGAAAAAGTTTATACCTATCTCTCTTCTACTCTTCGACAACTTGTAAAATCGATGCACGTTAATCGCGCTAGTTTCGATCTAAAACGATGTATCCCGTTGTTTTGAGCCGGAATACAAGTTTTCGCGCAGTTCTGAGAGAAAAAGTTTACACCTTTCTCTCGTCTACTCTTCGTCGAATTGTAAATCGATGCTCGTTAATCTTGCTAGTTTCGATCTAAAACGATGTATCTCGTTGTTTTGAGCCGGAATACAAGTCTTCGCGCAGTTCTGAGAGAAAAAGTTTACACCTTTTTCTCGTCTACTCTTCGACGACTTAAAAATCGATGCTCGTGAATCTTGCTAGGTTCAATCTAAAACGATGAATCCCTTTGTTTTGAGCCGAAATACAAGTTTTCTCGCAGTTCTGAGAGAAAAAGTTTACACGTTTCTCTCGTCTACTCTTTGACGACTTGTAAAATCGATGCACGTGAATTTTGCTAGTTTCGATCTAAAACGATGTAACCCGTTGTTTTGAGCCGGAATACAAGTTTTCGCGCAGTTCTGAGAGAAAAAGTTTACACCTTTCTCTCGTCTACTCTTCGACGACTTGTAAAATCGATGCTCGCGAATCTTGATAGTTTCAATCTAAAACGATGTATCTCGTTGTTTTGAGCCGGAATACAAGTTTTCGCGCAGTTCTGAGAGAAAAATTTACACCTTTCTCTCGTCTACTCTGCGACGACTTGTAAAATCGATGCTCGTGAATCTTGCTTGTCTTGATCTAAAACGATGTATCCCGTTGTTTTGAGCCGGAATACAAGTTTTCGCGCAGTTCTGAGAGAAAAATTTACACCTTTCTCTCGTCTACTCTGCGACGACTTGTAAAATCGATGCTCGTGAATCTTGCTAGTTTCGATCTAAAACAATGTATCCCGTTGTTTTGAGCCGGAATACCAGTTTTCGCGCAGTTCTGAGAGAAAAAGTTTACCCCTTTCTCTCGTCTACTCTTCGACGACTTGTAAAATCAATGCTCGTTAATCGTGCTAGTTTCGATCTAAAACGATGTATCCCGTTGTTTTGAGCCGGAATACAAGTTTTCGCGCAGTTCTGTGAAAAAGTTTGCACCTTTTTCTCGTCTACTCTTCGATGACTTGTAAAATCGATGCTCGAGAATCTTGCTAGTTTCGATCTAAAACGATGTATCCCGTTGTTTTGAGCCGGAATACAAGTTTTCGCGCAGTTCTGAGAGAAAACGTTTACACCTTTCTCTCGTCTACTCTTCGACGACTTGTAGAATCGATGCTCGTGAATCTTGATAGTATCGCTCTAAAACGATGTATCCCGTTGTTTTGAGCCGGAATACAAGTTTTCGCGCAGTTCTGAGAGAAAAAGTTTACACCTTTTTCTCGTCTACTCTTCGACGACTTGTAAAATCGATGCTCGTGAATCTTGATAGTTTCTTTCTAAAACAATGAATCCCGTTGTTTTGAGCCGGAATACCAGTTTTCGCGCAGTTCTGAGAGAAAAAGTTTACCCCTTTCTCTCGTCTACTCTTCGACGACTTGTAGAATCGATGTTCGTGAATCTTGATAGTATCGCTCTAAAACGATGTATCCCGTTGTTTTGAGCCGGAATACAAGTTTTCGCGCAGTTCTGAGAAAAAGGTTACACCTTTTTCTCGTCTACTCTTCGACGACTTGTAAAATCGATGCTCGTGAATCTTGGTAGTTTCGATCTAAAACGATGTATCCCGTTGTTTTGAGCCGGAATACAAGTTTTCGCGCAGTTCTGAGAGAAAACGTTTACACTTTTCTCTCGTCTACTCTTCGACGACTTGTAGAATCGATGCTCGTGAATCTTGATAGTATCGCTCTAAAACGATGTATCCCGTTGTTTTGAGCCGGAATACAAGTTTTCGCGCAGTTCTGAGAGAAAAAGTTTACACCTTTCTCTCGTCTACTCTTCGACGACTTGTAAAATCGATGCTCGTTAATCGTGCTAGTTTCGATCTAAAACGATGTATCCCGTTGTTTTGAGCCGGAATACAAGTTTTCGCGCAGTTCTGAGAAAAAGTTTGCACCTTTTTCTCGTCTACTCTTCGATGACTTGTAAAATCGATGCTCGAGAATCTTGCTAGTTTCGATCTAAAACGATGTATCCCGTTGTTTTGAGCCGGAATACAAGTTTTCGCGCAGTTCTGAGAGAAAACGTTTACACCTTTCTCTCGTTCTCTTCGACGACATGTAAAATCGATGCTCGTGAATCTTGCTAGTTTCAATCTAAAGCGATGTATCTCAATTATTTGAGCCGGAATACAAGTTTTCGCGCAGTTCTGAGAGAAAAAGTTTACACCTTTCTCTCGTCTACTCTTCGACGACTTGTAAAATCGATGCTCGTGAATCTTGATAGTTTCGATCTAAAACGATGTATCCCGTTGTTTTGAGCCGGAATACAAGTTTTCGCGCAGTTCTGAGAGAAAAAGTTTACACCTTTCTCTCGTCTACTCTGCGACGACTTGTAAAATCGATGCTCGTGAATCTTAAATGTTTCGATCTAAAACAATGTATCCCGTTGTTTTGAGCCGGAATACCAGTTTTCGCGCAGTTCTGAGAGAAAAAGTTTACCCCTTTCTCTCGTCTACTCTTCGACGACTTGTAAAATCGATGCTCGTTAATCGTGCTAGTTTCGATCTAAAACGATGTATCCCGTTGTTTTGAGCCGGAATACAAGTTTTCGCGCAGTTCTGAGAGAAAACGTTTACACCTTTCTCTCGTCTACTCTTCGACGACTTGTAGAATCGATGCTCGTGAATCTTGATAGTATCGCTCTAAAACGATGTATCCCGTTGTTTTGAGCCGGAATACAAGTTTTCGCGCAGTTCTGAGAAAAAGGTTACACCTTTTTCTCGTCTACTCTTCGACGACTTGTAAAATCGATGCTCGTGAATCTTGCTAGTTTCGATCTAAAACGATGTATCCCGTTGTTTTGAGCCGGAATACAAGTTTTCGCGCAGTTCTGAGAGAAAACGTTTACACTTTTCTCTCGTCTACTCTTCGACGACTTGTAGAATCGATGCTCGTGAATCTTGATAGTATCGCTCTAAAACGATGTATCCCGTTGTTTTGAGCCGGAATACAAGTTTTCGCGCAGTTCTGAGAGAAAAAGTTTACACCTTTCTCTCGTCTACTCTTCGACGACTTGTAAAATCGATGCTCGTTAATCGTGCTAGTTTCGATCTAAAACGATGTATCCCGTTGTTTTGAGCCGGAATACAAGTTTTCGCGCAGTTCTGAGAAAAAGTTTGCACCTTTTTCTCGTCTACTCTTCGATGACTTGTAAAATCGATGCTCGAGAATCTTGCTAGTTTCGATCTAAAACGATGTATCCCGTTGTTTTGAGCCGGAATACAAGTTTTCGCGCAGTTCTGAGAGAAAACGTTTACACCTTTCTCTCGTTCTCTTCGACGACATGTAAAATCGATGCTCGTGAATCTTGCTAGTTTCAATCTAAAGCGATGTATCTCAATTATTTGAGCCGGAATACAAGTTTTCGCGCAGTTCTGAGAGAAAAAGTTTACACCTTTCTCTCGTCTACTCTTCGACGACTTGTAAAATCGATGCTCGTGAATCTTGATAGTTTCGATCTAAAACGATGTATCCCGTTGTTTTGAGCCGGAATACAAGTTTTCGCGCAGTTCTGAGAGAAAAAGTTTACACCTTTCTCTCGTCTACTCTGCGACGACTTGTAAAATCGATGCTCGTGAATCTTAAAAGTTTCGATCTAAAACAATGTATCCCGTTGTTTTGAGCCGGAATACCAGTTTTCGCGCAGTTCTGAGAGAAAAAGTTTACCCCTTTCTCTCGTCTACTCTTCGACGACTTGTAAAATCGATGCTCGTTAATCGTGCTAGTTTCGATCTAAAACGATGTATCCCGTTGTTTTGAGCCGGAATACAAGTTTTCGCGCAGTTCTGAGAGAAAACGTTTACACCTTTCTCTCGTCTACTCTTCGACGACTTGTAGAATCGATGCTCGTGAATCTTGATAGTATCGCTCTAAAACGATGTATCCCGTTGTTTTGAGCCGGAATACAAGTTTTCGCGCAGTTCTGAGAAAAAGGTTACACCTTTTTCTCGTCTACTCTTCGACGACTTGTAAAATCGATGCTCGTGAATCTTGATAGTTTCGATCTAAAACAATGTATCCCGTTGTTTTGAGCCGGAATACAAGTTTTCGCGCAGTTCTGAGAGAAAAATTTACACCTTTCTCTCGTCTACTCTGCGACGACTTGTAAAATCGATGCTCGTGAATCTTGCTAGTTTCGATATAAAACAATGTATCCCGTTGTTTTGAGCCGGAATACAAGTTTTCGCGCAGTTCTGAGAGAAAAAGTTTACACCTTTCTCTCGTCTACTCTTCGACGACTTGTAAAATCGATGCTCGTTAATCGTGCTAGTTTCGATCTAAAACGATGTATCCCGTTGTTTTGAGCCGGAATACAAGTTTTCGCGCAGTTCTGAGAGAAAACGTTTACACCTTTCTCTCGTCTACTCTTCGACGACTTGTAGAATCGATGCTCGTGAATCTTGATAGTATCGCTCTAAAACGATGTATCCCGTTGTTTTGAGCCGGAATACAAGTTTTCGCGCAGTTCTGAGAAAAAGGTTACACCTTTTTCTCGTCTACTCTTCGACGACTTGTAAAATCGATGCTCGTGAATCTTGCTAGTTTCGATCTAAAACGATGTATCCCGTTGTTTTGAGCCGGAATACAAGTTTTCGCGCCGTTCTGAGAGAAAAAGTTTACACCTTTCTCTCGTCTACTCTTCGACGACTTGTAAAATCGATGCTCGTTAATCGTGCTAGTTTCGATCTAAAACGATGTATCCCGTTGTTTTGAGCCGGAATACAAGTTTTCGCGCAGTTCTGAGAAAAAGTTTGCACCTTTTTCTCGTCTACTCTTCGATGACTTGTAAAATCGATGCTCGAGAATCTTGCTAGTTTCGATCTAAAACGATGTATCCCGTTGTTTTGAGCCGGAATACAAGTTTTCGCGCAGTTCTGAGAGAAAACGTTTACACCTTTCTCTCGTCTACTCTACGACGACTTGTAAAATCGATGCTCGTGAATCTTGATAGTTTATTTCTAAAACAATGAATCCCGTTGTTTTGAGCCGGAATACCAGTTTTCGCGCAGTTCTGAGAGAAAAAGTTTACCCCTTTCTCTCGTCTACTCTTCGACGACTTGTAAAATCGATGCTCGTTAATCGTGCTAGTTTCGATCTAAAACGATGTATCCCGTTGTTTTGAGCCGGAATACAAGTTTTCGCGCAGTTCTGAGAAAAAGGTTACACCTTTTTCTCGTCTACTCTTCGACGACTTGTAAAATCGATGCTCGTGAATCTTGCTAGTTTCGATCTAAAACAATGTATCCCGTTGTTTTGAGCCGGAATACAAGTTTTCGCGCAGTTCTGAGAGAAAAAGTTTACACCTTTCTCTCGTCTACTCTTCGACGACTTGTAAAATCGATGCTCGTGAATCTTGATAGTTTCGCTCTAAAACAATGTATCCCGTTGTTTTGAGCCGGAATACCAGTTTTCGCGCAGTTCTGAGAGAAAAGTTTACTCCTTTCTCTCGTCTACTCTTCGACGACTTGTAAAATCGATGCTCGTTAATCGTGCTAGTTTCTATCTAAAACGATGTATCCCGTTGTTTTGAGCCGGAATACAAGTTTTCGCGCAGTTCTGAGAAAAAGTTTACACCTTTTTCTCGTCTACTCTTCGACGACTTGTAGAATCAATGCTCGTGAATCTTGATAGTATCGCTCTAAAAAGATGTATCCCGTTGTTTTGAGCCGGAATACAAGTTTTCGCGCAGTTCTGAGAGAAAAAGTTTACACCTTTCTCTCGTCTACTCTTCGACGACTTGTAAAATCGATGCTCGTGAATCTTGATAGTTTCGATCTAAAACAATGTATCCCGTTGTTTTGAGCCGGAATACAAGTTTTCGCGCAGTTCTGAGAGAAAAATTTACACCTTTCTCTCGTCTACTCTGCGACGACTTGTAAAATCGATGCTCGTGAATCTTGCTAGTTTCGATATAAAACAATGTATCCCGTTGTTTTGAGCCGGAATACAAGTTTTCGCGCAGTTCTGAGAGAAAAAGTTTACACCTTTCTCTCGTCTACTCTTCGACGACTTGTAAAATCGATGCTCGTGAATCTTGATAGTTTCGCTCTAAAACAATGTATCCCGTTGTTTTGAGCCGGAATACAAGTTTTCGCGCAGTTCTGAGAGAAAAAGTTTATACCTATCTCTCTTCTACTCTTCGACAACTTGTAAAATCGATGCACGTTAATCGCGCTAGTTTCGATCTAAAACGATGTATCCCGTTGTTTTGAGCCGGAATACAAGTTTTCGCGCAGTTCTGAGAGAAAAAGTTTACACCTTTCTCTCGTCTACTCTTCGTCGAATTGTAAATCGATGCTCGTTAATCTTGCTAGTTTCGATCTAAAACGATGTATCTCGTTGTTTTGAGCCGGAATACAAGTCTTCGCGCAGTTCTGAGAGAAAAAGTTTACACCTTTTTCTCGTCTACTCTTCGACGACTTAAAAATCGATGCTCGTGAATCTTGCTAGGTTCAATCTAAAACGATGAATCCCTTTGTTTTGAGCCGAAATACAAGTTTTCTCGCAGTTCTGAGAGAAAAAGTTTACACGTTTCTCTCGTCTACTCTTTGACGACTTGTAAAATCGATGCACGTGAATTTTGCTAGTTTCGCTCTAAAACAATGTATCCCGTTGTTTTGAGCCGGAATACCAGTTTTCGCGCAGTTCTGAGAGAAAAGTTTACTCCTTTCTCTCGTTTACTCTTCGACGACTTGTAAAATTGATGCTTGTTAATCGTGCTAGTTTCTATCTAAAACGATGTATCCCGTTGTTTTGAGCCGGAATACAAGTTTTCGCGCAGTTCTGAGAAAAAGTTTACACCTTTTTCTCGTCTACTCTTCGACGACTTGTAAAATCGATGCTCGAGAATCTTGCTAGTTTCGATCAAAAACGATGTATCCCGTTGTTTTGAGCCGGAATACAAGTTTTCGCGCAGTTCTGAGAGAAAACGTTTACACCTTTCTCTCGCGTACTCTTCGACGACTTGTAGAATCGATGCTCGTGAATCTTGATAGAATCGCTCTAAAAAGATGTATCCCGTTGTTTTGAGCCGGAATACAAGTTTTCGCGCCGTTCTGAGAGAAAAAGTTTACACCTTTCTCTCGTCTACTCTTCGACGACTTGTAAAATCGATGCTCGTGAATCTTGATAGTTTCGATCTAAAACAATGTATCCCGTTGTTTTGAGCCGGAATACAAGTTTTCGCGCAGTTCTGAGAGAAAAATTTACACCTTTCTCTCGTCTACTCTGCGACGACTTGTAAAATCGATGCTCGTGAATCTTGCTAGTTTCGATCTAAAACAATTTATCCCGTTGTTTTGAGCCGGAATACAAGTTTTCGCGCAGTTCTGAGAGAAAAAGTTTACACCTTTCTCTCGTCTACTCTTCGACGACTTGTAAAATCGATGCTCGTGAATCTTGATAGTTTCGCTCTAAAACAATGTATCCCGTTGTTTTGAGCCGGAATACAAGTTTTCGCGCAGTTCTGAGAGAAAAAGTTTACACCTATCTCTCTTCTACTCTTCGACGACTTGTAAAATCGATGCACGTTAATCGCGCTAGTTTCGATCTAAAACGATGTATCCCGTTGTTTTGAGCCGGAATACAAGTTTTCGCGCAGTTCTGAGAGAAAAAGTTTACACCTTTCTCTCGTCTACTCTTCGTCGACTTGTAAATCGATGCTCGTTAATCTTGCTAGTTTCGATCTAAAACGATGTATCTCGTTGTTTTGAGCCGGAATACAAGTTTTCTCGCAGTTCTGAGAGAAAACGTTTACACGTTTCTCTCGTCTACTCTTCGACGACTTGTAAAATCGATGCTCATGAATCTTGATAGTTTCGCTCTAAAACAATGTATCCCGTTGTTTTGAGCCGGAATACAAGTTTTCGCGCAGTTCTGAGAGAAAAAGTTTACACCTATCTCTCTTCTACTCTTCGACGACTTCTAAAATCGATGCACGTTAATCGCGCTAGTTTCGATCTAAAACGATGTATCCCGTTGTTTTGAGCCGGAATACAAGTTTTCGCGCAGTTCTGAGAGAAAAAGTTTACACCTTTCTCTCGTCTACTCTTCGTCGACTTGTAAATCGATGCTCGTTAATCTTGCTAGTTTCGATCTAAAACGATGTATCTCGTTGTTTTGAGCCGGAATACAAGTCTTCGCGCAGTTCTGAGAGAAAAAGTTTACACCTTTCTCTCGTCTACTCTTCGACGACTTGTAAAATCGATGCTCGTGAATCTTGATAGTTTCGATCTAAAACGATGTATTCCGTTGTTTTGAGCCGGAATACAAATTTTTGCGCAGTTCTGAGAGAAAAAATTTACACCTTTCTCTCGTTCTCTTCGACGACATGTAAAATCGATGCTCGTGAATCTTGCTAGTTTCGATCTATAACGATGTATCCCGTTGTTTTGAGCCGGAATACAAGTTTTCGCGCAGTTCTGAGAGAAAACGTTTACACCTTTCTCTCGTCTTCTCTTCGACGACATGTAGAATCGATGCTCGTGAATCTTGATAGTATCGCTCTAAAACGATGTATCCCGTTGTTTTGAGCCGGAATACAAGTTTTCGCGCAGTTCTGAGAGAAAAAGTTTACACCTATCTCTTGTCTACTCTTCGACGACTTGTAAAATCGATGCACGTTAATCGCGCTAGTTTCGATCTAAAACGATGTATCCCGTTGTTTTGAGCCGGAATACAAGTTTTCGCGCAGTTCTGAGAGAAAAAGTTCACACCTTTATCTCGTCTATTCTTCGTCGACTTGTAAATCGATGCTCGTTAATCTTGCTAGTTTCGATCTAAAACGATGTATCTCGTTGTTTTGAGCCGGAATACAAGTCTTCGCGCAGTTCGGAGAGAAAAAGTTTACACCTTTTTCTCGTCTACTCTTCGACGACTTAAAAATCGATGCACGTGAATTTTGCTAGTTTCGATCTAAAACGATGTATCCCGTTGTTTTGAGCCGGAATACAAGTTTTCGCGCAGTTCTGAGAGAAAAAGTTTACACCTTTCTTTCGTCTACTCTTCGACGACTTGTAAAATCGATGCTCGTGAATTTTGCTTGTCTTGATCTAAAACGATGTATCCCGTTGTTTTGAGCCGCAATACAAGTTTTTGCGCAGTTCTGAGAGAAAAAGTTTACACCTTTCTCTCGTTCTCTTCGACGACATGTAAAATCGATGCTCGTGAATTTTGCTACTTTCGATCTAAAATGATGTATCTCGTTGTTTTGAGCCGGTATACAATTTTTCGCGCAGTTCTGAGAGAAAAAGTGTAGACCTTTCTCTCGCCTACTCTTCGACGACTTGTAAAATCGATGCTCGTGAATCTTGATAGTTTCGATCTAAAACGATGTATCCCGTTGTTTTGAGCCGGAATACAAGTTTTCGCGCAGTTCTGAGAGAAAACTTTTCACCTTTCTCTCGTCTACTCTGCGACGACTTGTAAAATCGATGCTCGTGAATCTTGCTAGTTTCGATCTAAAACAATCTATCCCGTTGTTTTGTAGAATCGATGCTCGTGAATCTTGATAGTATCGCTCTAAAACGATGTATCCCGTTGTTTTGAGCCGGAATACAAGTTTTCGCGCAGTTCTGAGAGAAAAAGTTTACACCTTTTTCTCGTCTACTCTTCGACGACTTGTAAAATCGATGCTCGTGAATCTTGCTAGTTTCGATCTAAAACGATGTATTCCGTTGTTTTGAGCCGGAATACAAGTTTTCGCGCAGTTCTGAGAGAAAACGTTTACACCTTTCTCTCGTCTACTCTTCGACGACTTGTAGAATCGATGCTCGTGAATCTTGATAGTATCGCTCTAAAACGATGTATCCCGTTGTTTTGAGCCGGAATACAAGTTTTCGCGCAGTTCTGAGAGAAAAAGTTTACACCTTTCTCTCGTCTATTCTTCGACGACTTGTAAAATCGATGCTCGTGAATCTTGATAGTTTCGATCTAAAACGATGTATCCCGTTGTTTTGAGCCGGAATACATGTTTTCGCGCAGTTCTGAGAGAAAAATTTACACCTTTCTCTCGTCTACTCTGCGACGACTTGTAAAATCGATGCTCGTGAATCTTGCTAGTTTCGATCTAAAACAATGTATCCAGTTGTTTTGAGCCGGAATACAAGTTTTCGCGCAGTTCTGAGAGAAAACGTTTACACCTTTCTCTCGTCTACTCTTCGACGACTTGTAAAATCGATGCTCGTGAATCTTGATAGTTTCGCTCTAAAACAATGTATCCCGTTGTTTTGAGCCGGAATACCAGTTTTCGCGCAGTTCTGAGAGAAAAAGTTTACCCCTATCTCTCGTCTACTCTTCGACGACTTGTAAAATCGATGCTCGTTAATCGCGCTAGTTTCGATCTAAAACGATGTATCCCGTTGTTTTGAGCCGGAATACAAGTTTTCGCGCAGTTCTGAGAAAACGTTTACACCTATCTCTCGTCTACTCTTCGACGACTTGTAAAATCGATGGTCGTTAATCGTGCTAGTTTCGATCTAAAACGATGTATCCCGTTGTTTTGAGCCGGAATACAAGTTTTTGCGCAGTTCTGAGAGAAAAAGTTTACACCTTTCTCTCGTCTACTCTTCGACGACTTTAAAATCGATGCTCGTGAATCTTGATAGTTTCGATCTAAAACGATGTATTCCGTTGTTTTGAGCCGGAATACAAATTTTTGCGCAGTTCTGAGAGAAAAAATTTACACCTTTCTCTCGTTCTCTTCGACGACATGTAAAATCGATGCTCGTGAATCTTGCTAGTTTCGATCTATAACGATGTATCCCGTTGTTTTGAGCCGGAATACAAGTTTTCGCGCAGTTCTGAGAGAAAACGTTTACACCTTTCTCTCGTCTTCTCTTCGACGACATGTAGAATCGATGCTCGTGAATCTTGATAGTATCGCTCTAAAACGATGTATCCCGTTGTTTTGAGCCGGAATACAAGTTTTCGCGCAGTTCTGAGAGAAAAAGTTTACACCTATCTCTTGTCTACTCTTCGACGACTTGTAAAATCGATGCACGTTAATCGCGCTAGTTTCGATCTAAAACGATGTATCCCGTTGTTTTGAGCCGGAATACAAGTTTTCGCGCAGTTCTGAGAGAAAAAGTTCACACCTTTATCTCGTCTATTCTTCGTCGACTTGTAAATCGATGCTCGTTAATCTTGCTAGTTTCGATCTAAAACGATGTATCTCGTTGTTTTGAGCCGGAATACAAGTCTTCGCGCAGTTCGGAGAGAAAAAGTTTACACCTTTTTCTCGTCTACTCTTCGACGACTTAAAAATCGATGCACGTGAATTTTGCTAGTTTCGATCTAAAACGATGTATCCCGTTGTTTTGAGCCGGAATACAAGTTTTCGCGCAGTTCTGAGAGAAAAAGTTTACACCTTTCTTTCGTCTACTCTTCGACGACTTGTAAAATCGATGCTCGTGAATTTTGCTTGTCTTGATCTAAAACGATGTATCCCGTTGTTTTGAGCCGCAATACAAGTTTTTGCGCAGTTCTGAGAGAAAAAGTTTACACCTTTCTCTCGTTCTCTTCGACGACATGTAAAATCGATGCTCGTGAATTTTGCTACTTTCGATCTAAAATGATGTATCTCGTTGTTTTGAGCCGGTATACAATTTTTCGCGCAGTTCTGAGAGAAAAAGTGTAGACCTTTCTCTCGCCTACTCTTCGACGACTTGTAAAATCGATGCTCGTGAATCTTGATAGTTTCGATCTAAAACGATGTATCCCGTTGTTTTGAGCCGGAATACAAGTTTTCGCGCAGTTCTGAGAGAAAACTTTTCACCTTTCTCTCGTCTACTCTGCGACGACTTGTAAAATCGATGCTCGTGAATCTTGCTAGTTTCGATCTAAAACAATCTATCCCGTTGTTTTGTAGAATCGATGCTCGTGAATCTTGATAGTATCGCTCTAAAACGATGTATCCCGTTGTTTTGAGCCGGAATACAAGTTTTCGCGCAGTTCTGAGAGAAAAAGTTTACACCTTTTTCTCGTCTACTCTTCGACGACTTGTAAAATCGATGCTCGTGAATCTTGCTAGTTTCGATCTAAAACGATGTATTCCGTTGTTTTGAGCCGGAATACAAGTTTTCGCGCAGTTCTGAGAGAAAACGTTTACACCTTTCTCTCGTCTACTCTTCGACGACTTGTAGAATCGATGCTCGTGAATCTTGATAGTATCGCTCTAAAACGATGTATCCCGTTGTTTTGAGCCGGAATACAAGTTTTCGCGCAGTTCTGAGAGAAAAAGTTTACACCTTTCTCTCGTCTATTCTTCGACGACTTGTAAAATCGATGCTCGTGAATCTTGATAGTTTCGATCTAAAACGATGTATCCCGTTGTTTTGAGCCGGAATACATGTTTTCGCGCAGTTCTGAGAGAAAAATTTACACCTTTCTCTCGTCTACTCTGCGACGACTTGTAAAATCGATGCTCGTGAATCTTGCTAGTTTCGATCTAAAACAATGTATCCAGTTGTTTTGAGCCGGAATACAAGTTTTCGCGCAGTTCTGAGAGAAAACGTTTACACCTTTCTCTCGTCTACTCTTCGACGACTTGTAAAATCGATGCTCGTGAATCTTGATAGTTTCGCTCTAAAACAATGTATCCCGTTGTTTTGAGCCGGAATACCAGTTTTCGCGCAGTTCTGAGAGAAAAAGTTTACCCCTTTCTCTCGTCTACTCTTCGACGACTTGTAAAATCGATGCTCGTTAATCGTGCTAGTTTCTATCTAAAACGATGTATCCCGTTGTTTTGAGCCGGAATACCAGTTTTCGCGCAGTTCTGAGAGAAAAAGTTTACCCCTATCTCTCGTCTACTCTTCGACGACTTGTAAAATCGATGCTCGTTAATCGTGCTAGTTTCGATCTAAAACGATGTATCCCGTTGTTTTGAGCCGGAATACAAGTTTTCGCGCAGTTCTGAGAAAACGTTTACACCTATCTCTCGTCTACTCTTCGACGACTTGTAAAATCGATGGTCGTTAATCGTGCTAGTTTCGATCTAAAACGATGTATCCCGTTGTTTTGAGCCGGAATACAAGTTTTTGCGCAGTTCTGAGAGAAAAAGTTTACACCTTTTTCTCGTCTACTCTTCGACGACTTTAAAATCGATGCTCGTGAATCTTGCTAGGTTCAATCTAAAACGATGTATCCCTTTGTTTTGAGCCCAAATACAAGTTTTCTCGCAGTTCTGAGAGAAAAAGTTTACACGTTTCTCTCGTCTACTCTTCGACGACTTGTAAAATCGATGCACGTGAATTTTGCTAGTTTCGATCTAAAACGATGTATCCCGTTGTTTTGAGCCGGAATACAAGTTTTCGCGCAGTTCTGAGAGAAAAAGTTTACACCTTTCTTTCGTCTACTCTTCGACGACTTGTAAAATCGATGCTCGTGAATTTTGCTTGTCTTGATCTAAAACGATGTATCCCGTTGTTTTGAGCCGCAATACAAGTTTTTGCGCAGTTCTGAGAGAAAAAGTTTACACCTTTCTCTCGTTCTCTTCGACGACATGTAAAATCGATGCTCGTGAATTTTGCTACTTTCGATCTAAAATGATGTATCCTGTTGTTTTGAGCCGGTATACAATTTTTCGCGCAGTTCTGAGAGAAAAAGTTTACACCTTTCTCTCGCCTACTCTTCGACGACTTGTAAAATTGATGCTCGTGAATCTTGATAGTTTCGATCTAAAACGATGTATCCCGTTGTTTTGAGCCGGAATACAAGTTTTCGCGCAGTTCTGAGAGAAAAATTTACACCTTTCTCTCGTCTACTCTGCGACGACTTGTAAAATCGATGCTCGTGAATCTTGCTAGTTTCGATCTAAAACAATGTATCCCGTTGTTTTGAGCCGGAATACAAGTTTTCGCGCAGTTCTGAGAGAAAAAGTTTACACCTTTCTCTCGTCTACTCTTCGACGACTTGTAAAATCGATGCTCGTGAATCTTGATAGTTTCGCTCTAAAACAATGTATCCCGTTGTTTTGAGCCGGAATACCAGTTTTCGCGCAGTTCTGAGAGAAAAAGTTTATCCCTTTCTCTCGTCTACTCTTCGACGACTTGTAAAATCGATGCTCGTTAATCGTGCTAGTTTCAATCTAAAACGATGTATCCCGTTGTTTTTAGACGGAATACAAGTTTTCGCGCAGTTCTGAGAAAAAGTTTGCACCTTTTTCTCGTCTACTCTTCGACGACTTGTAAAATCGATGCTCGTGAATTTTGCTTGTCTTGATCTAAAACGATGTATCCCGTTGTTTTGAGCCGCAATACAAGTTTTTGCGCAGTTCTGAGAGAGAAATAGTTTACACCTTTCTCTCGTTCTCTTCGACGACATGTAAAATCGATGCTCGTGAATTTTGCTACTTTCGATCTAAAATGATGTATCTCGTTGTTTTGAGCCGGTATACAATTTTTCGCGCAGTTCTGAGAGAAAAAGTGTACACCTTTCTCTCGCCTACTCTTCGACGACTTGTAAAATCGATGGTCGTGAATCTTGATAGTTTCGATCTAAAACGATGTATCCCGTTGTTTTGAGCCGGAATACAAGTTTTCGCGCAGTTCTGAGAGAAAACTTTTCACCTTTCTCTCGTCTACTCTGCGACGACTTGTAAAATCGATGCTCGTGAATCTTGCTAGTTTCGATCTAAAACAATCTATCCCGTTGTTTTGTAGAATCGATGCTCGTGAATCTTGATAGTATCGCTCTAAAACGATGTATCCCGTTGTTTTGAGCCGGAATACAAGTTTTCGCGCAGTTCTGAGAGAAAAAGTTTACACCTTTTTCTCGTCTACTCTTCGACGACTTGTAAAATCGATGCTCGTGAATCTTGCTAGTTTCGATCTAAAACGATGTATTCCGTTGTTTTGAGCCGGAATACAAGTTTTCGCGCAGTTCTGAGAGAAAACGTTTACACCTTTCTCTCGTCTACTCTTCGACGACTTGTAGAATCGATGCTCGTGAATCTTGATAGTATCGCTCTAAAACGATGTATCCCGTTGTTTTGAGCCGGAATACAAGTTTTCGCGCAGTTCTGAGAGAAAAAGTTTACACCTTTCTCTCGTCTACTCTTCGACGACTTGTAAAATCGATGCTCGTGAATCTTCATAGTTTCGATCTAAAACGATGTATCCCGTTGTTTTGAGCCGGAATACAAGTTTTCGCGCAGTTCTGAGAGAAAAATTTACACCTTTCTCTCGTCTACTCTGCGACGACTTGTAAAATCGATGCTCGTGAATCTTGCTAGTTTCGATCTAAAACAATGTATCCAGTTGTTTTGAGCCGGAATACAAGTTTTCGCGCAGTTCTGAGAGAAAACGTTTACACCTTTCTCTCGTCTACTCTTCGACGACTTGTAAAATCGATGCTCGTGAATCTTGATAGTTTCGCTCTAAAACAATGTATCCCGTTGTTTTGAGCCGGAATACCAGTTTTCGCGCAGTTCTGAGAGAAAAAGTTTACCCCTTTCTCTCGTCTACTCTTCGACGACTTGTAAAATCGATGCTCGTTAATCGTGCTAGTTTCTATCTAAAACGATGTATTCCGTTGTTTTGAGCCGGAATACAAGTTTTCGCGCAGTTCTGAGAAAAAGTTTACACCTATCTCTCGTCTACTCTTCGACGACTTGTAAAATCGATGCTCGTTAATCGTGCTAGTTTCGATCTAAAACGATGTATCCCGTTGTTTTGAGCCGGAATACAAGTTTTCGCGCAGTTCTGAGAAAAAGTTTACACCTATCTCTCGTCTACTCTTCGACGACTTGTAAAATCGATGGTCGTTAATCGTGCTAGTTTCGATCTAAAACGATGAATCCCGTTGTTTTGAGCCGGAATACAAGTTTACGCGCAGTTCTGAGAGAAAAAGTTTACACCTTTTTCTCGTCTACTCTTCGACGACTTTAAAATCGATGCTCGTGAATCTTGCTAGGTTCAATCTAAAACGATGTATCCCTTTGTTTTGAGCCCAAATACAAGTTTTCTCGCAGTTCTGAGAGAAAAAGTTTACACGTTTCTCTCGTCTACTCTTCGACGACTTGTAAAATCGATGCACGTGAATTTTGCTAGTTTCGATCTAAAACGATGTATCCCGTTGTTTTGAGCCGGAATACAAGTTTTCGCGCAGTTCTGAGAGAAAAAGTTTACACCTTTGTTTCGTCTACTCTTCGACGACTTGTAAAATCGATGCTCGTGAATTTTGCTTGTCTTGATCTAAAACGATGTATCCCGTTGTTTTGAGCCGCAACACAAGTTTTTGCGCAGTTCTGAGAGAAAAAGTTTACACCTTTCTCTCGTTCTCTTCGACGACATGTAAAATCGATGCTCGTGAATTTTGCTACTTTCGATCTAAAATGATGTATCCCGTTGTTGTGAGCCGGTATACAATTTTTCGCGCAGTTCTGAGAGAAAAAGTTTACACCTTTCTCTCGCCTACTCTTCGACGACTTGTAAAATTGATGCTCGTGAATCTTGATAGTTTCGATCTAAAACGATGTATCCCGTTGTTTTGAGCCGGAATACAAGTTTTCGCGCAGTTCTGAGAGAAAAATTTACACCTTTCTCTCGTCTACTCTGCGACGACTTGTAAAATCGATGCTCGTGAATCTTGCTAGTTTCGATCTAAAACAATGTATCCCGTTGTTTTGAGCCGGAATACAAGTTTTCGCGCAGTTCTGAGAGAAAAAGTTTACACCTTTCTCTCGTCTACTCTTCGACGACTTGTAAAATCGATGCTCGTGAATCGTGCTAGTTTCAATCTAAAACGATGTATCCCGTTGTTTTGAGACGGAATACAAGTTTTCGCGAAGTTCTGATAAAAAGTTTGCACCTTTTTCTCGTCTACTCTTCGACGACTTGTAAAATCGATGCTCGAGAATCTTGCTAGTTTCGATCTAAAACGATGTATCCCGTTGTTTTGAGCCGGAATACAAGTTTTCGCGCAGTTCTGAGAGAAAACGTTTACACCTTTCTCTCGTCTACTCTTCGACGACTTGTAGAATCGATGCTCGTGAATCTTGATAGTATCGCTCTAAAATGATGTATCCCGTTGTTTTGAGCCGGAATACAAGTTTTCGCGCAGTTCTGAGAGAAAAAGTTTACACCTTTCTCTCGTCTACTCTTCGACGACTTGTAAAATTGATGCTCGTGAATCTTGATAGTTTCTTTCTAAAACAATGAATCCCGTTGTTTTGAGCCGGAATACCAGTTTTCGCGCAGTTCTGAGAGAAAACGTTTACACCTTTCTCTCGTCTACTCTTCGACGACTTGTAGAATCGATGCTCGTTAATCTTGATAGTATCGCTCTAAAACGATGTATCCCGTTGTTTTGAGCCGGAATACAAGTTTTCGCGCAGTTCTGAGAGAAACATTTACTCCTTTCTCTCGTCTACTCTGCAACGACTTGTAAAATCGATGCTCGTTAATCGTGCTAGTTTCGATCTAAAACGATGTATCCCGTTGATTTGAGCCGGAATACAAGTTTTCGCGCAGTTCTGAGAGAAAAAGTTTACAGCTTTTTCTCGTCTACTCTTCGACGATTTGTAAAATCGATGCTCGTGAATCTTGCTAGTTTCGATCTAAAACAATGTATTCCGTTGTTTTGAGCCGGAATACAAGTTTTCGCGCAGTTCTGAGAGAAAAAGTTTACACCTTTCTCTCGTCTACTCTTCGACGACTTGTAAAATCGATGCTCGTGAATCTTGATAGTTTCGCTCTAAATCAATGTATCCCGTTGTTTTGAGCCGGAATACCAGTTTTCGCGCAGTTCTGAGAGAAAAAGTTTACCCCTTTCTCTCGTCTACTCTTCGACGACTTGTAAAATCGATGCTCGTTAATCGTGCTAGTTTCTATCTAAAACGATGTATCCCGTTGTTTTGAGCCGGAATACAAGTTTTCGCGCAGTTCTGAGAGAAACATTTACACCTTTCTCTCGTCTACTCTGCGACGACTTGTAAAATCGATGCTTGTGAATCTTGCTAGTTTCGATCTAAAACAATGTATCCCGTTGTTTTGAGCCGGAATACAAGTTTTCGCGCAGTTCTGAGAGAAAAAGTTTACACCTTTCTCTCGTCTACTCTTCGACGACTTGTAAAATCGATGCTCGTGAATCTTGATAGTTTCGCTCTAAAACAATGTATCCCGTTGTTTTGAGCCGGAATACCAGTTTTCGCGCAGTTCTGAGAGAAAAAGTTTACCCCTTTCTCTCGTCTACTCTTTGACGACTTGTAAAATCGATGCTCGTTAATCGTGCTAGTTTCGATCTAAAACGATGTATCCCGTTGTTTTGAGCCGGAATACAAGTTTTCGCGCAGTTCTGAGAGAAAAAGTTCACACCTTTTTCTCGTCTACTCTTCGACGACTTTAAAATCGATGCTCGTGAATTTTGCTAGGTTCAATCTAAAACGATGTATCCCTTTGTTTTGAGCCGAAATACAAGTTTTCTCGCAGTTCTGAGAGAAAACGTTTACACCTTTCTCTCGTCTACTCTTCGACGACTTGTAGAATCGATGTTCGTGAATCTTGATAGTATCGCTCTAAAATGATGTATCCCGTTGTTTTGAGCCGGAATACAAGTTTTCGCGCAGTTCTGAGAGAAAAAGTTTACACCTTTCTCTCGTCTACTCTTCGACGACTTGTAAAATTGATGCTCGTGAATCTTGATAGTTTCTTTCTAAAACAATGAATCCCGTTGTTTTGAGCCGGAATACCAGTTTTCGCGCAGTTCTGAGAGAAAAAGTTTACCCCTTTCTCTCGTCTACTCTTCGACGACTTGTAAAATCGATGCTCGTTAATCGTGCTAGTTTCGATCTAAAACGATGTATCCCGTTGTTTTGAGCCGGAATACCAGTTTTCGCGCAGTTTTGAGAGAAAAAGTTTACCCCTTTCTCTCGTCTACTCTTCGACGACTTGTAAAATCGATGCTCGTTAATCGTGCTAGTTTCTATCTAAAACGATGTATCCCGTTGTTTTGAGCCGGAATACAAGTTTTCGCGCAGTTCTGAGAGAAACATTTACACCTTTCTCTCGTCTACTCTGCGACGACTTGTAAAATCGATGCTCGTGAATCTTGCTAGTTTCGATCTAAAACAATGTATCCCGTTGTTTTGAGCCGGAATACAAGTTTTCGCGCAGTTCTGAGAGAAAAAGTTTACACCTTTCTCTCGTCTACTCTTCGACAACTTGTAAAATCGATGCTCGTGAATCTTGATAGTTTCGCTCTAAAACAATGTATCCCGTTGTTTTGAGCCGGAATACCAGTTTTCGCGCAGTTCTGAGAGAAAAAGTTTACCCCTTTCTCTCGTCTACTCTTCGACGACTTGTAAAATCGATGCTCGTTAATCGTGCTAGTTTCGATCTAAAACGATGTATCCCGTTGTTTTGAGCCGGATTACAAGTTTTCGCGCAGTTCGGAGAGAAAAAGTTCACACCTTTTTCTCGTCTACTCTTCGACGACTTTAAAATCGATGCTCGTGAATCTTGCTAGGTTCAATCTAAAACGATGTATCCCTTTGTTTTGAGCCGAAATACAAGTTTTCTCGCAGTTCTGAGAGAAAAAGTTTACACGTTTCTCTCGTCTACTCTTCGACGACTTGTAAAATCGATGCACGTGAATTTTGCTAGTTTCGATCTAAAACGATGTATCCCGTTGTTTTGAGCCGGAATACAAGTTTTCGCGCAGTTCTGAGAGAAAAAGTTTACACCTTTCTTTCGTCTACTCTTCGACGACTTGTAAAATCGATGCTCGTGAATTTTGCTTGTCTTGATCTAAAACGATGTATCCCGTTGTTTTGAGCCGCAATACAAGTTTTTGCGCAGTTCTGAGAGAAAAAGTTTACACCTTTCTCTCGTTCTCTTCGACGACATGTAAAATCGATGCTCGTGAATTTTGCTACTTTCGATCTAAAATGATGTATCCCGTTGTTTTGAGCCGGTATACAATTTTTCGCGCAGTTCTGAGAGAAAAAGTTTACACCTTTCTCTCGCCTACTCTTCGACGACTTGTAAAATCGATGCTCGTGAATCTTGATAGTTTCGCTCTAAAACAATGTATCCCGTTGTTTTGAGCCGGAATACCAGTTTTCGCGCAGTTCTGAGAGAAAAAGTTTACCCCTTTCTCTCGTCTACTCTTCGACGACTTGTAAAATCGATGCTCGTTAATCGTGCTAGTTTCGATCTAAAACGATGTATCCCGTTGTTTTGAGCCGGATTACAAGTTTTCGCGCAGTTCGGAGAGAAAAAGTTCACACCTTTTTCTCGTCTACTCTTCGACGACTTTAAAATCGATGCTCGTGAATCTTGCTAGGTTCAATCTAAAACGATGTATCCCTTTGTTTTGAGCCGAAATACAAGTTTTCTCGCAGTTCTGAGAGAAAAAGTTTACACGTTTCTCTCGTCTACTCTTCGACGACTTGTAAAATCGATGCACGTGAATTTTGCTAGTTTCGATCTAAAACGATGTATCCCGTTGTTTTGAGCCGGAATACAAGTTTTCGCGCAGTTCTGAGAGAAAAAGTTTACACCTTTCTTTCGTCTACTCTTCGACGACTTGTAAAATCGATGCTCGTGAATTTTGCTTGTCTTGATCTAAAACGATGTATCCCGTTGTTTTGAGCCGCAATACAAGTTTTTGCGCAGTTCTGAGAGAAAAAGTTTACACCTTTCTCTCGTTCTCTTCGACGACATGTAAAATCGATGCTCGTGAATTTTGCTACTTTCGATCTAAAATGATGTATCCCGTTGTTTTGAGCCGGTATACAATTTTTCGCGCAGTTCTGAGAGAAAAAGTTTACACCTTTCTCTCGCCTACTCTTCGACGACTTGTAAAATCGATGCTCGTGAATCTTGATAGTTTCGCTCTAAAACAATGTATCCCGTTGTTTTGAGCCGGAATACCAGTTTTCGCGCAGTTCTGAGAGAAAAAGTTTACCCCTTTCTCTCGTCTACTCTTCGACGACTTGTAAAATCGATGCTCGTTAATCGTGCTAGTTTCGATCTAAAACGATGTATCCCGTTGTTTTGAGCCGGATTACAAGTTTTCGCGCAGTTCGGAGAGAAAAAGTTCACACCTTTTTCTCGTCTACTCTTCGACGACTTTAAAATCGATGCTCGTGAATCTTGCTAGGTTCAATCTAAAACGATGTATCCCTTTGTTTTGAGCCGAAATACAAGTTTTCTCGCAGTTCTGAGAGAAAAAGTTTACACGTTTCTCTCGTCTACTCTTCGACGACTTGTAAAATCGATGCACGTGAATTTTGCTAGTTTCGATCTAAAACGATGTATCCCGTTGTTTTGAGCCGGAATACAAGTTTTCGCGCAGTTCTGAGAGAAAAAGTTTACACCTTTCTTTCGTCTACTCTTCGACGACTTGTAAAATCGATGCTCGTGAATTTTGCTTGTCTTGATCTAAAACGATGTATCCCGTTGTTTTGAGCCGCAATACAAGTTTTTGCGCAGTTCTGAGAGAAAAAGTTTACACCTTTCTCTCGTTCTCTTCGACGACATGTAAAATCGATGCTCGTGAATTTTGCTACTTTCGATCTAAAATGATGTATCCCGTTGTTTTGAGCCGGTATACAATTTTTCGCGCAGTTCTGAGAGAAAAGGTTTACACCTTTCTCTCGCCTACTCTTCGACGACTTGTAAAATCGATGCTCGTGAATCTTGATAGTTTCGATCTAAAACGATGTATCCCGTTGTTTTGAGCCGGAATACAAGTTTTCGCGCAGTTCTGAGAGAAAAATTTACACCTTTCTCTCGTCTACTCTGGGACGGCTTGTAAAATCGATGCTCGTGAATCTTGCTAGTTTCGATCTAAAACAATGTATCCCGTTGTTTTGAGCCGGAATACAAGTTTTCGCGCAGTTCTGAGAGAAAAAGTTTACACATTTCTCTCGTCTACTCTTCGACGACTTGTAAAATCGATGCTCGTGAATCTTGATAGTTGCGCTCTAAAACAATGTATCCCGTTGTTTTGAGCCGGAATACAAGTTTTCGCGCAGTTCTGAGAGAAAAAGTTTACACCTATCTCTCGTCTACTCTTCGACGACTTGTAAAATCGATGCTCGTTAATTGTGCTAGTTTCGATCTAAAACGATGTATCGCGTTGTTTTGAGCCGGAATACATGTTTTCGCGCAGTTCTGAGAAAAAGTTTGCACCTTTTTCTCGTCTACTCTTCGACGACTTGTAAAATCGATGCTCGAGAATCTTGCTAGTTTTGATCTAAAACGATGTATCCCGTTGTTTTGAGCCGGAATACAAGTTTTCGCGCAGTTCTGAGAGAAAACGTTTACACCTTTCTCTCGTCTACTCTTCGACGACTTGTAGAATCGATGCTCGTGAATCTTGATAGTATCGCTCTAAAACGATGTATCCCGTTGTTTTGAGCCGGAATACAAGTTTTCGCGCAGTTCTGAGAGAAAAAGTTTACACCTTTCTCTCGTCTACTCTTCGACAACTTGTAAAATTGATGCTCGTGAATCTTGATAGTTTCTTTCTAAAACAATGAATCCCGTTGTTTTGAGCCGGAATACCAGTTTTCGCGCAGTTCTGAGAGAAAAAGTTTACCCCTTTCTCTCGTCTACTCTTCGATGACTTGTAAAATCGATGCTCGTGAATCTTGATAGTTGCGCTCTAAAACAATGTATCCCGTTGTTTTGAGCCGGAATACCAGTTTTCGTGCAGTTCTGAGAGAAAAAGTTTACCCCTTTCTCTCGTCTACTCTTCGACGACTTGTAAAATCGATGCTCGTTAATCGTGCTAGTTTCGATCTAAAACGATGTATCCTTTGTTTTGAGCCGGAATACATGTTTTCGCGCAGTTCTGAGAAAAAGTTTGCACCTTTTTCTCGTCTACTCTTCGACGACTTGTAAAATCTATGCTCGAGAATCTTGCTAGTTTCGATCTAAAACGATGTATCCCGTTGTTTTGAGCCGGAATACAAGTTTTCGCGCAGTTCTGAGAGAAACATTTACACCTTTCTCTCGTCTACTCTGCGACGACTTGTAAAATCGATGCTCGTGAATCTTGCTAGTTTCGATCTAAAACAATGTATCCCGTTGTTTTGAGCCGGAATACAAGTTTTCGCGCAGTTCTGAGAGAAAAAGTTTACACCTTTCTCTCGTCTACTCTTCGACGACTTGTAAAATCGATGCTCGTGAATCTTGATAGTTTCTTTCTAAAACAATGAATCCCGTTGTTTTGAGCCGGAATACCAGTTTTCGCGCAGTTCTGAGAGAAAAAGTTTACCCCTTTCTCTCGTCTACTCTTCGACGACTTGTAAAATCGATGCTCGTTAATCGTGCTAGTTTCGATCTAAAACGATGTATCCCGTTGTTTTGAGCCGGAAAACCAGTTTTCGCGCAGTTTTGAGAAAAAAAGTTTACCCCTTTCTCTCGTCCACTCTTCGACAACTTGTAAAATCGATGCTCGTTAATCGTGCTAGTTTCTATCTAAAACGATGTATCCCGTTGTTTTGAGCCGGAATACAAGTTTTCGCGCAGTTCTGAGAGAAACATTTACACCTTTCTCTCGTCTACTCTGCGACGACTTGTAAAATCGATGCTCGTGAATCTTGCTAGTTTCGATCTAAAACAATGTATCCCGTTGTTTTGAGCCGGAATACAAGTTATCGCGCAGTTCTGAGAGAAAAAGTTTACACCTTTCTCTCGTCTACTCTTCGACAACTTGTAAAATCGATGCTCGTGAATCTTGATAGTTTCGCTCTAAAACAATGTATCCCGTTGTTTTGAGCCGGAATACCAGTTTTCGCGCAGTTCTGAGAGAAAAAGTTTACCCCTTTCTCTCGTCTACTCTTCGACGACTTGTAAAATCGATGCTCGTTAATCGTGCTAGTTTCGATCTAAAACGATGTATCCCGTTGTTTTGAGCCGGATTACAAGTTTTCGCGCAGTTCGGAGAGAAAAAGTTCACACCTTTTTCTCGTCTACTCTTCGACGACTTTAAAATCGATGCTCGTGAATCTTGCTAGGTTCAATCTAAAACGATGTATCCCTTTGTTTTGAGCCGAAATACAAGTTTTCTCGCAGTTCTGAGAGAAAAAGTTTACACGTTTCTCTCGTCTACTCTTCGACGACTTGTAAAATCGATGCACGTGAATTTTGCTAGTTTCGATCTAAAACGATGTATCCCGTTGTTTTGAGCCGGAATACAAGTTTTCGCGCAGTTCTGAGAGAAAAAGTTTACACCTTTCTTTCGTCTACTCTTCGACGACTTGTAAAATCGATGCTCGTGAATTTTGCTTGTCTTGATCTAAAACGATGTATCCCGTTGTTTTGAGCCGCAATACAAGTTTTTGCGCAGTTCTGAGAGAAAAAGTTTACACCTTTCTCTCGTTCTCTTCGACGACATGTAAAATCGATGCTCGTGAATTTTGCTACTTTCGATCTAAAATGATGTATCCCGTTGTTTTGAGCCGGTATACAATTTTTCGCGCAGTTGTGAGAGAAAAAGTTTACACCTTTCTCTCGCCTACTCTTCGACGACTTGTAAAATCGATGCTCGTGAATCTTGATAGTTTCGATCTAAAACGATGTATCCCGTTGTTTTGAGCCGGAATACAAGTTTTCGCGCAGTTCTGAGAGAAAAATTTACACCTTTCTCTCGTCTACTCTGGGACGGCTTGTAAAATCGATGCTCGTGAATCTTGCTAGTTTCGATCTAAAACAATGTATCCCGTTGTTTTGAGCCGGAATACAAGTTTTCGCGCAGTTCTGAGAGAAAAAGTTTACACATTTCTCTCGTCTACTCTTCGACGACTTGTAAAATCGATGCTCGTGAATCTTGATAGTTGCGCTCTAAAACAATGTATCCCGTTGTTTTGAGCCGGAATACAAGTTTTCGCGCAGTTCTGAGAGAAAAAGTTTACACCTATCTCTCGTCTACTCTTCGACGACTTGTAAAATCGATGCTCGTTAATTGTGCTAGTTTCGATCTAAAACGATGTATCGCGTTGTTTTGAGCCGGAATACATGTTTTCGCGCAGTTCTGAGAAAAAGTTTGCACCTTTTTCTCGTCTACTCTTCGACGACTTGTAAAATCGATGCTCGAGAATCTTGCTAGTTTCGATCTAAAACGATGTATCCCGTTGTTTTGAGCCGGAATACAAGTTTTCGCGCAGTTCTGAGAGAAAACGTTTACACCTTTCTCTCGTCTACTCTTCGACGACTTGTAGAATCGATGCTCGTGAATCTTGATAGTATCGCTCTAAAACGATGTATCCCGTTGTTTTAAGCCGGAATACAAGTTTTCGCGCAGTTGTGAGAGAAAAAGTTTGCACCTTTTTCTCGTCTACTCTTCGACGACTTGTAAAATCTATGCTCGAGAATCTTGCTAGTTTCGATCTAAAACGATGTATCCCGTTGTTTTGAGCCGGAATACAAGTTTTCGCGCAGTTCTGAGAGAAACATTTACACCTTTCTCTAGTCTACTCTGCGACGACTTGTAAAATCGATGCTCGTGAATCTTGCTAGTTTCGATCTAAAACAATGTATCCCGTTGTTTTGAGCCGGAATACAAGTTTTCGCGCAGTTCTGAGAGAAAAAGTTTACACCTTTCTCTCGTCTACTCTTCGACGACTTGTAAAATCGATGCTCGTGAATCTTGATAGTTTCGCTCTAAATCAATGTATCCCGTTGTTTTGAGCCGGAATACCAGTTTTCGCGCAGTTTTGAGAGAAAAAGTTTACCCCTTTCTCTCGTCTACTCTTCGACGACTTGTAAAATCGATGCTCGTTAATCGTGCTAGTTTCTATCTAAAACGATGTATCCCGTTGTTTTGAGCCGGAATACAAGTTTTCGCGCAGTTCTGAGAGAAACATTTACACCTTTCTCTCGTCTACTCTGCGACGACTTGTAAAATCGATGCTCGTGAATCTTGCTAGTTTCGATCTAAAACAATGTATCCCGTTGTTTTGAGCCGGAATACAAGTTTTCGCGCAGTTCTGAGAGAAAAAGTTTACACCTTTCTCTCGTCTACTCTTCGACAACTTGTAAAATCGATGCTCGTGAATCTTGATAGTTTCGCTCTAAAACAATGTATCCCGTTGTTTTGAGCCGGAATACCAGTTTTCGCGCAGTTCTGAGAGAAAAAGTTTACCCCTTTCTCTCGTCTACTCTTCGACGACTTGTAAAATCGATGCTCGTTAATCGTGCTAGTTTCGATCTAAAACGATGTATCCCGTTGTTTTGAGCCGGAATACAAGTTTTCGCGCAGTTCGGAGAGAAAAAGTTCACACCTTTTTCTCGTCTACTCTTCGACGACTTTAAAATCGATGCTCGTGAATCTTGCTAGGTTCAATCTAAAACGATGTATCCCTTTGTTTTGAGCCGAAATACAAGTTTTCTCGCAGTTCTGAGAGAAAAAGTTTACACGTTTCTCTCGTCTACTCTTCGATGACTTGTAAAATCGATGCTCGTGAATCTTGATAGTTGCGCTCTAAAACAATGTATCCCGTTGTTTTGAGCCGGAATACCAGTTTTCGTGCAGTTCTGAGAGAAAAAGTTTACCCCTTTCTCTCGTCTACTCTTCGACGACTTGTAAAATCGATGCTCGTTAATCGTGCTAGTTTCGATCTAAAACGATGTATCCCGTTGTTTTGAGCCGGAATATATGTTTTCGCGCAGTTCTGAGAAAAAGTTTGCACCTTTTTCTCGTCTACTCTTCGACGACTTGTAAAATCGATGCTCGAGAATCTTGCTAGTTTCGATCTAAAACGATGTATCCCGTTGTTTTGAGCCGGAATACAAGTTTTCGCGCAGTTCTGAGAGAAACATTTACACCTTTCTCTCGTCTACTCTGCGACGACTTGTAAAATCGATGCTCGTGAATCTTGCTAGTTTCGATCTAAAACAATGTATCCCGTTGTTTTGAGCCGGAATACAAGTTTTCGCGCAGTTCTGAGAGAAAAAGTTTACACCTTTCTCTCGTCTACTCTTCGACAACTTGTAAAATCGATGCTCGTGAATCTTGATAGTTTCGCTCTAAAACAATGTATCCCGTTGTTTTGAGCCGGAATACCAGTTTTCGCGCAGTTCTGAGAGAAAAAGTTTACCCCTTTCTCTCGTCTACTCTTCGACGACTTGTAAAATCGATGCTCGTTAATCGTGCTAGTTTCGATCTAAAACGATGTATCCCGTTGTTTTGAGCCGGAATACAAGTTTTCGCGCAGTTCTGAGAGAAAAAGTTTACACCTTTTTCTCGTCTACTCTTCGACGACTTTAAAATCGATGCTCGTGAATCTTGCTAGGTTCAATCTAAAACGATGTATCCCTTTGTTTTGAGCCCAAATACAAGTTTTCTCGCAGTTCTGAGAGAAAAAGTTTACACGTTTCTCTCGTCTACTCTTCGACGACTTGTAAAATCGATGCACGTGAATTTTGCTAGTTTCGATCTAAAACGATGTATCCCGTTGTTTTGAGCCGGAATACAAGTTTTCGCGCAGTTCTGAGAGAAAAAGTTTACACCTTTCTTTCGTCTACTCTTCGACGACTTGTAAAATCGATGCTCGTGAATTTTGCTTGTCTTGATCTAAAACGATGTATCCCGTTGTTTTGAGCCGCAATACAAGTTTTTGCGCAGTTCTGAGAGAAAAAGTTTACACCTTTCTCTCGTTCTCTTCGACGACATGTAAAATCGATGCTCGTGAATTTTGCTACTTTCGATCTAAAATGATGTATCCCGTTGTTTTGAGCCGGTATACAATTTTTCGCGCAGTTCTGAGAGAAAAAGTTTACACCTTTCTCTCGCCTACTCTTCGACGACTTGTAAAATTGATGCTCGTGAATCTTGATAGTTTCGATCTAAAACGATGTATCTCGTTGTTTTGAGCCGGAATACAAGTTTTCGCGCAGTTCTGAGAGAAAAATTTACACCTTTCTCTCGTCTACTCTGCGACGACTTGTAAAATCGATGCTCGTGAATCTTGCTAGTTTCGATCTAAAACAATGTATCCCGTTGTTTTGAGCCGGAATACAAGTTTTCGCGCAGTTCTGAGAGAAAAAATTTACACCTTTCTCTCGTCTACTCTTCGACGACTTGTAAAATCGATGCTCGTGAATCTTGATAGTTTCGCTCTAAAACAATGTATCCCGTTGTTTTGAGCCGGAATACCAGTTTTCGCGCAGTTCTGAGAGAAAAAGTTTACCCCTTTCTCTCGTCTACTCTTCGACGACTTGTAAAATCGATGCTCGTTAATCGTGCTAGTTTCAATCTAAAACGATGTATCCCGTTGTTTTGAGCCGGAATACAAGTTTTCGCGCAGTTCTGAGAAAAAGTTTGCACCTTTTTCTCGTCTACTCTTCGACGACTTGTAAAATCGATGCTCGAGAATCTTGCTAGTTTCGATCTAAAACGATGTATCCCGTTGTTTTGAGCCGGAATACAAGTTTTCGCGCAGTTCTGAGAGAAAACGTTTACACCTTTCTCTCGTCTACTCTTCGACGACTTGTAGAATCGATACTCGTGAATCTTGATAGTATCGCTCTAAAATGATGTATCCCGTTGTTTTGAGCCGGAATACAAGTTTTCGCGCAGTTCTGAGAGAAAAAGTTTACACCTTTCTCTCGTCTACTCTTCGACGACTTGTAAAATTGATGCTCGTGAATCTTGATAGTATCTTTCTAAAACAATGAATCCCGTTGTTTTGAGCCGGAATACCAGTTTTCGCGCAGTTCTGAGAGAAAAACTTTACCCCTTTCTCTCGTCTACTCTTCGACGACTTGTAAAATCGATGCTCGTTAATCGTGCTAGTTTCGATCTAAAACGATGTATCCCGTTGTTTTGAGCCGGAATACAAGTTTTCGCGCAGTTCTGAGAAAAAGTTTACACATTTTTCTCGTCTACTCTTCGACGACTTGTAAAATCGATGCTCGTGAATCTTGCTAGTTTCGATCTAAAACGATGTATCCCGTTGTTTTGAGCCGGAATACAAGTTTTCGCGCAGTTCTGAGAGAAAACGTTTACACCTTTCTCTCGTCTACTCTTCGACGACTTGTAGAATCGATGCTCGTTAATCTTGATAGTATCGCTCTAAAACGATGTATCCCGTTGTTTTGAGCCGGAATACAAGTTTTCGCGCAGTTCTGAGAGAAAAAGTTTACACCTTTCTCTCGTCTACTCTTCGACGACTTGTAAAATCGATGCTCGTGAATCTTGATAGTTTCGATTTAAAACGATGTATCCCGTTCTTTTGAGCCGGAATACAAGTTTTCGCGCAGTTCTGAGAGAAAAATTTACACCTTTCTCTCGTCTACTCTGCGACGACTTGTAAAATCGATGCTCGTGAATCTTGCTAGTTTCGATCTAAAACAATGTATCCCGTTGTTTTGAGCCGGAATACAAGTTTTCGCGCAGTTCTGAGAGAAAAAGTTTACACCTTTCTCTCGTCTACTCTTCGACGACTTGTAAAATCGATACTCGTGAATCTTGATAGTTTCGCTCTAAATCAATGTATCCCGTTGTTTTGAGCCGGAATACCAGTTTTCGCGCAGTTCTGAGAGAAAAAGTTTACCCCTTTCTCTCGTCTACTCTTCGACGACTTGTAAAATCGATGCTCGTTAATCGTGCTAGTTTCGATCTAAAACGATGTATCCCGTTGTTTTGAGCCGGAATACAAGTTTTCGCGCAGTTCTGAGAGAAAAAGTTTACACCTTTCTCTCGTCTACTCTTCGACGACTTGTAAAATCGATGCTCGTGAATCTTGATAGTTTCGATTTAAAACGATGTATCCCGTTCTTTTGAGCCGGAATACAAGTTTTCGCGCAGTTCTGAGAGAAAAATTTACACCTTTCTCTCGTCTACTCTGCGACGACTTGTAAAATCGATGCTCGTGAATCTTGCTAGTTTCGATCTAAAACAATGTATCCCGTTGTTTTGAGCCGGAATACAAGTTTTCGCGCAGTTCTGAGAGAAAAAGTTTACACCTTTCTCTCGTCTACTCTTCGACGACTTGTAAAATCGATACTCGTGAATCTTGATAGTTTCGCTCTAAATCAATGTATCCCGTTGTTTTGAGCCGGAATACCAGTTTTCGCGCAGTTCTGAGAGAAAAAGTTTACCCCTTTCTCTCGTCTACTCTTCGACGACTTGTAAAATCGATGCTCGTTAATCGTGCTAGTTTCGATCTAAAACAATGTATCCCGTTGTTTTGAGCCGGAATACAAGTTTTCGCGCAGTTCTGAGAGAAAAAGTTTACACCTTTCTCTCGTCTACTCTTCGACGACTTGTAAAATCGATGCTCGTGAATCTTGAGAGTTTCGCTCTAAAACAATGTATCCCGTTGTTTTGAGCCGGAATACCAGTTTTCGCGCAGTTCTGAGAGAAAAAGTTTACCCCTTTCTCTCGTCTACTCTTCGACGACTTGTAAAATCGATGCTCGTTAATCGTGCTAGTTTCGATCTAAAACTATGTATCCCGTTGTTTTGAGCCGGAATACAAGTTTTCGCGCAGTTCTGAGAGAAAAAGTTTACACCTTTCTTTCGTCTACTCTTCGACGACTTGTAAAATCGATGCTCGTGAATTTTGCTTGTCTTGATCTAAAACGATGTATCCCGTTGTTTTGAGCCGCAATACAAGTTTTTGCGCAGTTCTGAGAGAAAAAGTTTACACCTTTCTCTCGTTCTCTTCGACGACATGTAAAATCGATGCTCGTGAATTTTGCTACTTTCGATCTAAAATGATGTATCCCGTTGTTTTGAGCCGGTATACAATTTTTCGCGCAGTTCTGAGAGAAAAAGTTTACACCTTTCTCTCGCCTACTCTTCGACGACTTGTAAAATCGATGCTCGTGAATCTTGATAGTTTCGATCTAAAACGATGTATCCCGTTGTTTTGAGCCGGAATACAAGTTTTCGCGCAGTTCTGAGAGAAAAATTTACACCTTTCTCTCGTCTACTCTGCGACGACTTGTAAAATCGATGCTCGTGAATCTTGCTAGTTTCGATCTAAAACAATGTATCCCGTTGTTTTGAGCCGGAATACAAGTTTTCGCGCAGTTCTGAGAGAAAAAGTTTACACCTTTCTCTCGTCTACTCTTCGACGACTTGTAAAATCGATGCTCGTGAATCTTGATAGTTGCGCTCTAAAACAATGTATCCCGTTGTTTTGAGCCGGAATACCAGTTTTCGTGCAGTTCTGAGAGAAAAAGTTTACCCCTTTCTCTCGTCTACTCTTCGACGACTTGTAAAATCGATGCTCGTTAATCGTGCTAGTTTCGATCTAAAACGATGTATCCCGTTGTTTTGAGCCGGAATACAAGTTTTCGCGCAGTTCTGAGAAAACGTTTGCACCTTTTTCTCGTCTACTCTTCGACGACTTGTAAAATCGATGCTCGAGAATCTTGCTAGTTTCGATCTAAAACGATGTATCCCGTTGTTTTGAGCCGGAATACAAGTTTTCGCGCAGTTCTGAGAGAAAACGTTTACACCTTTCTCTCGTCTACTCTTCGACGACTTGTAGAATCGATGCTCGTGAATCTTGATAGTATCGCTCTAAAACGATGTATCCCGTTGTTTTGAGCCGGAATACAAGTTTTCGCGCAGTTCTGAGAGAAAAAGTTTACACCTTTCTCTCGTCTACTCTTCGACGACTTGTAAAATTGATGCTCGTGAATCTTGATAGTTTCTTTCTAAAACAATGAATCCCGTTGTTTTGAGCCGGAATACCAGTTTTCGCGCAGTTCTGAGAGAAAAAGTTTACCCCTTTCTCTCGTCTACTCTTCGACGACTTGTAAAATCGATGCTCGTTAATCGTGCTAGTTTCGATCTAAAACGATGTATCCCGTTGTTTTGAGCCGGAATACAAGTTTTCGCGCAGTTCTGAGAAAAAGTTTACACCTTTTTCTCGTCTACTCTTCGACGACTTGTAAAATCGATGCTCGTGAATCTTGCTAGTTTCGATCTAAAACGATGTATCCCGTTGTTTTGAGCCGGAATACAAGTTTTCGCGCAGTTCTGAGAAAACGTTTACACCTTTTTCTCGTCTACTCTTCGACGACTTGTAAAATCGATGCTCGAGAATCTTGCTAGTTTCGATCTAAAACGATGTATCCCGTTGTTTTGAGCCGGAATACAAGTTTTCGCGCAGTTCTGAGAGAAAAAGTTTACACCTTTCTCTCGTCTACTCTTCGACGACTTGTAGAATCGATGCTCGTGAATCTTGATAGTATCGCTCTAAAACGATGTATCCCGTTGTTTTGAGCCGGAATACAAGTTTTCGCGCAGTTCTGAGAGAAAAAGTTTACACCTTTCTCTCGTCTACTCTTCGACGACTTGTAAAATCGATGCTCGTGAATCTTGATAGTTTCGATCTAAAACAATGTATCCCGTTGTTTTGAGAAGGAATACAAGTTTTCGCGCAGTTCTGAGAGAAAAATTTACACCTTTCTCTCGTCTACTCTGCGACGACTTGTAAAATCGATGCTCGTGAATCTTGCTAGTTTCGATCTAAAACAATGTATCCCGTTGTTTTGAGCCGGAATACAAGTTTTCGCGCAGTTCTGAGAGAAAAAGTTTACACCTTTCTCTCGTCTACTCTTCGACGACTTGTAAAATCGATGCTCGTGAATCTTGCTAGTTTCGATCTAAAACGATGTATCCCGTTGTTTTGAGCCGGAATACAAGTTTTCGCGCAGTTATGAGAGAAAAAGTTTACACCTTTCTTTCGTATACTCTTCGACGACATGTAAAATCGATGCTCGAGAATTTTGCTTGTCTTGATCTAAAACGATGTATCCCGTTGTTTTGAGCCGCAATACAAGTTTTTGCGCAGTTCTGAGAGAAAAAGTTTACACCTTTCTCTCGTTCTCTTCGACGACATGTAAAATCGATGCTCGTGAATTTTGCTACTTTCGATCTAAAACGATGTATCCCGTTGTTTTGAGCCGGTATACAATTTTTCGCGCAGTTCTGAGAGAAAAAGTTTACGCCTTTCTCTCGCCTACTCTTCGACGACTTGTAAAATCGATGCTCGTGAATCTTGATAGTTTCGATCTAAAACGATGTATCCCGTTGTTTTGAGCCAGAATACAAGTTTTCGCGCAGTTCTGAGAGAAAAATTTACACCTTTCTCTCGTCTACTCTGCGACCACTTGTAAAATCGATGCTCGTGAATCTTGCTAGTTTCGATCTAAAACAATGTATCCCGTTGTTTTGAGCCGGAATACAAGTTTTCGCGCAGTTCTGAGAGAAAAAGTTTACACCTTTCTCTCGTCTACTCTTCGACGACTTGTAAAATCGATGCTCGTGAATCTTGATAGTTTCGCTCTAAAACAATGTATCCCGTTGTTTTGAGCCGGAATACCAGTTTTCGCGCAGTTCTGAGAGATAAAGTTTACCCCTTTCTCTCGTCTACTCTTCGACGACTTGTAAAATCGATGCTCGTTAATCGTGCTAGTTTCAATCTAAAACGATGTATCCCGTTGTTTTGAGCCGGAATACAAGTTTTCGCGCAGTTCTGAGAAAAAGTTTACACCTTTTTCTCGTCTACTCTTCGACGACTTGTAAAATCGATGCTCGAGAATCTTGCTAGTTTCGATTTAAAACGATGTATCCCGTTGTTTTGAGCCGGTATACAGTTTTTCGCGCAGTTCTGAGAGAAAAAGTTTACACCTTTTTCTCGTCTACTCTTCGACGACTTGTAAAATCGATGCTCGTGAATCTTGATAGTTTCGATCTAAAACGATGTATTCCGTTGTTTTGAGCCGGAATACAAGTTTTCGCGCAGTTCTGAGAGAAAAAGTTTACACCTTTCTCTCGTCTACTCTTCGACGACTTGTAAAATCGATGCTCGTGAATCTTGATAGTTTCGCTCTAAAACAATGTATCCCGTTGTTTTGAGCCGGAATACAAGTTTTCGCGCAGTTCTGAGAGAAAAAGTTTACACCTATCTCTCGTCTACTCTTCGACGACTTGTAAAATCGATGCACGTTAATCGCGCTAGTTTCGATCTAAAACGATGTATCCCGTTGTTTTGAGCCGGAATACAAGTTTTCGCGCAGTTCTGAGAGAAAAAGTTTACACCTTTCTCTCGTCTACTCTTCGTCGACTTGTAAATCGATGCTCGTTAATCTTGCTAGTTTCGATCTAAAACGATGTATCTCGTTGTTTTGAGCCGTAATACAAGTCTTCGCGCAGTTATGAGAGAAAAAGTTTACACCTTTCTCTCGTCTACTCTTCGACGAGTTGTAAAATCGATGCTCGTGAATCTTGCTAGTTTCGATCTAAAACGATGTATCCCGTTGTTTTCAGCCGGAATACAAGTTTTCGCGCAGTTTTGAGAGAAAAAGTTTACACCTATCTCTCGTCTACTCTTCGACGACTTGTAAAATCGATGCTCGTTAATCGTGCTAGTTTCGATCTAAAACGATGTATCCCGTTGTTTTGAGCCGGAATACAAGTTTTCGCGCAGTTCTGAGAGAAAAAGTTTACACCTTTTTCTCGTCTACTCTTCGACGACTTTAAAATCGATGCTCGTGAATCTTGCTAGGTTCAATCTAAAACAATGTATCCCGTTGTTTTGAGCCGGAATACCAGTTTTCGCGCAGTTCTGAGAGAAAAAGTTTACCCCTTTCTCTCGTCTACTCTTCGACGACTTGTAAAATCGATGCTCGTTAATCGTGCTAGTTTCGATCTAAAACTATGTATCCCGTTGTTTTGAGCCGGAATACAAGTTTTCGCGCAGTTCTGAGAGAAAAAGTTTACACCTTTCTTTCGTCTACTCTTCGACGACTTGTAAAATCGATGCTCGTGAATTTTGCTTGTCTTGATCTAAAACGATGTATCCCGTTGTTTTGAGCCGCAATACAAGTTTTTGCGCAGTTCTGAGAGAAAAAGTTTACACCTTTCTCTCGTTCTCTTCGACGACATGTAAAATCGATGCTCGTGAATTTTGCTACTTTCGATCTAAAACTATGTATCCCGTTGTTTTGAGCCGGTATACAATTTTTCGCGCAGTTCTGAGAGAAAAAGTTTACACCTTTCTCTCGTCTACTCTTCGACGACTTGTAAAATCGATGCTCGCGAATCTTGATAGTTTCGATCTAAAACGATGTATTCCGTTGTTTTGAGCCGGAATACAAGTTTTCACGCAGTTCTGAGAGAAAAATTTACACCTTTCTTTCGTCAGCTCTGCGACGACTTGTAAAATCGATGCTCGTGATTCTTGCTAGTTTCGATCTAAAACGATGTATTCCGTTGTTTTGAGCCGGAATACAAGTTTTCACGCAGTTCTGAGAGAAAAATTTACACCTTTCTTTCGTCAGCTCTGCGACGACTTGTAAAATCGATGCTCGTGATTCTTGCTAGTTTCGATCTAAAACGATGTATCCCGTTGTTTTGAGCCGGAATACAAGTTTTCGCGCAGTTCTGAGAGAAAAAGTTTACACCTTTCTCTCGTCTACTCTTCGACGACTTGTAAAATCGATGCTTGTGAATCTAGATAGTTTCGCTCTAAATCAATGTATCCCGTTGTTTTGAGCCGGAATACGAGTTTTCGCGCAGTTCTGAGAGAAAATGTTTACACCTTTCTCTCGTCTACTCTTCGACGACTTGTAAAATCGATGCTCGTGAATTTTACTTGTCCTGATCTAAAACGATGTATCCCGTTGTTTTGAGCCGCAATACAAGTTTTCGCGCAGTTCTGAGAGAAAAAAGTTTACACCTTTCTCTCGTCTACTCTTCGACGACTTGTTAAATCGATGCTCGTGAATTTTGCTACTTTCGATCTAAAACGATGTATCCCGTTGTTTTGAGCCGGAATTCAATTTTTCGTGCAGTTCTGAGAGAAAAAGTTTACACCTTTCTCTCGTCTACTCTTCGACGACTTGTAAAATTGATGCTCGTGAATTTTGCTAATTTCGATCTAAAACGATGTATCCCGTTGTTTTGAGCCGGAATACCAGTTTTCGCGCAGTTCTGAGAGAAAAAGTTTACCCCTTTCTCTCGTCTACTCTTCGACGACTTGTAAAATCGATGCTCGTTAATCGTGCTAGTTTCAATCTAAAACGATGTATCCCGTTGTTTTGAGCCGGAATACAAGTTTTCGCGCAGTTCTGAGAAAAAGTTTACACCTTTTTCTCGTCTACTCTTCGACGACTTGTAAAATCGATGCTCGAGAATCTTGCTAGTTTCGATTTAAAACGATGTATCCCGTTGTTTTGAGCCGGTATACAGTTTTTCGCGCAGTTCTGAGAGAAAAAGTTTACACCTTTTTCTCGTCTACTCTTCGACGACTTGTAAAATCGATGCTCGTGAATCTTGATAGTTTCGATCTAAAACGATGTATTCCGTTGTTTTGAGCCGGAATACAAGTTTTCGCGCAGTTCTGAGAGAAAAAGTTTACACCTTTCCCTCGTCTACTCTTCGACGACTTGTAAAATCGATGCTCGTGAATCTTGATAGTTTCGCTCTAAAACAATGTATCCCGTTGTTTTGAGCCGGAATACAAGTTTTCGCGCAGTTCTGTGAGAAAAAGTTTACACCTATCTCTCGTCTACTCTTCGACGACTTGTAAAATCGATGCACGTTAATCGCGCTAGTTTCGATCTAAAACGATGTATCCCGTTGTTTTGAGCCGGAATACAAGTTTTCGCGCAGTTCTGAGAGAAAAAGTTTACACCTTTCTCTCGTCTACTCTTCGTCGACTTGTAAATCGATGCTCGTTAATCTTGCTAGTTTCGATCTAAAACGATGTATCTCGTTGTTTTGAGCCGTAATACAAGTCTTCGCGCAGTTATGAGAGAAAAAGTTTACACCTTTCTCTCGTCTACTCTTCGACGACTTGTAAAATCGATGCTCGTGAATCTTGCTAGTTTCGATCTAAAACGATGTATCCCGTTGTTTTCAGCCGGAATACAAGTTTTCGCGCAGTTTTGAGAGAAAAAGTTTACACCTATCTCTCGTCTACTCTTCGACGACTTGTAAAACCGATGCTCGTTAATCGTGCTAGTTTCGATCTAAAACGATGTATCCCGTTGTTTTGAGCCGGAATACAAGTTTTCGCGCAGTTCTGAGAGAAAAAGTTTACACCTTTTTCTCGTCTACTCTTCGACGACTTTAAAATCGATGCTCGTGAATCTTGCTAGGTTCAATCTAAAACAATGTATCCCGTTGTTTTGAGCCGGAATACCAGTTTTCGCGCAGTTCTGAGAGAAAAAGTTTACCCCTTTCTCTCGTCTACTCTTCGACGACTTGTAAAATCGATGCTCGTTAATCGTGCTAGTTTCGATCTAAAACTATGTATCCCGTTGTTTTGAGCCGGAATACAAGTTTTCGCGCAGTTCTGAGAGAAAAAGTTTACACCTTTCTTTCGTCTACTCTTCGACGACTTGTAAAATCGATGCTCGTGAATTTTGCTTGTCTTGATCTAAAACGATGTATCCCGTTGTTTTGAGCCGCAATACAAGTTTTTGCGCAGTTCTGAGAGAAAAAGTTTACACCTTTCTCTCGTTCTCTTCGACGACATGTAAAATCGATGCTCGTGAATTTTGCTACTTTCGATCTAAAACTATGTATCCCGTTGTTTTGAGCCGGTATACAATTTTTCGCGCAGTTCTGAGAGAAAAAGTTTACACCTTTCTCTCGTCTACTCTTCGACGACTTGTAAAATCGATGCTCGCGAATCTTGATAGTTTCGATCTAAAACGATGTATTCCGTTGTTTTGAGCCGGAATACAAGTTTTCACGCAGTTCTGAGAGAAAAATTTACACCTTTCTTTCGTCAGCTCTGCGACGACTTGTAAAATCGATGCTCGTGATTCTTGCTAGTTTCGATCTAAAACGATGTATCCCGTTGTTTTGAGCCGGAATACAAGTTTTCGCGCAGTTCTGAGAGAAAAAGTTTACACCTTTCTCTCGTCTACTCTTCGACGACTTGTAAAATCGATGCTTGTGAATCTAGATAGTTTCGCTCTAAATCAATGTATCCCGTTGTTTTGAGCCGGAATACGAGTTTTCGCGCAGTTCTGAGAGAAAATGTTTACACCTTTCTCTCGTCTACTCTTCGACGACTTGTAAAATCGATGCTCGTGAATTTTACTTGTCTTGATCTAAAACGATGTATCCCGTTGTTTTGAGCCGCAATACAAGTTTTCGCGCAGTTCTGAGAGAAAAAAGTTTACACCTTTCTCTCGTCTACTCTTCGACGACTTGTTAAATCGATGCTCGTGAATTTTGCTACTTTCGATCTAAAACGATGTATCCCGTTGTTTTGAGCCGGAATTCAATTTTTCGTGCAGTTCTGAGAGAAAAAGTTTACACCTTTCTCTCGTCTACTCTTCGACGACTTGTAAAATTGATGCTCGTGAATTTTGCTAATTTCGATCTAAAACGATGTATCCCGTTGTTTTGAGCTGGAATACAAGTTTTCGCGCAGTTCTGAGAGAAAAAGTTTACACCTATCTCTCGTCTACTCTTCGACGACTTGTAAAATCGATGCACGTTATTCGCGCTAGTTTCGATCTAAAACGATGTATCCCGTTGTTTTGAGCCGGAATACAAGTTTTCGCGCAGTTCTGAGAGAAAAAGTTTACACCTTTCTCTCGTCTACTCTTCGTCGACTTGTAAATCGATGCTCGTTAATCTTGCTAGTTTCGATCTAAAACGATGTATCCCGTTGTTTTGAGCCGGAATACAAGTCTTCGCGCAGTTATGAGAGAAAAAGTGTACACCTTTCTCTCGTCTACTCTTCGACGACTTGTAAAATCGATGCTCGTGAATCTTGCTAGTTTCGATCTAAAACGATGTATCCCGTTGTTTTGAGCCGGAATACAAGTTTTCGCGCAGTTCTGAGAGAAAAAGTTTACACCTATCTCTCGTCTACTCTTCGACGACTTGTAAAATTGATGCACGTGAATTTTGCTAGTTTCGATCTAAAACGATGTATCCCGTTGTTTTGAGCCGCAATACAAGTTTTTGCGCAGTTCTGAGAGAAAAAGTTTACACCTTTCTCTCGTTCTCTTCGACGACATGTAAAATCGATTCTCGTGAATTTTGCTACTTTCGATCTAAAACGATGTATCCCGTTGTTTTGAGCCGGTATACAGTTTTTCGCGCAGTTCTGAGAGAAAAAGTTTACACCTTTTTCTCGTCTACTCTTCGACGACTTGTAAAATCGATGCTCGTGAATCTTGATAGTTTCGATCTAAAACGATGTATTCCGTTGTTTTGAGCCGGAATACAAGTTTTCACGCAGTTCTGAGAGAAAAATTTACACCTTTCTTTCGTCTACTCTGCGACGACTTGTAAAATCGATGCTCGTGATTCTTGCTAGTTTAGATCTAAAACGATGTATCCCGTTGTTTTGAGCCGGAATACAAGTTTTCGCGCAGTTCTGAGAGAAAAAGTTTACACCTTTTTCTCGTCTACTCTTCGACGACTTGTAAAATCGATGCTTGTGAATCTAGATAGTTTCGCTCTAAATCAATGTATCCCGTTGTTTTGAGCCGGAATACGAGTTTTCGCGCAGTTGTGAGAGAAAACGTTTACACCTTTCTCTCGACTACTCTTCGACGACTTGTAAAATCGATGCTCGTTAATCGTGCTAGTTTCGATCTAAAACGATGTATCCCGTTCTTTTGAGCCGCAATACAATTTTTCGCGCAGTTCTGAGAGAAAAAGTTTACACCTTTCTCTCGTCTACTCTTCGACGACTTGTAAAATCGATGCTCGTGAATCTTGATAGTTTCGATCTAAAACGATGTATTCCGTTGTTTTGAGCCGGAATACAAGTTTTCACGCAGTTCTGAGAGAAAAATTTACACCTTTCTTTCGTCAGCTCTGCGACGACTTGTAAAATCGATGCTCGTGATTCTTGCTAGTTTCGATCTAAAACGATGTATCCCGTTGTTTTGAGCCGGAATACAAGTTTTCGCGCAGTTCTGAGAGAAAAAGTTTACACCTTTCTCTGGTGTACTCTTCGACGACTTGTAAAATCGATGCTTGTGAATCTAGATAGTTTCGCTCTAAATCAATGTATCCCGTTGTTTTGAGCCGGAATACGAGTTTTCGCGCAGTTCTGAGAGAAAACGTTTACACCTTTCTCTCGTCTACTCTTCGACGACTTGTAAAATCGATGCTCGTTAATCGTGCTAGTTTCGATCTAAAACGATGTATCCCGTTGTTTTGAGCCGGAATACAAGTTTTCGCGCAGTTCTGAGAGAAAAAGTTTACACCTTTTTCTCGTCTACTCTTCGACGACTTGCAAAAACGATGCTCGTGAATCTTGCTAGTTTCAATCTAAAACGATGTATCCCGTTGTTTTGAGCCGGAATACAAGTTTTCGCGCAGTTCTGAGAGAAAAAGTTTACACCTTTCTTTCGTCTACTCTTCGACGACTTGTAAAATCGATG
This sequence comes from Amblyomma americanum, assembly GCF_052857255.1. Taxonomy (NCBI): domain Eukaryota; kingdom Metazoa; phylum Arthropoda; class Arachnida; order Ixodida; family Ixodidae; genus Amblyomma; species Amblyomma americanum. Next base: position 81,399 of record NW_027526582.1, on the reverse strand, counting down.
CTCGTGAATTTTACTTGTCTTGATCTAAAACGATGTATCCCGTTGTTTTGAGCCGCAATACAAGTTTTCGCGCAGTTCTGAGAGAAAAAAGTTTACACCCTTCTCTCGTCTACTCTTCGACGACTTGTTAAATCGATGCTCGTGAATTTTGCTACTTTCGATCTAAAACGATGTATCCCGTTGTTTTGAGCCGGAATTCAATTTTTCGTGCAGTTCTGAGAGGAAAAGTTTACACCTTTCTCTCGTCTACTCTTCGACGACTTGTAAAATTGATGCTCGTGAATTTTGCTAATTTCGATCTAAAACGATGTATCCCGTTGTTTTGAGCTGGAATACAAGTTTTCGCGCAGTTCTGAGAGAAAAAGTTTACACCTATCTCTCGTCTACTCTTCGACGACTTGTAAAATCGATGCGCGTTATTCGCGCTAGTTTCGATCTAAAACGATGTATCCCGTTGTTTTGAGCCGGAATACAAGTTTTCGCGCAGTTCTGAGAGAAAAAGTTTACACCTTTCTCTCGTCTACTCTTCGTCGACTTGTAAATCGATGCTCGTTAATCTTGCTAGTTTCGATCTAAAACGATGTATCCCGTTGTTTTGAGCCGGAATACAAGTCTTCGCGCAGTTCTGAGAGAAAAAGTTTACACCTATCTCTCGTCTACTCTTCGACGACTTGTAAAATCGGTGCACGTGAATTTTGCTAGTTTCGATCTAAAACGATGTATCCCGTTGTTTTGAGCCAGGTATACAGTTTTTCGCGCAGTTCTGAGAGAAAAAGTTTACACCTTTTTCTCGTCTACTCTTCGACGACTTGTAAAATCGATGCTCGTGAATCTTGATAGTTTCGATCTAAAACGATGTATTTCGTTGTTTTGAGCCGGAATACAAGTTTTCACGCAGTTCTGAGAGAAAAATTTACACCTTTCTTTCGTCTACTCTGCGACGACTTGTAAAATCGATGCTCGTGATTCTTGCTAGTTTCGATCTAAAACGATGTATCCCGTTGTTTTGAGCCGGAATACAAGTTTTCGCGCAGTTCTGAGAGAAAAAGTTTACACCTTTTTCTCGTCTACTCTTCGACGACTTGTAAAATCGATGCTTGTGAATCTAGATAGTTTCGCTCTAAATCAATGTATCCCGTTGTTTTGAGCCGGAATACGAGTTTTCGCGCAGTTCTGAGAGAAAACGTTTACACCTTTCTCTCGTCTACTCTTCGACGACTTGTAAAATCGATGCTCGTTAATCGTGCTAGTTTCGATCTAAAACGATGTATCCCGTTGTTTTGAGCCGCAATACAAGTTTTCGCGCAGTTCTGAAAGAAAAAGTTTACACCTTTCTCTCGTCTACTCTTCGACGACTTGTTAAATCGATGCTCGTGAATTTTGATACTTTCGATTTAAAACGATGTATCCCGTTGTTTTGAGCCGGAATACAATTTTTCGTGCAGTTCTGAGAGAAAAAGTTTACAACTTTCTCTCGTCTACTCTTCGACGACTTGTAAAATTGATGCTCGTGAATTTTGCTAATTTCGATCTAAAACGATGTATCCCGTTGTTTTGAGCTGGAATACAAGTTTTCGCGCAGTTCTGAGAGAAAAAGTTTACACCTTTCTCTCGTCTACTCTTCGACGACTTGTTAAATCGATGCTCGTGAATTTTGCTACTTTCGACCTAAAAAGATGTATATTGTTGTTTTAAGCCGGAATACAATTTTTCGCGCAGATCCGAGAGAAAAAGTTTACACCTTTCTCTCGTCTACTCTTCGACGACTTGTAAAATCGATGCTCGTGAATCTTGATAGTTTCGATCTAAAACGATGTATTCCGTTGTTTTTAGCCGGAATACAAGTTTTCGCGCAGTTCTGAGAGAAAAAGTTTACACCTTTCCCTCGTCTACTCTTCGACGACTTGTAAAATCGATGCTCGTTAATCGTCCTAGTTTCGATCTAAAACGATGTATCCCGTTGATTTGAGCCGGAATACAAGTTTTCGCGCAGTTCTGAGAGAAAAAGTTTACACCTTTCTTTCGTCTACTCTTCGACGACTTGTAAAATCGATGCTCGTGAATTTTACTTGTCTTGATCTAAAACGATGTATCCCGTTGTTTTGAGCCGCAATACAAGTTTTCGCGCAGTTCTGAGAGAAAAAAGTTTACACCTTTCTCTCGTCTACTCTTCGACGACTTGTTAAATCGATGCTCGTGAATTTTGCTAGTTTCGATCTAAAACGATGTATCCCGTTGTTTTGAGCCGGAATACAAGTTTTCGCGCAGTTCTGAGAGAAAAAGTTTACACCTTTCTTTCGTCTACTCTTCGACGACTTGTAAAATCGATGCTCGTGAATTTTGCTTGTCTTGATCTAAAACGATGTATCCCGTTGTTTTGAGCCGCAATACAAGTTTTTGCGCAGTTCTGAGAGAAAAAGTTTACACCTTTCTCTTGTTCTCTTCGACGACATGTAAAATCGATTCTCGTTAATTTTGCTACTTTCGATCTAAAACGATGTATCCCGTTGTTTTGAGCCGGTATACAGTTTTTCGCGCAGTTCTGAGAGAAAAAGTTTACACCTTTTTCTCGTCTACTCTTCGACGACTTGTAAACTCGATGCTCGTGAATCTTGATAGTTTCGATCTAAAACGATGTATTCCGTTGTTTTGAGCCGGAATACAAGTTTTCACGCAGTTCTGAGAGAAAAATTTACACCTTTCTTTCGTCTACTCTGCGACGACTTGTAAAATCGATGCTCGTGATTCTTGCTAGTTTCGATCTAAAACGATGTATCCAGTTGTTTTGAGCCGGAATACAAGTTTTCGCGCAGTTCTGAGAGAAAAAGTTTACACCTTTTTCTCGTCTACTCTTCGACGACTTGTAAAATCGATGCTTGTGAATCTAGATAGTTTCGCTCTAAATCAATGTATCCCGTTGTTTTGAGCCGGAATACGAGTTTTCGCGCAGTTCTGAGAGAAAACGTTTACACCTTTCTCTCGTCTACTCTTCGACGACTTGTAAAATCGATGCTCGTTAATCGTGCTAGTTTCGATCTAAAACGATGTATCCCGTTGTTTTGAGCCGCAATACAAGTTTTCGCGCAGTTCTGAGAGAAAAAGTTTACACCTTTCTCTCGTCTACTCTTCGACGACTTGTTAAATCGATGCTCGTGAATTTTGATACTTTCGATCTAAAACGATGTATCCCGTTGTTTTGAGCCGGAATACAATTTTTCGTGCAGTTCTGAGCGAAAAAGTTTACACCTTTCTCTCGTCTACTCTTCGACGACTTGTTAAATCGATGCTCGTGAATTTTGCTACTTTCGACCTAAAAAGATGTATATTGTTGTTTTGAGCCGGAATACAATTTTTCGCGCAGATCCGAGAGAAAAAGTTTACACCTTTCTCTCGTCTACTCTTCGACGACTTGTAAAATCGATGCTCGTGAATCTTGATAGTTTCGATCTAAAACGATGTATTCCGTTGTTTTGAGCCGGAATACAAGTTTTCGCGCAGTTCTGAGAGAAAAAGTTTACACCTTTCCCTCGTGTACTCTTCGACGACTTGTAAAATCGATGCTCGTTAATCGTGCTAGTTTCGATCTAAAACGATGTATCCCGTTGATTTGAGCCGGAATACAAGTTTTCGCGCAGTTCTGAGAGAAAAAGTTTACAGCTTTTTCTCGTCTACTCTTCGACGATTTGTAAAATCGATCCTCGTGAATCTTGCTAGTTTCGATCTAAAACGATGTATCCTGTTGTTTTGAGCCGGAATACAAGTTTTCGTGCAGTTCTGAGAGAAAAAGTTTACCCCTTTCTCTCGTCTACTCTTCGACGACTTGTAAACTCGATGCTCGTTAATCGTGCTAGTTTCGATCTAAAACGATGTATCCCGTTGTTTTGAGCCGGAATACAAGTTTTCGCGCAGTTCTGAGAGAAAAAGTTTACACCTTTTTCTCGTCTACTCTTCGACGACTTGTAAAATCGATGCTCGTGAATCTTGCTAGTTTCGATCTAAAACGATGTATCCCGTTGTTTTGAGCCGGAATACAAGTTTTCGCGCAGTTCTGAGAGAAAAAGTTTACACCTTTCTCTCGTCTACTCTTCGACGACTTGTAGAATCGATGCTCGTGAATCTTGATAGTATCGCTCTAAAACGATGTATCCCGTTGTTTTGAGCCGGAATACAAGTTTTCGCGCAGTTCTGAGAGAAAAAGTTTACACCTTTCTCTCGTCTACTCTTCGACGACTTGTAAAATCGATGATGGTGAATCTTGATAGTTTCGATCTAAAACGATGTATCCCGTTGTTTTGAGCCAGAATACAAGTTTTCGCGCAGTTTTGAGAGAAAAAGTTTACACCTTTCTCTCTACTCTTCGACGACTTGTTAAATCGATGCTCGTGAATTTTGCTACTTTCGATCTAAAACGATGTATCCCGTTGTTTTGAGCCGGAATACAAGTTTTCGCGCAGTTCTGAGAGAAAAAGTTTACACCTTTCTCTCGTTCTCTTCGACGACATGTAAAATCGATTCTCGTGAATTTTGCTACTTTCGATCTAAAACGATGTATCCCGTTGTTTTGAGCCGGTATATAGTTTTTCGCGCAGTTCTGAGAGAAAAAGTTTACACCTTTTTCTCGTCTACTTTTCGACGACTTGTAAAATCGATGCTCGTGAATCTTGATAGTTTCGATCTAAAACGATGTAAAATCGATCCTCGTGAATCTTGCTAGTTTCGATCTAAAACGATGTATCCTGTTGTTTTGAGCCGGAATACAAGTTTTCGTGCAGTTCTGAGAGAAAAAGTTTACCCCTTTCTCTCGTCTACTCTTCGACGACTTGCAAACTCGATGCTCGTTAATCGTGCTAGTTTCGATCTAAAACGATGTATCCCGTTGTTTTGAGCCGGAATACAAGTTTTCGCGCAGTTCTGAGAGAAAAAGTTTACACCTTTTTCTCGTCTACTCTTCGACGACTTGTAAAATCGATGCTCGTGAATCTTGCTAGTTTCGATCTAAAACGATGTATCCCGTTGTTTTGAGCCGGAATACAAGTTTTCGCGCAGTTCTGAGAGAAAAAGTTTACACCTTTCTCTCGTCTACTCTTCGACGACTTGTAGAATCGATGCTCGTGAATCTTGATAGTATCGCTCTAAAACGATGTATCCCGTTGTTTTGAGCCGGAATACAAGTTTTCGCGCAGTTCTGAGAGAAAAAGTTTACACCTTTCTCTCGTCTACTCTTCGACGACTTGTAAAATCGATGATGGTGAATCTTGATAGTTTCGATCTAAAACGATGTATCCCGTTGTTTTGAGCCAGAATACAAGTTTTCGCGCAGTTTTGAGAGAAAAAGTTTACACCTTTCTCTCTACTCTTCGACGACTTGTTAAATCGATGCTCGTGAATTTTGCTACTTTCGATCTAAAACGATGTATCCCGTTGTTTTGAGCCGGAATACAAGTTTTCGCGCAGTTCTGAGAGAAAAAGTTTACACCTTTCTCTCGTCTACTCTTCGACGACTTGTAAAATCGATGCTCGTGAATTTTGCTAGTTTCGATCTAAAACGATGTATCCCGTTGTTTTGAGCCGGAATACAAGTTTTCGCGCAGTTCTGAGAGAAAAAGTTTACACCTTTCTCTCGTCTACTCTTCGTCGACTTGTAAATCGATGCTCGTTAATCTTGCTAGTTTCGATCTAAAACGATGTATCCCGTTGTTTTGAGCCGGAATACAAGTTTTTGCGCAGTTCTGAGAGAAAAAGTTTACACCTTTCTCTCGTTCTCTTCGACGACATGTAAAATCGATTCTCGTGAATTTTGCTACTTTCGATCTAAAACGATGTATCCCGTTGTTTTGAGCCGGTATACAGTTTTTCGCGCAGTTCTGATAGAAAAAGTTTACACCTTTTTCTCGTCTACTCTTCGACGACTTGTAAAATCGATGCTCGTGAATCTTGATAGTTTCGATCTAAAACGATGTATTTCGTTGTTTTGAGCCGGAATACAAGTTTTCACGCAGTTCTGAGAGAAAAATTTACACCTTTCTTTCGTCTACTCTGCGACGACTTGTAAAATCGATGCTCGTGATTCTTGCTAGTTTCGATCTAAAACGATGTATCCCGTTGTTTTGAGCCGGAATACAAGTTTTCGCGCAGTTCTGAGAGAAAAAGTTTACACCTTTTTCTCGTCTACTCTTCGACGACTTGTAAAATCGATGCTTGTGAATCTAGATAGTTTCGCTCTAAATCAATGTATCCCGTTGTTTTGAGCCGGAATACGAGTTTTCGCGCAGTTCTGAGAGAAAACGTTTACACCTTTCTCTCGTCTACTCTTCGACGACTTGTAAAATTGATGCTCGTTAATCGTGCTAGTTTCGATCTAAAACGATGTATCCCGTTGTTTTGAGCCGGAATACAAGTTTTCGCGCAGTTCTGAGAGAAAAAGTTTACACCTTTTTCTCGTCTACTCTTCGACGACTTGTAAAATCGATGCTTGTGAATCTAGATAGTTTCGCTCTAAATCAATGTATCCCGTTGTTTTGAGCCGCAATACAAGTTTTCGCGCAGTTCTGAGAGAAAAAGTTTACACCTTTCTCTCGTCTACTCTTCGACGACTTGTTAAATCGATGCTCGTGAATTTTGATACTTTCGATCTAAAACGATGTATCCCGTTGTTTTGAGCCGGAATACAATTTTTCGTGCAGTTCTGAGAGAAAAAGTTTACACCTTTCTCTCGTCTACTCTTCGACGACTTGTAAAATTGATGCTCGTGAATTTTGCTAATTTCGATCTAAAACGATGTATCCCGTTGTTTTGAGCTGGAATACAAGTTTTCGCGCAGTTCTGAGAGAAAAAGTTTACACCTTTCTCTCGTCTACTCTTCGACGACTTGTTAAATCGATGCTCGTGAATTTTGCTACTTTCGACCTAAAAAGATGTATATTGTTGTTTTGAGCCGGAATACAATTTTTCGCGCAGATCCGAGAGAAAAAGTTTAGACCTTTCTCTCGTCTACTCTTCGACGACTTGTAAAATCGATGCTCGTGAATCTTGATAGTTTCGATCTAAAACGATGTATTCCGTTGTTTTTAGCCGGAATACAAGTTTTCGCGCAGTTCTGAGAGAAAAAGTTTACACCTTTCCCTCGTCTACTCTTCGACGACTTGTAAACTCGATGCTCGTTAATCGTGCTAGTTTCGATCTAAAACGATGTATCCCGTTGATTTGAGCCGGAATACAAGTTTTCGCGCAGTTCTGAGAGAAAAAGTTTACACCTTTCTTTCGTCTACTCTTCGACGACTTGTAAAATCGATGCTCGTGAATTTTACTTGTCTTGATCTAAAACGATGTATCCCGTTGTTTTGAGCCGCAATACAAGTTTTCGCGCAGTTCTGAGAGAAAAAAGTTTACACCTTTCTCTCGTCTACTCTTCGACGACTTGTTAAATCGATGCTCGTGAATTTTGCTAGTTTCGATCTAAAACGATGTATCCCGTTGTTTTGAGCCGGAATACAAGTTTTCGCGCAGTTCTGAGAGAAAAAGTTTACACCTTTCTTTCGTCTACTCTTCGACGACTTGTAAAATCGATGCTCGTGAATTTTGCTTGTCTTGATCTAAAACGATGTATCCCGTTGTTTTGAGCCGCAATACAAGTTTTTGCGCAGTTCTGAGAGAAAAAGTTTACACCTTTCTCTCGTTCTCTTCGACGACATGTAAAATCGATTCTCGTGAATTTTGCTACTTTCGATCTAAAACGATGTATCCCGTTGTTTTGAGCCGGTATACAGTTTTTCGCGCAGTTCTGAGAGAAAAAAAGTTTACACCTTTCTCTCGTCTACTCTTCGACGACTTGTTAAATCGATGCTCGTGAATTTTGCTACTTTCGACCTAAAAAGATGTATATTGTTGTTTTGAGCCGGAATACAATTTTTCGCGCAGATCCGAGAGAAAAAGTTTACACCTTTCTCTCGTCTACTCTTCGACGACTTGTAAAATCGATGCTCGTGAATCTTGATAGTTTCGATCTAAAACGATGTATTCCGTTGTTTTGAGCCGGAATACAAGTTTTCGCGCAGTTCTGAGAGAAAACGTTTACACCTTTCCCTCGTCTACTCTTCGACGACTTGTAAAATCGATGCTCGTTAATCGTGCTAGTTTCGATCTAAAACGATGTATCCCGTTGTTTTGAGCCGCAATACAAGTTTTCGCGCAGTTCTGAGAGAAAAAGTTTACACCTTTCTCTCGTCTACTCTTCGACGACTTGTTAAATCGATGCTCGTGAATTTTGATACTTTCGATCTAAAACGATGTATCCCGTTGTTTTGAGCCGGAATACAATTTTTCGTGCAGTTCTGAGAGAAAAAGTTTACACCTTTCTCTCGTCTACTCTTCGACGACTTGTAAAATTGATGCTCGTGAATTTTGCTAATTTCGATCTAAAACGATGTATCCCGTTGTTTTGAGCTGTAATACAAGTTTTCGCGCAGTTCTGAGAGAAAAAAAGTTTACACCTTTCTCTCGTCTACTCTTCGACGACTTGTTAAATCGATGCTCGTGAATTTTGCTACTTTCGACCTAAAAAGATGTATATTGTTGTTTTGAGCCGGAATACAATTTTTCGCGCAGATCCGAGAGAAAAAGTTTACACCTTTCTCTCGTCTACTCTTCGACGACTTGTAAAATCGATGCTCGTGAATCTTGATAGTTTCGATCTAAAACGATGTATTCCGTTGTTTTGAGCCGGCATACAAGTTTTCGCGCAGTTCTGAGAGAAAACGTTTACACCTTTCCCTCGTCTACTCTTCGACGACTTGTAAAATCGATGCTCGTTAATCGTGCTAGTTTCGATCTAAAACGATGTATCCCGTTGATTTGATCCGGAATACAAGTTTTCGCGCAGTTCTGAGAGAAAAAGTTTACAGCTTTTTCTCGTCTACTCTTCGACGATTTGTAAAATCGATCCTCGTGAATCTTGCTAGTTTCGATCTAAAACGATGTATCCTGTTGTTTTGAGCCGGAATACAAGTTTTCGTGCAGTTCTGAGAGAAAAAGTTTACCCCTTTCTCTCGTCTACTCTTCGACGACTTGTAAACTCGATGCTCGTTAATCGTGCTAGTTTCGATCTATAACGATGTATCCCGTTGTTTTGAGCCGGAATAAAAGTTTTCGCGCAGTTCTGAGAGAAAAAGTTTACACCTTTTTCTCGTCTACTCTTCGACGACTTGTAAAATCGATGCTCGTGAATCTTGCTAGTTTCGATCTAAAACGATGTATCCCGTTGTTTTGAGCCGGAATACAAGTTTTCGCGCAGTTCTGAGAGAAAAAGTTTACACCTTTCTCTCGTCTACTCTTCGACGACTTGTAGAATCGATGCTCGTGAATCTTGATAGTATCGCTCTAAAACGATGTATCCCGTTGTTTTGAGCCGGAATACAAGTTTTCGCGCAGTTCTGAGAGAAAAAGTTTACACCTTTCTCTCGTCTACTCTTCGACGACTTGTAAAATCGATGATGGTGAATCTTGATAGTTTCGATCTAAAACGATGTATCCCGTTGTTTTGAGCCAGAATACAAGTTTTCGCGCAGTTTTGAGAGAAAAAGTTTACACCTTTCTCTCTACTCTTCGACGACTTGTTAAATCGATGCTCGTGAATTTTGCTACTTTCGATCTAAAACGATGTATCCCGTTGTTTTGAGCCGGAATACAAGTTTTCGCGCAGTTCTGAGAGAAAAAGTTTACACCTTTCTCTCGTTCTCTTCGACGACATGTAAAATCGATTCTCGTGAATTTTGCTACCTTCGATCTAAAACGATGTATCCCGTTGTTTTGAGCCGGTATACAGTTTTTCGCGCAGTTCTGAGAGAAAAAGTTTACACCTTTTTCTCGTCTACTCTTCGACGACTTGTAAAATCGATGCTCGTGAATCTTGATAGTTTCGATCTAAAACGATGTAAAATCGATCCTCGTGAATCTTGCTAGTTTCGATCTAAAACGATGTATCCTGTTGTTTTGAGCCGGAATACAAGTTTTCGTGCAGTTCTGAGAGAAAAAGTTTACCCCTTTCTCTCGTCTACTCTTCGACGACTTGTAAACTCGATGCTCGTTAATCGTGCTAGTTTCGATCTAAAACGATGTATCCCGTTGTTTTGAGCCGGAATACAAGTTTTCGCGCAGTTCTGAGAGAAAAAGTTTACACCTTTTTCTCGTCTACTCTTCGACGACTTGTAAAATCGATGCTCGTGAATCTTGCTAGTTTCGATCTAAAACGATGTATCCCGTTGTTTTGAGCCGGAATACAAGTTTTCGCGCAGTTCTGAGAGAAAAAGTTTACACCTTTCTCTCGTCTACTCTTCGACGACTTGTAGAATCGATGCTCGTGAATCTTGATAGTATCGCTCTAAAACGATGTATCCCGTTGTTTTGAGCCGGAATACAAGTTTTCGCGCAGTTCTGAGAGAAAAAGTTTACACCTTTCTCTCGTCTACTCTTCGACGACTTGTAAAATCGATGATGGTGAATCTTGATAGTTTCGATCTAAAACGATGTATCCCGTTGTTTTGAGCCAGAATACAAGTTTTCGCGCAGTTTTGAGAGAAAAAGTTTACACCTTTCTCTCTACTCTTCGACGACTTGTTAAATCGATGCTCGTGAATTTTGCTACTTTCGATCTAAAACGATGTATCCCGTTGTTTTGAGCCGGAATACAAGTTTTCGCGCAGTTCTGAGAGAAAAAGTTTACACCTTTCTCTCGTCTACTCTTCGACGACTTGTAAAATCGATGCTCGTGAATTTTGCTAGTTTCGATCTAAAACGATGTATCCCATTGTTTTGAGCCGGAATACAAGTTTTCGCGCAGTTCTGAGAGAAAATGTTTACACCTTTCTCTCGTCTACTCTTCGACGACTTGTTAAATCGATGCTCGTGAATTTTGCTACTTACGTTCTAAAACGATGTATATCGTTGTTTTGAGCCGGAATACAATTTTTCGCGCAGTTCTGCGAGAAAAAGTTTACACCTTACTCTCGTCTGCTCTTCGACGACTTGTAAAATTGATGCTCGTGAATCTTGCTAGTTTCAATCTAAAACGATGTATCCCGTTGTTTTGAGCTGGAATACAAGTTTTCAGTTTCAGTTCAGTTTTCAGTTTTCAGTTTATTTCCCACAACGAGTACAGGGCATGTACGATGTGTGGGGAGGGTGACGGGATAAACGCTGCGTCAAGGGCAGGTTGACTGGCCCCGTCTCCCCGAACCACATTGCAGCAAGCACGACAGTTTAGAAGGACATAAAATATATATGATGGGAAGAATAACAATGAACAAATGGAAAAAAATATACGAACAAGATAAGTGCAAAAACAGTGAATGAGTGCATAAGTTAAAAAATACATTCAAATCTAACAGTACAGGTTAGGTAATAATATCGAATAATGTTTTCTTGGTTAGAACCAGCAGCTGCTCTGCCGTTAGCTTATATTTGTTAAGTGTAATGGCAGCCTGTTTCGAAGCATCTGGAGACCGTAGTTAGTACGTGATCGCGCAACATGCCAATGTTCATGGTGGCGGGTGGAGCGAGATGATATGTTAATCTGCAGGTTTGCAACGGCTCGTAATGTTGTTATATTTTTATGGATTTCAGATTTCAAAGATGCCAGCAACTGGCGCTCATAAAGCGTGGAAATTTTAGTAATCTTGTATTTAAGGAATAGGTCAGAAGTGTGGGCATTATATTGAGAGTTTGAAATGGCTCTAACTGCATTTTTTTGTAATGTAACCAATCTATTTAATGATTTCCTGGTGCCAGTACCCCAAACAAGATGACAATATAATAGATGAGGTGCAAAAAGCGTGTTATAAAGCATTAGTTTTTGGGAGACAGGTAAAAAATGTACTTTTCTCATTTTACCTAATGCTTTGCACAGTATAGTTTGTATGTTTTCGGCGTGAAAATCCCATAGCATGTTTTCATCAAAAACGACACCCAGGGATTTTGCTGATGAAGAAAATTCTATTTCAGTATTATCGAACTTCAGTGGAATAATGCGAACATTTCTTTGTTTAGCTTGAAAGAGAACTGCTTTTGTTTTGGAACAGTTTATTTTTAGGTTATTAGCGCTTGATCATTTACATAGTTTTTCCAAGAATAGGTTGGCGGATTTGATAAGGTCATTTGCATTGCTTGCTGTAAAAAATGTACTGGTGCCGTCGGCGTATATAACATAATTTATGGTGCTATCTAGAGATACAAGGTCATTGATGTAAGCATTGAAAAACAGTGGGCCGAGAATACTCCCCTGAGGTACGACATGCTTATTTTTTTGTAATGAGGACATTTCATTTCCTATACATATTGCTTGATGTCGATTTGTCAAGTAACTTTGAACCAAATTAAAATACCACGAACACCATAACAAGACAGTTTGTCTAGTAGGATATTATGAATAATTCTGTCAAAAGCCTTGGAGAAATCCACAAATAGTCCTAGTGTTAGTAGCTTCTTTCATTTTTATCTAAAATTAATTCTTTTTGGTGAAGTAGAGCTGTCTCAGTAGATCTACTTGTCCGGAAGCCATATTGCGATGATGTAATAACAGAGTTAGCATCAAAGAAACCAGTGAGTCTTATAAAGATGATTTTCTCGAGTGGTTTTGAAAATATTGGTAATATTGATATTGGCCTATAATTCCCTAAGTTATCATTTTCTCCACTTTTGTGCACTACTGTCAGTTTAGCAGTCTTAAGTTTCTCTGCAAATACACCGGTATACAAAACTAGGTTGTAAATATGGGTTAGGTATGGGGCAATAAGGTCAATGACAAAGCTAACCGGCTGCATTTTTATTCCATCTATATCCTCGCATTTGCTTCTCTTCAAAACATGGAATAAATTCAGGACTTCACACTCGTCAGTAGGATTCAAAAAAAAAACGGAATGTTCTAATGGAATGTTCGCGCAGTTCTGAGAGAAAAAGTTTACACCTTTCTCTCGTCTACTCTTCGACGACTTGTTAAATTGATGCTCGTGAATCATGCTACTTTCGATCTAAAACGATGTATCCCGTTGTTTTGAGCCGGAATACAATTTTTCGCGCAGTTCTGAGAGAAAAAGTTTACACCTTTCTCTCGTCTACTCTTCGACGACTTGTAAAATCGATGCTCGTGAATCTTGATAGTTTCGATCTAAAACGATGTATTCCGTTGTTTTGAGCCGGAATACAACTTTTCGGGCTGTTCTGAGAGAAAAATTTACACCTTTCTCTCGTCTACTCTTCGACGACTTGTAAAATCGATGCTCGTGAATCTTGATAGTTTCGTTCTAAAACAATGTATCCCGTTGTTTTGAGCCGGAATACCAGTTTTCGCGCAGTTCTGAGAGAAAAAGTTTACCCCTTTCTCTCGTCTACTCTTCGACGACTTGTAAAATCGATGCTCGTTAATCGTGCTAGTTTCGATCTAAAACGATGTATCCCGTTGTTTTGAGCCGGAATACAAGTTTTCGCGCAGTTCTGAGAGAAAAAGTTTACACCTTTCTCTCGTCTACTCTTCGACGACTTGTAAAATCGATGCTGGTGAATCTTGATAGTTTCGATCTAAAACGGTGTATCCCGTTGTTTTGAGCCGGAATACAAGTTTTCGCGCAGTTCTGAGAGAAAAAGTTTACACCTTTCTCTCGTCTACTCTTCGACGACTTGTAAAATCGATGCTCGTTAATCGTGCTAGTTTCGATCTAAAACGATGTATCCCGTTGTTTTGAGCCGGAATACAAGTTTTCGCCCAGTTCTGAGAGAAAAAGTTTACACCTTTCTCTCGTCTACTCTTCGTCGACTTGTAAAATCGATGCTCGTTAATCTTGCTAGTTTCGATCTAAAACGATGTATCCCGTTGTTTTGAGCCGGAATACAAGTCTTCGCGCAGTTCTGAGAGAAAAAGTTTACACCTTTCTCTCGTCTACTCTTCGACGACTTGTAAAATCGATGCTCGTGAATCTTGCTAGTTTCGATCTAAAACGAAGTATTCCGTTGTTTTGAGCCGGAATACAAGTTTTTGCGCAGTTCTGAGAGAAAAAGTTTACACCTTTCTCTCGTTCTCTTCGACGACATGTAAAATCGATGCTCGTTAATCTTGCTAGTTTCGATCTAAAACAATGTATCCCGTTGTTTTGAGCCGGAATACAAGATTTCGCGCAGTTCTGAGAGAAAAAGTTTACACGTTTCTCTCGTCTACTCTTCGACGACTTGTAAAATCGATGCTCGTGAATTTTGCTTGTCTTGATCTAAAACGATGTATCCCGTTGTTTTGAGCCGCAATGCAAGTTTTTGCGCAGTTCTGAGAGAAAAAGTTTACACCTATCTCTCGTCTACTCTTCGACGACTTGTTAAATCGATGCTCGTGAATCATGCTACTTTCGATCTAAAACGATGTATCCCGTTGTTTTGAGCCGGAATACAATTTTTCGCGCAGTTCTGAGAGAAAAAGCTTACACCTTTCTCTCGTCTACTCTTCGACGACTCGTAAAATCGATGCTCGTGAATCTTGATAGTTTCGTTCTAAAATGATGTATTCCGTTGTTTTGAGCCGGAATACAACTTTTTGCGCAGTTCTGAGGGAAAAATTTACACCTTTCTCTCGTGTACTCTACGACGACTTGTAAAATCGATGCTCGTGAATCTTGCTAGTTTCGATCTAAAACGATGTATCCCGTTGTTTTGAGCCGGAATACAAGTTTTCGCGCAGTTCTGAGAGAAAAAGTTTACACCTTTCTCTCGTCTACTCTTCGTCGACTTGTAAAATTGATGCTCGTTAATCTTGCTAGTTTCGATCTAAAATGATGTATCCCGTTGTTTTGAGCCGGAATACAAGTTTTTGCGCAGTTCTGAGAGAAAAAGTTTACACCTTTCTCTCGTTCTCTTCGAAGACATGTAAAATCGATGCTCGTGAATCTTGCTAGTTTCGATCTAAAACAATGTATCCCGTTGTTTTGAGCCGGAATACAAGTTTTCGCGCAGTTCTGAGAGAAAAAGTTTACACCTATCTCTCGTCTACTCTTCGACGACTTGTAAAATCGATGCTCGTTAATCGTGCTAGTTTCGATCTAAAACGATGTATCCCGTTGTTTTGAGCCGGAATACAAGTTTTCGCGCAGTTCTGAGAGAAAAAGTTTACACCTTGTTCTCGTCTACTCTTCGACGACTTGTAAAATCGATGCTCGTGAATCTTGCTAGTTTCGATCTAAAACGATGTATCCCGTTGTTTTGAGCCGAAATACAAGTTTTCTCGCAGTTCTGAGAGAAAACGTTTACACGTTTTTCTCGTCTACTCTTCGACGACTTGTAAAATCGATGCACGTGAATTTTGCTAGTTTCGATCTAAAACGATGTATCCCGTTGTTTTGAGCCGGAATACAAGTTTTCGCGCAGTTCTGAGAGAAAAAGTTTACACCTTTCTCTTGTCTACTCTTCGACGACTTGTTAAATCGATGCTCGTGAATTTTGCTACTTTCGATCTAAAACAATGTATCTCGTTGTTTTGAGCCGGAATACAATTTTTCGCGCAGTTCTGAGAGAAAACGTTTACACCTTTCTCTCGTCTACTCTTCGACGACTTGTAAAATCGATGCTCGTTAATCGTGCTAGTTTCGATCTAAAACGATGTATCCCGTTGTTTTGAGCCGGAATACAAGTTTTCGCGCAGTTCTGAGAGAAAAAGTTTACACCTTTTTCTCGTCTACTCTTCGACGACTTGTAAAATCGATGCTCGTTAATCGTGCTAGTTTCGATTTAAAATGATGTATCCCGTTGTTTTGAGCCGGAATACAAGTTTTTGCGCAGTTCTGAGAGAAAAAGTTTACACCTTTCTCTCCTTCTCTTCGACGACATGTAAAATCGATGCTCGTGAATCTTGCTAGTTTCGATCTAAAACAATGTATCCCGTTGTTTTGAGCTGGAATACAAGTTTTCGCGCAGTTCTGAGAGAAAAAGTTTACACCTATCTCTCGTCTACTCTTCGACGACTTGTAAAATCGATGCTCGTTAATCGTGCTAGTTTCGATCTAAAACGATGTATCCCGTTGTTTTGAGCCGGAATACAAGTTTTCGCGCAGTTCTGAGAGAAAAAGTTTACACCTTGTTCTCGTCTACTCTTCGACGACTTGTAAAATCGATGCTCGTGAATCTTGATAGTTTCGTTCTAAAATGATGTATTCCGTTGTTTTGAGCCGGAATACAACTTTTCGCGCAGTTCTGAGGGAAAAATTTACACCTTTCTCTCGTGTACTCTGCGACGACTTGTAAAATCGATGCTCGTGAATCTTGCTAGTTTCGATCTAAAACGATGTATCCCGTTGTTTTGAGCCGGAATACAAGTTTTCGCGCAGTTCTGAGAGAAAAAGTTTACACCTTTCTCTCGTCTACTCTTCGACGACTTGTAAAATCGATGCTCGTGAATCTTGATAGTTTCGTTCTAAAATGATGTATTGCGTTGTTTTGAGCCGGAATACAACTTTTCGCGCAGTTCTGAGGGAAAAATTTACACCTTTCTCTCGTGTACTCTGCGACGACTTGTAAAATCGATTCTCGTGAATCTTGCTAGTTTCGATCTAAAACGATGTATCCCGTTGTTTTGAGCCGGAATACAAGTTTTCGCGCAGTTCTGAGAGAAAAAGTTTACACCTTTCTCTCGTCTACTCTTGGACGACTTGTAAAATCGATGCTCGTGAATCTTGATAGTTTCGTTCTAAAACAATGTATCCCGTTGTTTTGAGCCGGAATACAAGTTTTCGCGCAGTTCTGAGAGAAAAAGTTTACACCTTTCTCTCGTTCTCTTCGAAGACATGTAAAATCGATGCTCGTGAATCTTGCTAGTTTCGATCTAAAACAATGTATCCCGTTGTTTTGAGCCGGAATACAAGTTTTCGCGCAGTTCTGAGAGAAAAAGTTTACACCTATCTCTCGTCTACTCTTCGACGACTTGTAAAATCGATGCTCGTTAATCGTGCTAGTTTCGATCTAAAACGATGTATCCCGTTGTTTTGAGCCGGAATACAAGTTTTCGCGCAGTTCTGAGAGAAAAAGTTTACACCTTGTTCTCGTCTACTCTTCGACGACTTGTAAAATCGATGCTCGTGAATCTTGCTAGTTTCGATCTAAAACGATGTATCCCGTTGTTTTGAGCCGAAATACAAGTTTTCTCGCAGTTCTGAGAGAAAACGTTTACACGTTTTTCTCGTCTACTCTTCGACGACTTGTAAAATCGATGCACGTGAATTTTGCTAGTTTCGATCTAAAACGATGTATCCCGTTGTTTTGAGCCGGAATACAAGTTTTCGCGCAGTTCTGAGAGAAAAAGTTTACACCTTTCTCTCTTCTACTCTTCGACGACTTGTTAAATCGATGCTCGTGAATTTTGCTACTTTCGATCTAAAACAATGTATCTCGTTGTTTTGAGCCGGAATACAATTTTTCGCGCAGTTCTGAGAGAAAACGTTTACACCTTTCTCTCGTCTACTCTTCGACGACTTGTAAAATCGATGCTCGTTAATCGTGCTAATTTCGATCTAAAACGATGTATCCCGTTGTTTTGAGCCGGAATACAAGTTTTCGCGCAGTTCTGAGAGAAAAAGTTTACACCTTTTTCTCGTCTACTCTTCGACGACTTGTAAAATCGATGCTCGTTAATCGTGCTAGTTTCGATTTAAAATGATGTATCCCGTTGTTTTGAGCCGGAATACAAGTTTTTGCGCAGTTCTGAGAGAAAAAGTTTACACCTTTCTCTCCTTCTCTTCGACGACATGTAAAATCGATGCTCGTGAATCTTGCTAGTTTCGATCTAAAACAATGTATCCCGTTGTTTTGAGCTGGAATACAAGTTTTCGCGCAGTTCTGAGAGAAAAAGTTTACACCTATCTCTCGTCTACTCTTCGACGACTTGTAAAATCGATGCTCGTTAATCGTGCTAGTTTCGATCTAAAACGATGTATCCCGTTGTTTTGAGCCGGAATACAAGTTTTCGCGCAGTTCTGAGAGAAAAAGTTTACACCTTGTTCTCGTCTACTCTTCGACGACTTGTAAAATCGATGCTCGTGAATCTTGCTAGTTTCGATCTAAAACGATGTATCCCGTTGTTTTGAGCCGCAATACAAGTTTTTGCGCAGTTCTGAGAGAAAAAGTTTACACCTATCTCTCGTCTACTCTTCGACGACTTGTAAATCGATGCTCGTGAATCATGCTACTTTCGATCTAAAACGATGTATCCCGTTGTTTTGAGCCGGAATACAATTTTTTCGCGCAGTTCTGAGAGAAAAAGCTTACACCTTTCTCTCGTCTACTCTTCGACGACTTGTAAAATCGATGCTCGTGAATCTTGATAGTTTCGTTCTAAAATGATGTATTCCGTTGTTTTGAGCCGGAATACAACTTTTCGCGCAGTTCTGAGGGAAAAATTTACACCTTTCTCTCGTGTACTCTGCGACGACTTGTAAAATCGATGCTCGTGAATCTTGCTTGTTTCGATCTAAAACGATGTATCCCGTTGTTTTGAGCCGGAATACAAGTTTTCGCGCAGTTCTGAGAGAAAAAGTTTACACCTTTCTCCCGTCTACTCTTCGACGACTTGTAAAATCGATGCTCGTGAATCTTGATAGTTTCGTTCTAAAACAATGTATCCCGTTGTTTTGAGCCGGAATACAAGTTTTCGCGCAGTTCTGAGAGAAAAAGTTTACACCTTTTTCTCGTCTACTCATCGACGACTTGTAAAATCGATGCTCGTGAATCTTGCTAGTTTCGATCTAAAACGATGTATCCCGTTGTTTTGAGCCGGAATACAAGTTTTCGCGCAGTTCTGAGAGAAAAAGTTTACACCTTTCTCTCGTCTAGTCTTCGACGACTTGTAAAATCGATGCTCGTGAATCTTGATAGTTTCGTTCTAAAATGATGTATTCCGTTGTTTTGAGCCGGAATACAACTTTTCGCGCAGTTCTGAGGGAAAAATTTACACCTTTCTCTCGTGTACTCTGCGACGACTTGTAAAATCGATGCTCGTGAATCTTGCTAGTTTCGATCTAAAACGATGTATCCCGTTGTTTTGAGCCGGAATACAAGTTTTCGCGCAGTTCTGAGAGAAAAAGTTTACACCTTTCTCTCGTCTACTCTTCGACGACTTGTAAAATCGATGCTCGTGAATCTTGATAGTTTCGTTCTAAAATGATGTATTCCGTTGTTTTGAGCCGGAATACAACTTTTCGCGCAGTTCTGAGGGAAAAATTTACACCTTTCTCTCGTGTACTCTGCGACGACTTGTAAAATCGATTCTCGTGAATCTTGCTAGTTTCGATCTAAAACGATGTATCCCGTTGTTTTGAGCCGGAATACAAGTTTTCGCGCAGTTCTGAGAGAAAAAGTTTACACCTTTCTCTCGTCTACTCTTCGACGACTTGTAAAATCGATGCTCGTGAATCTTGATAGTTTCGTTCTAAAACAATGTATCCCGTTGTTTTGAGCCGGAATACAAGTTTTCGCGCAGTTCTGAGAGAAAAATTTACACCTTTCTCTCGTGTACTCTGCGACGACTTGTAAAATCGATGCTCGTGAATCTTGCTAGTTTCGATCTAAAACGATGTATCCCGTTGTTTTGAGCCGCAATACAAGTTTTTGCGCAGTTCTGAGAGAAAAAGTTTACACCTATCTCTCGTCTACTCTTCGACGACTTGTTAAATCGATGCTCGTGAATCATGCTACTTTCGATCTAAAACGATGTATCCCGTTGTTTTGAGCCGGAATACAATTTTTTCGCGCAGTTCTGAGAGAAAAAGCTTACACCTTTCTCTCGTCTACTCTTCGACGACTTGTAAAATTGATGCTCGTGAATCTTGATAGTTTCGTTCTAAAATGATGTATTCCGTTGTTTTGAGCCGGAATACAACTTTTCGCGCAGTTCTGAGGGAAAAATTTACACCTTTCTCTCCTGTACTCTACGACGACTTGTAAAATTGATGCTCGTGAATCTTGCTAGTTTCGATCTAAAACGATGTATCCCGTTGTTTTGAGCCGGAATACAAGTTTTCGCGCAGTTCTGAGAGAAAAAGTTTACACCTTTCTCTCGTCTACTCTTCGACGACTTGTAAAATCGATGCTCGTGAATCTTGATAGTTTCGTTCTAAAACAATGTATCCCGTTGTTTTGAGCCGGAATACAAGTTTTCGCGCAGTTCTGAGAGAAAAAGTTTACACCTTTCTCTCGTCTACTCTTCGTCGACTTATAAAATCGATGCTCGTTAATCTTGCTAGTTTCGATCTAAAACGATGTATCCCGTTGTTTTGAGCCGGAATACAAGTCTTCGCGCAGTTCTGAGAGAAAAAGTTTACACCTTTCTCTCGTCTACTCTTCGACGACTTGTAAAATCGATGCTCGTGAATCTTGCTAGTTTTGATCTAAAACGAAGTATTCCGTTGTTTTGAGCCGGAATACAAGTTTTTGCGCAGTTCTGAGAGAAAATGTTTACACCTTTCTCTCGTTCTCTTCGATGACATGTAAAATCGATGCTCGTGAATCTTGCTAGTTTCGATCTAAAACAATGTATCCCGTTGTTTTGAGCCGGAATACAAGTTTTCGCGCAGTTCTGAGAGAAAAAGTTTATACGTTTCTCTCGTCTACTCTTCGACGACTTGTAAAATCGATGCTCGTGGATTTTGCTTGTCTTGATCTAAAACGATGTATCCCGTTGATTTTGAGCCGCAATACAAGTTTTTGCGCAGTTCTGAGAGAAAAAGTTTACACCTATCTCTCGTCTACTCTTCGACGACTTGTTAAATCGATGCTCGTGAATCATGCTACTTTCGATCTAAAACGATGTATCCCGTTGTTTTGAGCCGGAATACAATTTTTTCGCGCAGTTCTGAGAGAAAAAGCTTACACCTTTCTCTCGTCTACTCTTCGACGACTTGTAAAATCGATGCTCGTGAATCTTGATAGTTTCGATCTAAAATGATGTATTCCGTTGTTTTGAGCCGGAATACAAGTTTTCGCGCAGTTCTGAGGGAAAAATTTACACCTTTCTCTCGTGTACTCTGCGAGGACTTGTAAAATCGATGCTCGTGAATCTTGCTAGTTTCGATCTAAAACGATGTATCCCGTTGTTTTGAGCCGGAATACAAGTTTTCGCGCAGTTCTGAGAGAAAAAGTTTACACCTTTCTCTCGTCTACTCTTCGACGACTTGTAAAATCGATGCTCGTGAATCTTGATAGTTTCGTTCTAAAACAATGTATCCCGTTGTTTTGAGCCGGAATACCAGTTTTCGCGCAGTTCTGAGAGAAAAAGTTTACCCCTTTCTCTCGTCTACTCTTCGACGACTTGTAAAATCGATGCTCGTTAATCGTGCTAGTTTCGATCTAAAACGATGTATCCCGTTGTTTTGAGCCGGAATACAAGTTTTCGCGCAGTTCTGAGAGAAAAAGTTTACACCTTTTTCTCGTCTACTCTTCGACGACTTGTAAAATCGATGCTCGTGAATCTTGCTAGTTTCGATCTAAAACGATGTATCCCGTTGTTTTGAGCCGGAATACAAGTTTTCGCGCAGTTCTGAGAGAAAAAGTTTACACCTTTCTCTCGTCTACTCTTCGACGACTTGCAGCATCGATGCTCGTGAATCTTGATAGTATCGCTCTAAAACGATGTATCCCGTTGTTTTGAGCCGGAATACAAGTTTTCGCGCAGTTCTGAGAGAAAAAGTTTACACCTTTCTCTCGTCTACTCTTCGACGACTTGTAAAATCGATGCTGGTGAATCTTGATAGTTTCGTTCTAAAACAATGTATCCCGTTGTTTTGAGCCGGAATACCAGTTTTCGCGCAGTTCTGAGAGAAAAAGTTTACCCCTTTCTCTCGTCTACTCTTCGACGACTTGTAAAATCGATGCTCGTTAATCGTGCTAGTTTCGATCTAAAACGATGTATCCCGTTGTTTTGAGCCGGAATACAAGTTTTCGCGCAGTTCTGAGAGAAAAAGTTTACACCTTTTTCTCGTCTACTCTTCGACGACTTGTAAAATCGATGCTCGTGAATCTTGCTAGTTTCGATCTAAAACGATGTATCCCGTTGTTTTGAGCCGGAATACAAGTTTTCGCGCAGTTCTGAGAGAAAAAGTTTACACCTTTCTCTCGTCTACTCTTCGACGACTTGCAGAATCGATGCTCGTGAATCTTGATAGTATCGCTCTAAAACGATGTATCCCGTTGTTTTGAGCCGGAATACAAGTCTTCGCGCAGTTCTGAGAGAGAAAGTTTACACCTTTTTCTCGTCTACTCTTCGACGACTTGTAAAATCGATGCTCGTGAATCTCGCTAGTTTCGATCTAAAACGAAGTATCCCGTTGTTTTGAGCCGGAATACAAGTTTTTGCGCAGTTCTGAGAGAAACAGTTTACACCTTTCTCTCGTTCTCTTCGACGACATGTAAAATCGATGCTCGTGAATCTTCCTAGTTTCGATCTAAAACAATGTATCCCGTTGTTTTGAGCCGGAATACAAGTTTTCGCGCAGTTCTGAGAGAAAAAGTTTACACCTATCTCTCGTCTACTCTTCGACGACTTGTTAAATCGATGCTCGTGAATCATGCTACTTTCGATCTAAAACGATGTATCCCGTTGTTTTGAGCCGGAATACAATTTTTTCGCGCAGTTCTGAGAGAAAAAGTTTACACCTTTCTCTCGTCTACTCTTCGACGACTTGTAAAATCGATGCTCGTGAATCTTGATAGTTTCGATCTAAAACGATGTATTCCGTTGTTTTGAGCCGGAATACAACTTTTCGCGCAGTTCTGAGAGAAAAAGTTTACACCTTTCTCTCGTCTACTCTTCGACGACTTGTAAAATCGATGCTCGTGAATCTTGATAGTTTCGTTCTAAAACGATGTATCCCGTTGTTTTGAGCCGGAATACAAGTTTTCGCGCAGTTCTGAGAGAAAAAGTTTACACCTTTTTCTCGTCTACTCATCGACGACTTGTAAAATCGATGCTCGTGAATCTTGCTAGTTTCGATCTAAAACGATGTATCCCGTTGTTTTGAGCCGGAATACAAGTTTTCGCGCAGTTCTGAGAGAAAAAGTTTACACCTTTCTCTCGTCTAGTCTTCGACGACTTGTAAAATCGATGCTCGTGAATCTTGATAGTTTCGTTCTAAAATGATGTATTCCGTTGTTTTGAGCCGGAATACAACTTTTCGCGCAGTTCTGAGGGAAAAATTTACACCTTTCTCTCGTGTACTCTGCGACGACTTGTAAAATCGATGCTCGTGAATCTTGCTAGTTTCGATCTAAAACGATGTATCCCGTTGTTTTGAGCCGGAATACAAGTTTTCGCGCAGTTCTGAGAGAAAAAGTTTACACCTTTCTCTCGTCTACTCTTCGACGACTTGTAAAATCGATGCTCGTGAATCTTGATAGTTTCGTTCTAAAATGATGTATTCCGTTGTTTTGAGCCGGAATACAACTTTTCGCGCAGTTCTGAGGGAAAAATTTACACCTTTCTCTCGTGTACTCTGCGACGACTTGTAAAATCGATTCTCGTGAATCTTGCTAGTTTCGATCTAAAACGATGTATCCCGTTGTTTTGAGCCGGAATACAAGTTTTCGCGCAGTTCTGAGAGAAAAAGTTTACACCTTTCTCTCGTCTACTCTTCGACGACTTGTAAAATCGATGCTCGTGAATCTTGATAGTTTCGTTCTAAAACAATGTATCCCGTTGTTTTGAGCCGGAATACAAGTTTTCGCGCAGTTCTGAGAGAAAAATTTACACCTTTCTCTCGTGTACTCTGCGACGACTTGTAAAATCGATGCTCGTGAATCTTGCTAGTTTCGATCTAAAACGATGTATCCCGTTGTTTTGAGCCGCAATACAAGTTTTTGCGCAGTTCTGAGAGAAAAAGTTTACACCTATCTCTCGTCTACTCTTCGACGACTTGTTAAATCGATGCTCGTGAATCATGCTACTTTCGATCTAAAACGATGTATCCCGTTGTTTTGAGCCGGAATACAATTTTTTCGCGCAGTTCTGAGAGAAAAAGCTTACACCTTTCTCTCGTCTACTCTTCGACGACTTGTAAAATTGATGCTCGTGAATCTTGATAGTTTCGTTCTAAAATGATGTATTCCGTTGTTTTGAGCCGGAATACAACTTTTCGCGCAGTTCTGAGGGAAAAATTTACACCTTTCTCTCCTGTACTCTACGACGACTTGTAAAATTGATGCTCGTGAATCTTGCTAGTTTCGATCTAAAACGATGTATCCCGTTGTTTTGAGCCGGAATACAAGTTTTCGCGCAGTTCTGAGAGAAAAAGTTTACACCTTTCTCTCGTCTACTCTTCGACGACTTGTAAAATCGATGCTCGTGAATCTTGATAGTTTCGTTCTAAAACAATGTATCCCGTTGTTTTGAGCCGGAATACAAGTTTTCGCGCAGTTCTGAGAGAAAAAGTTTACACCTTTCTCTCGTCTACTCTTCGTCGACTTATAAAATCGATGCTCGTTAATCTTGCTAGTTTCGATCTAAAACGATGTATCCCGTTGTTTTGAGCCGGAATACAAGTCTTCGCGCAGTTCTGAGAGAAAAAGTTTACACCTTTCTCTCGTCTACTCTTCGACGACTTGTAAAATCGATGCTCGTGAATCTTGCTAGTTTTGATCTAAAACGAAGTATTCCGTTGTTTTGAGCCGGAATACAAGTTTTTGCGCAGTTCTGAGAGAAAATGTTTACACCTTTCTCTCGTTCTCTTCGATGACATGTAAAATCGATGCTCGTGAATCTTGCTAGTTTCGATCTAAAACAATGTATCCCGTTGTTTTGAGCCGGAATACAAGTTTTCGCGCAGTTCTGAGAGAAAAAGTTTATACGTTTCTCTCGTCTACTCTTCGACGACTTGTAAAATCGATGCTCGTGGATTTTGCTTGTCTTGATCTAAAACGATGTATCCCGTTGATTTTGAGCCGCAATACAAGTTTTTGCGCAGTTCTGAGAGAAAAAGTTTACACCTATCTCTCGTCTACTCTTCGACGACTTGTTAAATCGATGCTCGTGAATCATGCTACTTTCGATCTAAAACGATGTATCCCGTTGTTTTGAGCCGGAATACAATTTTTTCGCGCAGTTCTGAGAGAAAAAGCTTACACCTTTCTCTCGTCTACTCTTCGACGACTTGTAAAATCGATGCTCGTGAATCTTGATAGTTTCGATCTAAAATGATGTATTCCGTTGTTTTGAGCCGGAATACAAGTTTTCGCGCAGTTCTGAGGGAAAAATTTACACCTTTCTCTCGTGTACTCTGCGACGACTTGTAAAATCGATGCTCGTGAATCTTGCTAGTTTCGATCTAAAACGATGTATCCCGTTGTTTTGAGCCGGAATACAAGTTTTCGCGCAGTTCTGAGAGAAAAAGTTTACACCTTTCTCTCGTCTACTCTTCGACGACTTGTAAAATCGATGCTCGTGAATCTTGATAGTTTCGTTCTAAAACAATGTATCCCGTTGTTTTGAGCCGGAATACCAGTTTTCGCGCAGTTCTGAGAGAAAAAGTTTACCCCTTTCTCTCGTCTACTCTTCGACGACTTGTAAAATCGATGCTCGTTAATCGTGCTAGTTTCGATCTAAAACGATGTATCCCGTTGTTTTGAGCCGGAATACAAGTTTTCGCGCAGTTCTGAGAGAAAAAGTTTACACCTTTTTCTCGTCTACTCTTCGACGACTTGTAAAATCGATGCTCGTGAATCTTGCTAGTTTCGATCTAAAACGATGTATCCCGTTGTTTTGAGCCGGAATACAAGTTTTCGCGCAGTTCTGAGAGAAAAAGTTTACACCTTTCTCTCGTCTACTCTTCGACGACTTGCAGCATCGATGCTCGTGAATCTTGATAGTATCGCTCTAAAACGATGTATCCCGTTGTTTTGAGCCGGAATACAAGTTTTCGCGCAGTTCTGAGAGAAAAAGTTTACACCTTTCTCTCGTCTACTCTTCGACGACTTGTAAAATCGATGCTGGTGAATCTTGATAGTTTCGTTCTAAAACAATGTATCCCGTTGTTTTGAGCCGGAATACCAGTTTTCGCGCAGTTCTGAGAGAAAAAGTTTACCCCTTTCTCTCGTCTACTCTTCGACGACTTGTAAAATCGATGCTCGTTAATCGTGCTAGTTTCGATCTAAAACGATGTATCCCGTTGTTTTGAGCCGGAATACAAGTTTTCGCGCAGTTCTGAGAGAAAAAGTTTACACCTTTTTCTCGTCTACTCTTCGACGACTTGTAAAATCGATGCTCGTGAATCTTGCTAGTTTCGATCTAAAACGATGTATCCCGTTGTTTTGAGCCGGAATACAAGTTTTCGCGCAGTTCTGAGAGAAAAAGTTTACACCTTTCTCTCGTCTACTCTTCGACGACTTGCAGAATCGATGCTCGTGAATCTTGATAGTATCGCTCTAAAACGATGTATCCCGTTGTTTTGAGCCGGAATACAAGTCTTCGCGCAGTTCTGAGAGAGAAAGTTTACACCTTTTTCTCGTCTACTCTTCGACGACTTGTAAAATCGATGCTCGTGAATCTCGCTAGTTTCGATCTAAAACGAAGTATCCCGTTGTTTTGAGCCGGAATACAAGTTTTTGCGCAGTTCTGAGAGAAACAGTTTACACCTTTCTCTCGTTCTCTTCGACGACATGTAAAATCGATGCTCGTGAATCTTCCTAGTTTCGATCTAAAACAATGTATCCCGTTGTTTTGAGCCGGAATACAAGTTTTCGCGCAGTTCTGAGAGAAAAAGTTTACACCTATCTCTCGTCTACTCTTCGACGACTTGTTAAATCGATGCTCGTGAATCATGCTACTTTCGATCTAAAACGATGTATCCCGTTGTTTTGAGCCGGAATACAATTTTTTCGCGCAGTTCTGAGAGAAAAAGTTTACACCTTTCTCTCGTCTACTCTTCGACGACTTGTAAAATCGATGCTCGTGAATCTTGATAGTTTCGATCTAAAACGATGTATTCCGTTGTTTTGAGCCGGAATACAACTTTTCGCGCAGTTCTGAGAGAAAAAGTTTACACCTTTCTCTCGTCTACTCTTCGACGACTTGTAAAATCGATGCTCGTGAATCTTGATAGTTTCGTTCTAAAACGATGTATCCCGTTGTTTTGAGCCGGAATACAAGTTTTCGCGCAGTTCTGAGAGAAAAAGTTTACACCTTGTTCTCGTCTACTCTTCGACGACTTGTAAAATCGATGCTCGTGAATCTTGCTAGTTTCGATCTAAAACGATGTATCCCGTTGTTTTGAGCCGAAATACAAGTTTTCTCGCAGTTCTGAGAGAAAACGTTTACACGTTTTTCTCGTCTACTCTTCGACGACTTGTAAAATCGATGCACGTGAATTTTGCTAGTTTCGATCTAAAACGATGTATCCCGTTGTTTTGAGCCGGAATACAAGTTTTCGCGCAGTTCTGAGAGAAAAAGTTTACACCTTTCTCTTGTCTACTCTTCGACGACTTGTTAAATCGATGCTCGTGAATTTTGCTACTTTCGATCTAAAACAATGTATCTCGTTGTTTTGAGCCGGAATACAATTTTTCGCGCAGTTCTGAGAGAAAACGTTTACACCTTTCTCTCGTCTACTCTTCGACGACTTGTAAAATCGATGCTCGTTAATCGTGCTAGTTTCGATTTAAAATGATGTATCCCGTTGTTTTGAGCCGGAATACAAGTTTTTGCGCAGTTCTGAGAGAAAAAGTTTACACCTTTCTCTCCTTCTCTTCGACGACATGTAAAATCGATGCTCGTGAATCTTGCTAGTTTCGATCTAAAACAATGTATCCCGTTGTTTTGAGCTGGAATACAAGTTTTCGCGCAGTTCTGAGAGAAAAAGTTTACACCTATCTCTCGTCTACTCTTCGACGACTTGTAAAATCGATGCTCGTTAATCGTGCTAGTTTCGATCTAAAACGATGTATCCCGTTGTTTTGAGCCGGAATACAAGTTTTCGCGCAGTTCTGAGAGAAAAAGTTTACACCTTGTTCTCGTCTACTCTTCGACGACTTGTAAAATCGATGCTCGTGAATCTTGCTAGTTTCGATCTAAAACGATGTATCCCGTTGTTTTGAGCCGCAATACAAGTTTTTGCGCAGTTCTGAGAGAAAAAGTTTACACCTATCTCTCCTCTACTCTTCGACGACTTGTTAAATCGATGCTCGTGAATCATGCTACTTTCGATCTAAAACGATGTATCCCGTTGTTTTGAGCCGGAATACAATTTTTTCGCGCAGTTCTGAGAGAAAAAGCTTACACCTTTCTCTCGTCTACTCTTCGACGACTTGTAAAATCGATGCTCGTGAATCTTGATAGTTTCGTTCTAAAATGATGTATTCCGTTGTTTTGAGCCGTAATACAAATTTTCGCGCAGTTCTGAGGGAAAAATTTACACCTTTCTCTCGTGTACTCTGCGACGACTTGTAAAATCGATGCTCGTGAATCTTGCTTGTTTCGATCTAAAACGATGTATCCCGTTGTTTTGAGCCGGAATACAAGTTTTCGCGCAGTTCTGAGAGAAAAAGTTTACACCTTTCTCCCGTCTACTCTTCGACGACTTGTAAAATCGATGCTCGTGAATCTTGATAGTTTCGTTCTAAAACAATGTATCCCGTTGTTTTGAGCCGGAATACAAGTTTTCGCGCAGTTCTGAGAGAAAAAGTTTACACCTTTTTCTCGTCTACTCTTCGACGACTTGTAAAATCGATGCTCGTGAATCTTGCTAGTTTCGATCTAAAACGATGTATCCCGTTGTTTTGAGCCGGAATACAAGTTTTCGCGCAGTTCTGAGAGAAAAAGTTTACACCTTTCTCTCGTCTAGTCTTCGACGACTTGTAAAATCGATGCTCGTGAATCTTGATAGTTTCGTTCTAAAATGATGTATTCCGTTGTTTTGAGCCGGAATACAACTTTTCGCGCAGTTCTGAGGGAAAAATTTACACCTTTCTCTCGTGTACTCTGCGACGACTTGTAAAATCGATGCTCGTGAATCTTGCTAGTTTCGATCTAAAACGATGTATCCCGTTGTTTTGAGCCGGAATACAAGTTTTCGCGCAGTTCTGAGAGAAAAAGTTTACACCTTTCTCTCGTCTACTCTTCGACGACTTGTAAAATCGATGCTCGTGAATCTTGATAGTTTCGTTCTAAAATGATGTATTCCGTTGTTTTGAGCCGGAATACAACTTTTCGCGCAGTTCTGAGGGAAAAATTTACACCTTTCTCTCGTGTACTCTGCGACGACTTGTAAAATCGATTCTCGTGAATCTTGCTAGTTTCGATCTAAAACGATGTATCCCGTTGTTTTGAGCCGGAATACAAGTTTTCGCGCAGTTCTGAGAGAAAAAGTTTACACCTTTCTCTCGTCTACTCTTGGACGACTTGTAAAATCGATGCTCGTGAATCTTGATAGTTTCGTTCTAAAACAATGTATCCCGTTGTTTTGAGCCGGAATACAAGTTTTCGCGCAGTTCTGAGAGAAAAAGTTTACACCTTTCTCTCGTTCTCTTCGAAGACATGTAAAATCGATGCTCGTGAATCTTGCTAGTTTCGATCTAAAACAATGTATCCCGTTGTTTTGAGCCGGAATACAAGTTTTCGCGCAGTTCTGAGAGAAAAAGTTTACACCTATCTCTCGTCTACTCTTCGACGACTTGTAAAATCGATGCTCGTTAATCGTGCTAGTTTCGATCTAAAACGATGTATCCCGTTGTTTTGAGCCGGAATACAAGTTTTCGCGCAGTTCTGAGAGAAAAAGTTTACACCTTGTTCTCGTCTACTCTTCGACGACTTGTAAAATCGATGCTCGTGAATCTTGCTAGTTTCGATCTAAAACGATGTATCCCGTTGTTTTGAGCCGAAATACAAGTTTTCTCGCAGTTCTGAGAGAAAACGTTTACACGTTTTTCTCGTCTACTCTTCGACGACTTGTAAAATCGATGCACGTGAATTTTGCTAGTTTCGATCTAAAACGATGTATCCCGTTGTTTTGAGCCGGAATACAAGTTTTCGCGCAGTTCTGAGAGAAAAAGTTTACACCTTTCTCTTGTCTACTCTTCGACGACTTGTTAAATCGATGCTCGTGAATTTTGCTACTTTCGATCTAAAACAATGTATCTCGTTGTTTTGAGCCGGAATACAATTTTTCGCGCAGTTCTGAGAGAAAACGTTTACACCTTTCTCTCGTCTACTCTTCGACGACTTGTAAAATCGATGCTCGTTAATCGTGCTAGTTTCGATCTAAAACGATGTATCCCGTTGTTTTGAGCCGGAATACAAGTTTTCGCGCAGTTCTGAGAGAAAAAGTTTACACCTTTTTCTCGTCTACTCTTCGACGACTTGTAAAATCGATGCTCGTTAATCGTGCTAGTTTCGATTTAAAATGATGTATCCCGTTGTTTTGAGCCGGAATACAAGTTTTTGCGCAGTTCTGAGAGAAAAAGTTTACACCTTTCTCTCCTTCTCTTCGACGACATGTAAAATCGATGCTCGTGAATCTTGCTAGTTTCGATCTAAAACAATGTATCCCGTTGTTTTGAGCTGGAATACAAGTTTTCGCGCAGTTCTGAGAGAAAAAGTTTACACCTATCTCTCGTCTACTCTTCGACGACTTGTAAAATCGATGCTCGTTAATCGTGCTAGTTTCGATCTAAAACGATGTATCCCGTTGTTTTGAGCCGGAATACAAGTTTTCGCGCAGTTCTGAGAGAAAAAGTTTACACCTTGTTCTCGTCTACTCTTCGACGACTTGTAAAATCGATGCTCGTGAATCTTGCTAGTTTCGATCTAAAACGATGTATCCCGTTGTTTTGAGCCGCAATACAAGTTTTTGCGCAGTTCTGAGAGAAAAAGTTTACACCTATCTCTCGTCTACTCTTCGACGACTTGTAAATCGATGCTCGTGAATCATGCTACTTTCGATCTAAAACGATGTATCCCGTTGTTTTGAGCCGGAATACAATTTTTTCGCGCAGTTCTGAGAGAAAAAGCTTACACCTTTCTCTCGTCTACTCTTCGACGACTTGTAAAATCGATGCTCGTGAATCTTGATAGTTTCGTTCTAAAATGATGTATTCCGTTGTTTTGAGCCGGAATACAACTTTTCGCGCAGTTCTGAGGGAAAAATTTACACCTTTCTCTCGTGTACTCTGCGACGACTTGTAAAATCGATGCTCGTGAATCTTGCTTGTTTCGATCTAAAACGATGTATCCCGTTGTTTTGAGCCGGAATACAAGTTTTCGCGCAGTTCTGAGAGAAAAAGTTTACACCTTTCTCCCGTCTACTCTTCGACGACTTGTAAAATCGATGCTCGTGAATCTTGATAGTTTCGTTCTAAAACAATGTATCCCGTTGTTTTGAGCCGGAATACAAGTTTTCGCGCAGTTCTGAGAGAAAAAGTTTACACCTTTTTCTCGTCTACTCTTCGACGACTTGTAAATCGATGCTCGTGAATCTTGCTAGTTTCGATCTAAAACGATGTATCCCGTTGTTTTGAGCCGGAATACAAGTTTTCGCGCAGTTCTGAGAGAAAAAGTTTACACCTTTCTCTCGTCTAGTCTTCGACGACTTGTAAAATCGATGCTCGTGAATCTTGATAGTTTCGTTCTAAAATGATGTATTCCGTTGTTTTGAGCCGGAATACAACTTTTCGCGCAGTTCTGAGGGAAAAATTTACACCTTTCTCTCGTGTACTCTGCGACGACTTGTAAAATCGATGCTCGTGAATCTTGCTAGTTTCGATCTAAAACGATGTATCCCGTTGTTTTGAGCCGGAATACAAGTTTTCGCGCAGTTCTGAGAGAAAAAGTTTACACCTTTCTCTCGTCTACTCTTCGACGACTTGTAAAATCGATGCTCGTGAATCTTGATAGTTTCGTTCTAAAATGATGTATTCCGTTGTTTTGAGCCGGAATACAACTTTTCGCGCAGTTCTGAGGGAAAAATTTACACCTTTCTCTCGTGTACTCTGCGACGACTTGTAAAATCGATTCTCGTGAATCTTGCTAGTTTCGATCTAAAACGATGTATCCCGTTGTTTTGAGCCGGAATACAAGTTTTCGCGCAGTTCTGAGAGAAAAAGTTTACACCTTTCTCTCGTCTACTCTTCGACGACTTGTAAAATCGATGCTCGTGAATCTTGATAGTTTCGTTCTAAAACAATGTATCCCGTTGTTTTGAGCCGGAATACAAGTTTTCGCGCAGTTCTGAGAGAAAAATTTACACCTTTCTCTCGTGTACTCTGCGACGACTTGTAAAATCGATGCTCGTGAATCTTGCTAGTTTCGATCTAAAACGATGTATCCCGTTGTTTTGAGCCGCAATACAAGTTTTTGCGCAGTTCTGAGAGAAAAAGTTTACACCTATCTCTCGTCTACTCTTCGACGACTTGTTAAATCGATGCTCGTGAATCATGCTACTTTCGATCTAAAACGATGTATCCCGTTGTTTTGAGCCGGAATACAATTTTTTCGCGCAGTTCTGAGAGAAAAAGCTTACACCTTTCTCTCGTCTACTCTTCGACGACTTGTAAAATTGATGCTCGTGAATCTTGATAGTTTCGTTCTAAAATGATGTATTCCGTTGTTTTGAGCCGGAATACAACTTTTCGCGCAGTTCTGAGGGAAAAATTTACACCTTTCTCTCGTGTACTCTACGACGACTTGTAAAATCGATGCTCGTGAATCTTGCTAGTTTCGATCTAAAACGATGTATCCCGTTGTTTTGAGCCGGAATACAAGTTTTCGCGCAGTTCTGAGAGAAAAAGTTTACACCTTTCTCTCGTCTACTCTTCGACGACTTGTAAAATCGATGCTCGTGAATCTTGATAGTTTCGTTCTAAAACAATGTATCCCGTTGTTTTGAGCCGGAATACAAGTTTTCGCGCAGTTCTGAGAGAAAAAGTTTACACCTTTCTCTCGTCTACTCTTCGTCGACTTATAAAATCGATGCTCGTTAATCTTGCTAGTTTCTCATCTAAAACGATGTATCCCGTTGTTTTGAGCCGGAATACAAGTCTTCGCGCAGTTCTGAGAGAAAAAGTTTACACCTTTCTCTCGTCTACTCTTCGACGACTTGTAAAATCGATGCTCGTGAATCTTGCTAGTTTTGATCTAAAACGAAGTATTCCGTTGTTTTGAGCCGGAATACAAGTTTTTGCGCAGTTCTGAGAGAAAAAGTTTACACCTTTCTCTCGTTCTCTTCGATGACATGTAAAATCGATGCTCGTGAATCTTGCTAGTTTCGATCTAAAACAATGTATCCCGTTGTTTTGAGCCGGAATACAAGTTTTCGCGCAGTTCTGAGAGAAAAAGTTTACACGTTTCTCTCGTCTACTCTTCGACGACTTGTAAAATCGATGCTCGTGGATTTTGCTTGTCTTGATCTAAAACGATGTATCCCGTTGATTTTGAGCCGCAATACAAGTTTTTGCGCAGTTCTGAGAGAAAAAGTTTACACCTATCTCTCGTCTACTCTTCGACGACTTGTTAAATCGATGCTCGTGAATCATGCTACTTTCGATCTAAAACGATGTATCCCGTTGTTTTGAGCCGGAATACAATTTTTTCGCGCAGTTCTGAGAGAAAAAGCTTACACCTTTCTCTCGTCTACTCTTCGACGACTTGTAAAATCGATGCTCGTGAATCTTGATAGTTTCGATCTAAAATGATGTATTCCGTTGTTTTGAGCCGGAATACAAGTTTTCGCGCAGTTCTGAGGGAAAAATTTACACCTTTCTCTCGTGTACTCTGCGACGACTTGTAAAATCGATGCTCGTGAATCTTGCTAGTTTCGATCTAAAACGATGTATCCCGTTGTTTTGAGCCGGAATACAAGTTTTCGCGCAGTTCTGAGAGAAAAAGTTTACACCTTTCTCTCGTCTACTCTTCGACGACTTGTAAAATCGATGCTCGTGAATCTTGATAGTTTCGTTCTAAAACAATGTATCCCGTTGTTTTGAGCCGGAATACCAGTTTTCGCGCAGTTCTGAGAGAAAAAGTTTACCCCTTTCTCTCGTCTACTCTTCGACGACTTGTAAAATCGATGCTCGTTAATCGTGCTAGTTTCGATCTAAAACGATGTATCCCGTTGTTTTGAGCCGGAATACAAGTTTTCGCGCAGTTCTGAGAGAAAAAGTTTACACCTTTTTCTCGTCTACTCTTCGACGACTTGTAAAATCGATGCTCGTGAATCTTGCTAGTTTCGATCTAAAACGATGTATCCCGTTGTTTTGAGCCGGAATACAAGTTTTCGCGCAGTTCTGAGAGAAAAAGTTTACACCTTTCTCTCGTCTACTCTTCGACGACTTGCAGAATCGATGCTCGTGAATCTTGATAGTATCGCTCTAAAACGATGTATCCCGTTGTTTTGAGCCGGAATACAAGTCTTCGCGCAGTTCTGAGAGAAAAAGTTTACACCTTTTTCTCGTCTACTCTTCGACGACTTGTAAAATCGATGCTCGTGAATCTCGCTAGTTTCGATCTAAAACGAAGTATCCCGTTGTTTTGAGCCGGAATACAAGTTTTTGCGCAGTTCTGAGAGAAACAGTTTACACCTTTCTCTCGTTCTCTTCGACGACATGTAAAATCGATGCTCGTGAATCTTCCTAGTTTCGATCTAAAACAATGTATCCCGTTGTTTTGAGCCGGAATACAAGTTTTCGCGCAGTTCTGAGAGAAAAAGTTTACACCTATCTCTCGTCTACTCTTCGACGACTTGTTAAATCGATGCTCGTGAATCATGCTACTTTCGATCTAAAACGATGTATCCCGTTGTTTTGAGCCGGAATACAATTTTTTCGCGCAGTTCTGAGAGAAAAAGTTTACACCTTTCTCTCGTCTACTCTTCGACGAGTTGTAAAATCGATGCTCGTGAATCTTGATAGTTTCGATCTAAAACGATGTATTCCGTTGTTTTGAGCCGGAATACAACTTTTCGCGCAGTTCTGAGAGAAAAAGTTTACACCTTTCTCTCGTCTACTCTTCGACGACTTGTAAAATCGATGCTCGTGAATCTTGATAGTTTTGTTCTAAAACAATGTATCCCGTTGTTTTCAGCCGGAATACCAGTTTTCGCGCAGTTCTGAGAGAAAAAGTTCACCCCTTTCTCTCGTCTACTCTTCGACGACTTGTAAAATCGATGCACGTTAATCGTGCTAGTTTCGATCTAAAACGATGTATCCCGTTGTTTTGAGCCGGAATACAAGTTTTCGCGCAGTTCTGAGAGAAAAAGTTTACACCTTTTTCTCGTCTATTCTTCGACGACTTGTAAAATTGATGCTCGTGAATCTTGCTAGTTTTGATCTAAAACGATGTATCCCGTTGTTTTGAGCCGGAATACAAGTTTTCGCGCAGTTCTGAGAGAAAAAGTTTACACCTTTCTCTCGTCTACTCTTCGACGACTTGTAAAATCGATGCTGGTGAATCTTGATAGTTTCGATCTAAAACGATGTATCCCGTTGTTTTGAGCCGGAATACAAGTTTTCGCGCAGTTCTGAGAGAAAAAGTTTACACCTTTCTCTATTCTACTCTTCGACGACTTGTAAAATCGATGCTCGTTATACGTGCTAGTTTCGATCTAAAACGATGTATCCCGTTGTTTTGAGCCGGAATACAAGTTTTCGCGCAGTTCTGAGAGAAAAAGTTTACACCTTTCTCTCGTCTACTCTTCGACGACTTGTAAAATCGATGCTGGTGAATCTTGATAGTTTCGATCTAAAACGATGTATCCCGTTGTTTTGAGCCGGAATACAAGTTTTCGCGCAGTTCTGAGAGAAAAAGTTTACACCTTTCTCTATTCTACTCTTCGACGACTTGTAAAATCGATGCTCGTTAATCGTGCTAGTTTCGATCTAAAACGATGTATCCCTTTGTTTTGAGCCGAAATACAAGTTTTCTCGCAGTTCTGGGAGAAAAAGTTTACACGTTTCTCTCGTCTACTCTTCGACGACTTGTAAAATCGATGCACGTGAATTTTGCTAGTTTAGATCTAAAACGATGTATCCCGTTGTTTTGTGCCGGAATACAAGTTTTCGCGCAGTTCTGAGAGAAAAAGTTTACACCTTTCTCTCGTTCTCTTCGACGACATGTAAAATCGATTCTCGTGAATTTTGCTACTTTCGATCTAAAACGATGTATCCCGTTGTTTTGAGCCGGTATACAATTTTTCGCGCAGTTCTGAGAGAAAAAGTTTACACCTTTTTCTCGTCTACTCTTCGACGACTCGTAAAATCGATGCTCGTGAATCTTGATAGTTTCGATCTAAAACGATGTATTCCGTTGTTTTGAGCCGGAATACAAGTTTTCACGCAGTTCTGAGAGAAAAATTTACACCTTTCTTTCGTCTACTCTGCGACGACTTGTAAAATCGATGCTCGTCATTCTTGCTAGTTTCGATCTAAAACGATGTATCCCGTTGTTTTGAGCCGGAATGCAAGTTTTCGCGCAGTTCTGAGAGAAAAAGTTTACACCTTTTTCTCGTCTACTCTTCGTCGACTTGTAAAATCGATGCTTGTGAATCTAGATAGTTTCGCTCTAAATCAATGTATCCCGTTGTTTTGAGCCGGAATACGAGTTTTCGCGCAGTTCTGAGAGAAAACGTTTACACCTTTCTCTCGTCTACTCTTCGACGACTTGTAAAATCGATGCTCGTTAATCGTGCTAGTTTCGATCTAAAATGATGTATCCCGTTGTTTTGAGCCGCAATACAAGTTTTCGCGCAGTTCTGAGAGAAAAAGTTTACACCTTTCTCTCGTCTACTCTTCGACGACTTGTTAAATCGATGCTCGTGAATTTTGCTAATTTCGATCTAAAACGATGTATCCCGTTGTTTTGAGCTGGAATACAAGTTTTCGCGCAGTTCTGAGAGAAAAAGTTTACACCTTTCTCTCGTCTACTCTTCGACGACTTGTTAAATCGAAGCTCGTGAATTTTGCTACTTTCGACCTAAAAAGATGTATATTGTTGTTTTGAGCCGGAATACAATTTTTCGCGCAGTTCTGAGAGAAAAAGTTTACACCTTTCCCCGTCTACTCTTCGACGACTTGTAAAATCGATGCTCGTTAATCGTGCTAGTTTCGATCTAAAACGATGTATCCCGTTGATTTGAGCCGGAATACAAGTTTTCGCGCAGTTCTGAGAGAAAAAGTTTACAGCTTTTTCTCGTCTACTCTTCGACGATTTGTAAAATCGATGCT
Organism: Amblyomma americanum; assembly: GCF_052857255.1. Lineage (NCBI taxonomy): Eukaryota > Metazoa > Arthropoda > Arachnida > Ixodida > Ixodidae > Amblyomma > Amblyomma americanum. The sequence goes on along the minus strand of NW_027526582.1, from coordinate 44,196 downwards.
CGTGAATCGTGCTACTTTCGATCTAAAACGATGTATCCCGTTGTTTTGAGCCGGAATACAATTTTTTCGCGCAGTTCTGAGAGAAAAAGTTTACACCTTTCTCTCGTCTACTCTTCGACGACTTGTAAAATCGATGCTCGTGAATCTTGATAGTTTCGATCTAAAACAATGTATCCCGTTGTTTTGAGCCGGAATACCAGTTTTCGCGCAGTTCTGAGAGAAAAAGTTTACCCCTTTCTCTCGTCTACTCTTCGACGACTTGTAAAATCGATGCACGTTAATCGTGCTAGTTTCGATCTAAAACGATGTATCCCGTTGTTTTGAGCCGGAATACAAGTTTTCGCGCAGTTCTGAGAGAAAAAGTTTACACCTTTTTCTCGTCTATTCCTCGACGACTTGTAAAATTGATGCTCGTGAATCTTGTTAGTTTCGATCTAAAACGAAGTATCCCGTTGTTTTGAGCCGGAATACAAGTTTTTGCGCAGTTCTGAGAGAAACAGTTTACACCTTTTTCTCGTCTATTCCTTGACGACTTGTAAAATTGATGCTCGTGAATCTTGTTAGTTTCGATCTAAAACGAAGTATCCCGTTGTTTTGAGACGGAATACAAGTTTTTGCGCAGTTCTGAGAGAAACAGTTTACACCTTTCTCTCGTTCTCTTCGACGACATGTAAAATCGATGCTCGTGAATCTTCCTAGTTTCGATCTAAAACAATGTATCCCGTTGTTTTGAGCCGGAATACAAGTTTTCGCGCAGTTCGGAGAGAAAAAGTTTACACCTATCTCTCGTCTACTCTTCGACGACTTGTTAAATCGATGCTCGTGAATCATGCTACTTTCGATCTAAAACGATGTATCCCGTTGTTTTGAGCCGGAATACAATTTTTTCGCGCAGTTCTGAGAGAAAAAGTTTACACCTTTCTCTCGTCTACTCTTCGACGACTTGTAAAATCGATGCTCGTGAATCTTGATAGTTTCGATCTAAAACGATGTATTCCGTTGTTTTGAGCCGGAATACAACTTTTCGCGCAGTTCTGAGAGAAAAAGTTTACACCTTTCTCTCGTCTACTCTTCGACGACTTGTAAAATCGATGCTCGTGAATCTTGATAGTTTCGTTCTAAAACAATGTATCCCGTTGTTTTCAGCCGGAATACCAGTTTTCGCGCAGTTCTGAGAGAAAAAGTTTACCCCTTTCTCTCGTCTACTCTTCGACGACTTGTAAAATCGATGCACGTTAATCGTGCTAGTTTCGATCTAAAACGATGTATCCCGTTGTTTTGAGCCGGAATACAAGTTTTCGCGCAGTTCTGAGAGAAAAAGTTTACACCTTTTTCTCGTCTATTCTTCGACGACTTGTAAAATTGATGCTCGTGAATCTTGCTAGTTTCGATCTAAAACGATGTATCCCGTTGTTTTGAGCCGGAATACAAGTTTTCGCGCAGTTCTGAGAGAAAAAGTTTACACCTTTCTCTCGTCTACTCTTCGACGACTTGTAAAATCGATGCTGGTGAATCTTGATAGTTTCGATCTAAAACGATGTATCCCGTTGTTTTGAGCCGGAATACAAGTTTTCGCGCAGTTCTGAGAGAAAAAGTTTACACCTTTCTCTCGTCTACTCTTCGACGACTTGTAAAATCGATGCTCGTTAATCGTGCTAGTTTCGATCTAAAACGATGTATCCCGTTGTTTTGAGCCGGAATACAAGTTTTCGCGCAGTTCTGAGAGAAAAAGTTTACACCTTTCTCTCGTCTACTCTTCGTCGACTTGTAAATCGATGCTCGTTAATCTTGCTAGTTTCGATCTAAAACGATGTATCCCGTTGTTTTGAGCCGGAATACAAGTCTTCGCGCAGTTATGAGAGAAAAAGTTTACACCTTTCTCTCGTCTACTCTTCGACGACTTGTAAAATCGATGCTCGTGAATCTTGCTAGTTTCGATCTAAAACGATGTATCCCGTTGTTTTGAGCCGGAATACAAGTTTTCGCGCAGTTCTGAGAGAAAAAGTTTACACCTATCTCTCGTCTACTCTTCGACGACTTGTAAAATCGATGCTCGTTAATCGTGCTAGTTTCGATCTAAAACGATGTATCCCGTTGTTTTGAGCCGGAATACAAGTTTTCGCGCAGTTCTGAGAGAAAAAGTTTACACCTTTCTCTCGTCTACTCTTCGACGACTTGTAAAATCGATGCTCGTGAATCTTGATAGTTTCGTTCTAAAACAATGTATCCCGTTGTTTTCAGCCGGAATACCAGTTTTCGCGCAGTTCTGAGAGAAAAAGTTTACCCCTTTCTCTCGTCTACTCTTCGACGACTTGTAAAATCGATGCACGTTAATCGTGCTAGTTTCGATCTAAAACGATGTATCCCGTTGTTTTGAGCCGGAATACAAGTTTTCGCGCAGTTCTGAGAGAAAAAGTTTACACCTTTTTCTCGTCTATTCTTCGACGACTTGTAAAATTGATGCTCGTGAATCTTGCTAGTTTCGATCTAAAACGATGTATCCCGTTGTTTTGAGCCGGAATACAAGTTTTCGCGCAGTTCTGAGAGAAAACGTTTACACCTTTCTCTCGTCTACTCTTCGACGACTTGTAAAATCGATGCTGGTGAATCTTGATAGTTTCGATCTAAAACGATGTATCCCGTTGTTTTGAGCCGGAATACAAGTTTTCGCGCAGTTCTGAGAGAAAAAGTTTACACCTTTCTCTCGTCTACTCCTCGACGACTTGTAAAATCGATGCTCGTTAATCGTGCTAGTTTCGATCTAAAACGATGTATCCCGTTGTTTTGAGCCGGAATACAAGTTTTCGCGCAGTTCTGAGAGAAAAAGTTTACACCTTTCTCTCGTCTACTCTTCGTCGACTTGTATATCGATGCTCGTTAATGTTGCTAGTTTCGATCTAAAACGATGTATCCCGTTGTTTTGAGCCGGAATACAAGTCTTCGCGCAGTTATGAGAGAAAAAGTTTACACCTTTCTCTCGTCTACTCTTCGACGACTTGTAAAATCGATGCTCGTGAATCTTGCTAGTTTCGATCTAAAACGATGTATCCCGTTGTTTTGAGCCGGAATACAAGTTTTCGCGCAGTTCTGAGAGAAAAAGTTTACACCTTTCTCTCGTCTACTCTTCGACGACTTGTAAAATCGATGCTGGTGAATCTTGATAGTTTCGATCTAAAACGATGTATCCCGTTGTTTTGAGCCGGAATACAAGTTTTCGCGCAGTTCTGAGAGAAAAAGTTTACACCTTTCTCTCGTCTACTCTTCGACGACTTGTAAAATCGATGCTCGTTAATCGTTCTAGTTTCGATCTAAAACGATGTATCCCGTTGTTTTGAGCCGGAATACAAGTTTTCGCGCAGTTCTGAGAGAAAAAGTTTACACCTTTTTCTCGTCTACTCTTCGACGACTTTAAAATCGATGCTCGTGAATCTTGCTAGTTTTGATCTAAAACGATGTATCCCTTTGTTTTGAGCCGAAATACAAGTTTTCTAGCAGTTCTGAGAGAAAAAGTTTACACGTTTCTCTCGTCTACTCTTCGACGACTTGTAAAATCGATGCACGTGAATTTTGCTAGTTTCGATCTAAAACGATGTATCCCGTTGTTTTGTGCCGGAATACAAGTTTTCGCGCAGTTCTGAGAGAAAACGTTTACACCTTTCTTTCGTCTACTCTTCGACGACTTGTAAAATCGATGCTCGTGAATTTTGCTTGTCTTGATCTAAAACGATGTATCCCGTTGTTTTGAGCCGCAATACAAGTTTTTGCGCAGTTCTGAGAGAAAAAGTTTACACCTTTCTCTCGTTCTCTTCGACGACATGTAAAATCGATTCTCGTGAATTTTGCTACTTTCGATCTAAACCGATGTATCCCGTTGTTTTGAGCCGGTATACAATTTTTCGCGCAGTTCTGAGAGAAAAAGTTTACACCTTTTTCTCGTCTACTCTTCGACGACTTGTAAAATCGATGCTCATGAATCATGCTACTTTCGATCTAAAACGATGTATCCCGTTGTTTTGAGCCGGAATACAATATTTTCGCGCAGTTCTGAGAGAAAAAGTTTACACCTTTCTCTCGTCTACTCTTCGACGACTTGTAAAATCGATGCTCGTGAATCTTGATAGTTTCGATCTAAAACGATGTATTCCGTTGTTTTGAGCCGGAATACAACTTTTCGCGCAGTTCTGAGAGAAAGTTTACACCTTTCTCTCGTCTACTCTTCGACGACTTGTAAAATCGATGCTCGTGAATCTTGATAGTTTCGTTCTAAAACAATGTATCCCGTTGTTTTCAGCCGGAATACCAGTTTTCGCGCAGTTCTGAGAGAAAAAGTTTACCCCTTTCTCTCGTCTACTCTTCGACGACTTGTAACATCGATGCACGTTAATCGTGCTAGTTTCGATCTAAAACGATGTATCCCGTTGTTTTGAGCCGGAATACAAGTTTTCGCGCAGTTCTGAGAGAAAAAGTTTACACCTTCCTCTCGTCTACTCTTCGTCGACTTGTAAATCGATGCTCGTTAATCTTGCTAGTTTCGATCTAAAACGATGTATCCCGTTGTTTTGAGCCGGAATACAAGTCTTCGCGCAGTTATGAGAGAAAAAGTTTACACCTTTCTCTCGTCTACTCTTCGACGACTTGTAAAATCGATGCTCGTGAATCTTGCTAGTTTCGATCTAAAACGATGTATCCCGTTGTTTTGAGCCGGAATACAAGTTTTCACGCAGTTCTGAGAGAAAAATTTACACCTTTCTTTCGTCTACTCTGCGACGACTTGTAAAATCGATGCTCGTGATTCTTGCTAGTTTCGATCTAAAACGATGTATCCCGTTGTTTTGAGCCGGAATGCAAGTTTTCGCGCAGTTCTGAGAGAAAAAGTTTACACCTTTTTCTCGTCTACTCTTCGTCGACTTGTAAAATCGATGCTTGTGAATCTAGATAGTTTCGCTCTAAATCAATGTATCCCGTTGTTTTGAGCCGGAATACGAGTTTTCGCGCAGTTCTGAGAGAAAACGTTTACACCTTTCTCTCGTCTACTCTTCGACGACTTGTAAAATCGATGCTCGTTAATCGTGCTAGTTTCGATCTAAAACGATGTATCCCGTTGTTTTGAGCCGCAATACAAGTTTTCGCGCAGTTCTGAGAGAAAAAGTTTACACCTTTCTCTCGTCTACTCTTCGACGACTTGTTAAATCGATGCTCGTGAATTTTGATACTTTCGATCTAAAACGATGTATCCCGTTGTTTTGAGCCGGAATACAATTTTTCGTGCAGTTCTGAGAGAAAAAGTTTACACCTTTCTCTCGTCTACTCTTCGAGGACTTGTAAAATTGATGCTCGTGAATTTTGCTAATTTCGATCTAAAACGATGTATCCCGTTGTTTTGAGCTGGAATACAAGTTTTCGCGCAGTTCTGAGAGAAAAAGTTTACACCTTTCTCTCGTCTACTCTTCGACGACTTGTTAAATTGAAGCTCGTGAATTTTGCTACTTTCGACCTAAAAAGATGTATATTGTTGTTTTGAGCCGGAATACAATTTTTCGCGCAGTTCTGAGAGAAAAAGTTTACACCTTTCCCTCGTCTACTCTTCGACGACTTGTAAAATCGATGCTCGTTAATCGTGCTAGTTTCGATCTAAAACGATGTATCCCGTTGATTTGAGCCGGAATACAAGTTTTCGCGCAGTTCTGAGAGAAAAAGTTTACAGCTTTTTCTCGTCTACTCTTCGACGATTTGTAAAATCGATGCTCGTGAATCATGCTACTTTCGATCTAAAACGATGTATCCCGTTGTTTTGAGCCGGAATACAATTTTTTCGCGCAGTTCTGAGAGAAAAAGTTTACACCTTTTTCTCGTCTACTCTTCGTCGACATGTAAAATCGATGCATGTGAATCTAGATAGTTTCGCTCTAAATCAATGTATCCCGTTGTTTTGAGCCGGAATACGAGTTTTCGCGCAGTTCTGAGAGAAAAAGTTTACACCTTTCTCTCGTCTACTCTTCGTCGACTTGTAAATCGATGCTCGTTAATCTTGCTAGTTTCGATCTAAAACGATGTATCCCGTTGTTTTGAGCCGGAATACAAGTCTTCGCGCAGTTATGAGAGAAAAAGTTTACACCTTTCTCTCGTCTACTCTTCGACGACTTGTAAAATCGATGCTCGTGAATCTTGCTAGTTTCGATCTAAAACGATGTATCCCGTTGTTTTGAGCCGGAATACAAGTTTTCGCGCAGTTCTGAGAGAAAAAGTTTACACCTATCTCTCGTCTACTCTTCGACGACTTGTAAAATCGATGCTCGTTAATCGTGCTAGTTTCGATCTAAAACGATGTATCCCGTTGTTTTGAGCCGGAATACAAGTTTTCGCGCAGTTCTGAGAGAAAAAGTTTACACCTTTTTCTCGTCTACTCTTCGACGACTTTAAAATCGATGCTCGTGAATCTTGCTAGTTTTGATCTAAAACGATGTATCCCTTTGTTTTGAGCCGAAATACAAGTTTTCTCGCAGTTCTGAGAGAAAAAGTTTACACGTTTCTCTCGTCTACTCTTCGACGACTTGTAAAATCGATGCACGTGAATTTTGCTAGTTTCGATCTAAAACGATGTATCCCGTTGTTTTGTGCCGGAATACAAGTTTTCGCGCAGTTCTGAGAGAAAAAGTTTACACCCTTCTTTCGTCTACTCTTCGACGACTTGTAAAATCGATGCTCGTGAATTTTGCTTGTCTTGATCTAAAACGATGTATCCCGTTGTTTTGAGCCGCAATACAAGTTTTTGCGCAGTTCTGAGAGAAAAAGTTTAAACCTTTCTCTCGTTCTCTTCGACGACATGTAAAATCGATTCTCGTGAATTTTGCTACTTTCGATCTAAAACGATGTATCCCGTTGTTTTGAGCCGGTATACAATTTTTCGCGCAGTTCTGAGAGAAAAAGTTTACACCTTTTTCTCGTCCACTCTTCGACGACTTGTAAAATCGATGCTCGTGAATCTTGATAGTTTCGATCTAAAACGATGTATTCCGTTGTTTTGAGCCGGAATACAAGTTTTCACGCAGTTCTGAGAGAAACGTTTACACCTTTCTTTCGTCTACTCTGCGACGACTTGTAAAATCGATGCTCGTGATTCTTGCTAGTTTCGATCTAAAACGATGTATCCCGTTGTTTTGAGCCGGAATGCAAGTTTTCGCGCAGTTCTGAGAGAAAAAGTTTACACCTTTTTCTCGTCTACTCTTCGTCGACTTGTAAAATCGATGCTTGTGAATCTAGATAGTTTCGCTCTAAATCAATGTATCCCGTTGTTTTGAGCCGGAATACGAGTTTTCGCGCAGTTCTGAGAGAAAACGTTTACACCTTTCTCTCGTCTACTCTTCGACGACTTGTAAAATCGATGCTCGTTAATCGTGCTAGTTTCGATCTAAAACGATGTATCCCGTTGTTTTGAGCCGCAATACAAGTTTTCGCGCAGTTCTGAGAGAAAAAGTTTACACCTTTCTCTCGTCTACTCTTCGACGACTTGTTAAATCGATGCTCGTGAATTTTGATACTTTCGATCTAAAACGATGTATCCCGTTGTTTTGAGCCGGAATACAATTTTTCGTGCAGTTCTGAGAGAAAAAGATTACACCTTTCTCTCGTCTACTCTTCGACGACTTGTAAAATTGATGCTCGTGAATTTTGCTAATTTCGATCTAAAACGATGTATCCCGTTGTTTTGAGCTGGAATACAAGTTTTCGCGCAGTTCTGAGAGAAAAAGTTTACACCTTTCTCTCGTCTACTCTTCGACGACTTGTTAAATTGAAGCTCGTGAATTTTGCTACTTTCGACCTAAAAAGATGTATATTGTTGTTTTGAGCCGGAATACAATTTTTCGCGCAGTTCTGAGAGAAAAAGTTTACACCTTTCCCTCGTCTACTCTTCGACGACTTGTAAAATCGATGCTCGTTAATCGTGCTAGTTTCGATCTAAAACGATGTATCCCGTTGATTTGAGCCGGAATACAAGTTTTCGCGCAGTTCTGAGAGAAAAAGTTTACAGCTTTTTCTCGTCTACTCTTCGACGATTTGTAAAATCGATGCTCGTGAATCATGCTACTTTCGATCTAAAACGATGTATCCCGTTGTTTTGAGCCGGAATACAATTTTTTCGCGCAGTTCTGAGAGAAAAAGTTTACACCTTTTTCTCGTCTACTCTTCGTCGACATGTAAAATCGATGCATGTGAATCTAGATAGTTTCGCTCTAAATCAATGTATCCCGTTGTTTTGAGCCGGAATACGAGTTTTCGCGCAGTTCTGAGAGAAAAAGTTTACACCTTTCTCTCGTCTACTCTTCGTCGACTTGTAAATCGATGCTCGTTAATCTTGCTAGTTTCGATCTAAAACGATGTATCCCGTTGTTTTGAGCCGGAATACAAGTCTTCGCGCAGTTATGAGAGAAAAAGTTTACACCTTTCTCTCGTCTACTCTTCGACGACTTGTAAAATCGATGCTCGTGAATCTTGCTAGTTTCGATCTAAAACGATGTATCCCGTTGTTTTGAGCCGGAATACAAGTTTTCGCGCAGTTCTGAGAGAAAAAGTTTACACCTATCTCTCGTCTACTCTTCGACGACTTGTAAAATCGATGCTCGTTAATCGTGCTAGTTTCGATCTAAAACGATGTATCCCGTTGTTTTGAGCCGGAATACAAGTTTTCGCGCAGTTCTGAGAGAAAAAGTTTACACCTTTTTCTCGTCTACTCTTCGACGACTTTAAAATCGATGCTCGTGAATCTTGCTAGTTTTGATCTAAAACGATGTATCCCTTTGTTTTGAGCCGAAATACAAGTTTTCTCGCAGTTCTGAGAGAAAAAGTTTACACGTTTCTCTCGTCTACTCTTCGACGACTTGTAAAATCGATGCACGTGAATTTTGCTAGTTTCGATCTAAAACGATGTATCCCGTTGTTTTGTGCCGGAATACAAGTTTTCGCGCAGTTCTGAGAGAAAAAGTTTACACCCTTCTTTCGTCTACTCTTCGACGACTTGTAAAATCGATGCTCGTGAATTTTGCTTGTCTTGATCTAAAACGATGTATCCCGTTGTTTTGAGCCGCAATACAAGTTTTTGCGCAGTTCTGAGAGAAAAAGTTTAAACCTTTCTCTCGTTCTCTTCGACGACATGTAAAATCGATTCTCGTGAATTTTGCTACTTTCGATCTAAAACGATGTATCCCGTTGTTTTGAGCCGGTATACAATTTTTCGCGCAGTTCTGAGAGAAAAAGTTTACACCTTTTTCTCGTCCACTCTTCGACGACTTGTAAAATCGATGCTCGTGAATCTTGATAGTTTCGATCTAAAACGATGTATTCCGTTGTTTTGAGCCGGAATACAAGTTTTCACGCAGTTCTGAGAGAAACGTTTACACCTTTCTTTCGTCTACTCTGCGACGACTTGTAAAATCGATGCTCGTGATTCTTGCTAGTTTCGATCTAAAACGATGTATCCCGTTGTTTTGAGCCGGAATGCAAGTTTTCGCGCAGTTCTGAGAGAAAAAGTTTACACCTTTTTCTCGTCTACTCTTCGTCGACTTGTAAAATCGATGCTTGTGAATCTAGATAGTTTCGCTCTAAATCAATGTATCCCGTTGTTTTGAGCCGGAATACGAGTTTTCGCGCAGTTCTGAGAGAAAACGTTTACACCTTTCTCTCGTCTACTCTTCGACGACTTGTAAAATCGATGCTCGTTAATCGTGCTAGTTTCGATCTAAAACGATGTATCCCGTTGTTTTGAGCCGCAATACAAGTTTTCGCGCAGTTCTGAGAGAAAAAGTTTACACCTTTCTCTCGTCTACTCTTCGACGACTTGTTAAATCGATGCTCGTGAATTTTGATACTTTCGATCTAAAACGATGTATCCCGTTGTTTTGAGCCGGAATACAATTTTTCGTGCAGTTCTGAGAGAAAAAGATTACACCTTTCTCTCGTCTACTCTTCGACGACTTGTAAAATTGATGCTCGTGAATTTTGCTAATTTCGATCTAAAACGATGTATCCCGTTGTTTTGAGCTGGAATACAAGTTTTCGCGCAGTTCTGAGAGAAAAAGTTTACACCTTTCTCTCGTCTACTCTTCGACGACTTGTTAAATTGAAGCTCGTGAATTTTGCTACTTTCGACCTAAAAAGATGTATATTGTTGTTTTGAGCCGGAATACAATTTTTCGCGCAGTTCTGAGAGAAAAAGTTTACACCTTTCCCTCGTCTACTCTTCGACGACTTGTAAAATCGATGCTCGTTAATCGTGCTAGTTTCGATCTAAAACGATGTATCCCGTTGATTTGAGCCGGAATACAAGTTTTCGCGCAGTTCTGAGAGAAAAAGTTTACAGCTTTTTCTCGTCTACTCTTCGACGATTTGTAAATTCGATGCTCGTGAATCATGCTACTTTCGATCTAAAACGATGTATCCCGTTGTTTTGAGCCGGAATACAATTTTTTCGCGCAGTTCTGAGAGAAAAAGTTTACACCTTTTTCTCGTCTACTCTTCGTCGACTTGTAAAATCGATGCATGTGAATCTAGATAGTTTCGCTCTAAATCAATGTATCCCGTTGTTTTGAGCCGGAATACGAGTTTTCGCGCAGTTCTGAGAGAAAAAGTTTACACCTTTCTCTCGTCTACTCTTCGTCGACTTGTAAATCGATGCTCGTTAATCTTGCTAGTTTCGATCTAAAACGATGTATCCCGTTGTTTTGAGCCGGAATACAAGTCTTCGCGCAGTTATGAGAGAAAAAGTTTACACCTTTCTCTCGTCTACTCTTCGACGACTTGTAAAATCGATGCTCGTGAATCTTGCTAGTTTCGATCTAAAACGATGTATCCCGTTGTTTTGAGCCGGAATACAAGTTTTCGCGCAGTTCTGAGAGAAAAAGTTTACACCTATCTCTCGTCTACTCTTCGACGACTTGTAAAATCGATGCTCGTTAATCGTGCTAGTTTCGATCTAAAACGATGTATCCCGTTGTTTTGAGCCGGAATACAAGTTTTCGCGCAGTTCTGAGAGAAAAAGTTTACACCTTTTTCTCGTCTACTCTTCGACGACTTTAAAATCGATGCTCGTGAATCTTGCTAGTTTTGATCTAAAACGATGTATCCCTTTGTTTTGAGCCGAAATACAAGTTTTCTCGCAGTTCTGAGAGAAAAAGTTTACACGTTTCTCTCGTCTACTCTTCGACGACTTGTAAAATCGATGCACGTGAATTTTGCTAGTTTCGATCTAAAACGATGTATCCCGTTGTTTTGTGCCGGAATACAAGTTTTCGCGCAGTTCTGAGAGAAAAAGTTTACACCCTTCTTTCGTCTACTCTTCGACGACTTGTAAAATCGATGCTCGTGAATTTTGCTTGTCTTGATCTAAAACGATGTATCCCGTTGTTTTGAGCCGCAATACAAGTTTTTGCGCAGTTCTGAGAGAAAAAATTTAAACCTTTCTCTCGTTCTCTTCGACGACATGTAAAATCGATTCTCGTGAATTTTGCTACTTTCGATCTAAAACGATGTATCCCGTTGTTTTGAGCCGGTATACAATTTTTCGCGCAGTTCTGAGAGAAAAAGTTTACACCTTTTTCTCGTCCACTCTTCGACGACTTGTAAAATCGATGCTCGTGAATCTTGATAGTTTCGATCTAAAACGATGTATTCCGTTGTTTTGAGCCGGAATACCAGTTTTCGCGCAGTTCTGAGAGAAAAAGTTTACTCCTTTCTCTCGTCTACTCTTCGACGACTTGTAAAATCGATGCACGTTAATCGTGCTAGTTTCGATCTAAAACGATGTATCCCGTTGATTTGAGCCGGAATACAAGTTTTCGCGCAGTTCTGAGAGAAAAAGTTTACAGCTTTTTCTCGTCTACTCTTCGACGATTTGTAAAATCGATTCTCGTGAATCATGCTACTTTCGATCTAAAACGATGTATCCCGTTGTTTTGAGCCGGAATACAATTTTTTCGCGCAGTTCTGAGAGAAAAAGTTTACACCTTTCTCTCGTCTACTCTTCGACGACTTGTAAAATCGATGCTCGTGAATCTTGATAGTTTCGTTCTAAAACAATATATCCCGTTGTTTTGAGCCGGAATACCAGTTTTCGCGCAGTTCTGAGAGAAAAAGTTTACCCCTTTCTCTCGTCTACTCTTCGACGACTTGTAAAATCGATGCACGTTAATCGTGCTAGTTTCGATCTAAAACGATGTATCCCGTTGTTTTGAGCCGGAATACAAGTTTTCTCGCAGTTCTGAAAGAAAAAGTTTACACCTTTTTCTCGTCTATTCTTCGACGACTTGTAAAATTGATGCTCGTGAATCTTGTTAGTTTCGATCTAAAACGAAGTATCCCGTTGTTTTGAGCCGGAATACAAGTTTTTGCGCAGTTCTGAAACAGTTTACACCTTTCTCTCGTTCTCTTCGACGACATGTAAAATCGATGCTCGTGAATCTTTCTAGTTTCGATCTAAAACAATGTATCCCGTTGTTTTGAGCCGGAATACAAGTTTTCGCGCAGTTCTGAGAGAAAAAGTTTACACCTATCTCTCGTCTACTCTTCGACGACTTGTTAAATCGATGCTCGTGAATCATGCTACTTTCGATCTAAAACGATGTATCCCGTTGTTTTGAGCCGGAATACAATTTTTTCGCGCAGTTCTGAGAGAAAAAGTTTACACCTTTCTCTCGTCTACTCTTCGACGACTTGTAAAATCGATGCTCGTGAATCTTGATAGTTTCGTTCTAAAACAATGTATCCCGTTGTTTTGAGCCGGAATACCAGTTTTCGCGCAGTTCTGAGAGAAAAAGTTTACCCCTTTCTCTCGTCTACTCTTCGACGACTTGTAAAATCGATGCACGTTAATCGTGCTAGTTTCGATCTAAAACGATGTATCCCGTTGATTTGAGCCGGAATACAAGTTTTCGCGCAGTTCTGAGAGAAAAAGTTTACAGCTTTTTCTCGTCTACTCTTCGACGATTTGTAAAATCGATGCTCGTGAATCATGCTACTTTCGATCTAAAACGATGTATCCCGTTGTTTGAGCCGGAATACAATTTTTTCGCGCAGTTCTGAGAGAAAAAGTTTACACCTTTCTCTCGTCTACTCTTCGACGACTTGTAAAATCGATGCTCGTGAATCTTGATAGTTTCGTTTTAAAACAATGTATCCCGTTGTTTTGAGCCGGAATACAAGTTTTCGCGCAGTTCTGAAAGAAAAAGTTTACACCTTTTTCTCGTCTATTCTTCGACGACTTGTAAAATTGATGCTCGTGAATCTTGTTAGTTTCGATCTAAAACGAAGTATCCCGTTGTTTTGAGCCGGAATACAAGTTTTTGCGCAGTTCTGAAACAGTTTACACCTTTCTCTCGTTCTCTTCGACGACATGTAAAATCGATGCTCGTGAATCTTCCTAGTTTCGATCTAAAACAATGTATCCTGTTGTTTTGAGCCGGAATACAAGTTTCGCGCAGTTCTGAGAGAAAAAGTTTACACCTATCTCTCGTCTACTCTTCGACGACTTGTTAAATCGATGCTCGTGAATCATGCTACTTTCGATCTAAAACGATGTATCCCGTTGTTTTGAGCCGGAATACAATTTTTCGCGCAGTCTGAGAGAAAAAGTTTACACCTTTCTCTCGTCTACTCTTCGACGACTTGTAAAATCGATGCTCGTGAATCTTGATAGTTTCGATCTAAAACGATGTATTCCGTTGTTTTGAGCCGGAATACAACTTTTCGCGCAGTTCTGAGAGAAAAAGTTTACACCTTTCTCTCGTCTACTCTTCGACGACTTGTAAAATCGATGCTCGTGAATCTTGATAGTTTCGTTCTAAAAAAATGTATCCCGTTGTTTTGAGCCGGAATACCAGTTTTTCGCGCAGTTCTGAGAGAAAAAGTTTACCCCTTTCTCTCGTCTACTCTTCAACGACTTGTAAATCGATGCACGTTAATCGTGCTAGTTTCGATCTAAAACGATGTATCCCGTTGTTTTGAGCCGGAATACAAGTTTTCGCGCAGTTCTGAGAGAAAAGTTTACCCCTTTCTCTCGTCTACTCTTGGACGATTTGTAAAATCGATGCTCGTGAATCATGCTACTTTCGATCTAAAACGATGTATCCCGTTGTTTTGAGCCGGAATACAATTTTTTCGCGCAGTTCTGAGAGAAAAAGTTTACACCTTTCTCTCGTCTACTCTTCGACGACTTGTAAAATCGATGCTCGTGAATCTTGATAGTTTCGTTTTAAAACAATGTATCCCGTTGTTTTGAGCCGGAATACCAGTTTTCGCGCAGTTCTGAGAGAAAAAGTTTACCCCTTTCTCTCGTCTACTCTTCGACGACTTGTAAAATCGATGCACGTTAATCGTGCTAGTTTCGATCTAAAACGATGTATCCCGTTGTTTTGAGCCGGAATACAAGTTTTCGCGCAGTTCTGAAAGAAAAAGTTTACACCTTTTTCTCGTCTATTCTTCGACGACTTGTAAAATTGATGCTCGTGAATCTTGTTAGTTTCGATCTAAAACGAAGTATCCCGTTGTTTTGAGCCGGAATACAAGTATTTGCGCAGTTCTGAAACAGTTTACACCTTTCTCTCGTTCTCTTCGACGACATGTAAAATCGATGCTCGTGAATCTTCCTACTTTCGATCTAAAACGATGTATCCCGTTGTTTGAGCCGGAATACAATTTTTTCGCGCAGTTCTGAGAGAAAAAGTTTACCCCTTTCTCTCGTCTACTCTTCGACGACTTGTAAAATCGATGCACGTTAATCGTGCTAGTTTCGATCTAAAACGATGTATCCCGTTGTTTTGAGCCGGAATACAAGTTTTCTCGCAGTTCTGAAGAAAAAGTTTACACCTTTTGCTCGTCTATTCTTCGACGACTTGTAAAATTGATGCTCGTGAATCTTGTTAGTTTCGATCTAAAACGAAGTATCCCGTTGTTTTGAGCCGGAATACAAGTTTTTGCGCAGTTCTGAAACAGGTTTACACCTTTCTCTCGTTCTCTTCGACGACATGTAAAATCGATGCTCGTGAATCTTTCTAGTTTCGATCTAAAACAATGTATCCCGTTGTTTTGAGCCGGAATACAAGTTTTCGCGCAGTTCTGAGAGAAAAAGTTTACACCTATCTCTCGTCTACTCTTCGACGACTTGTTAAATCGATGCTCGTGAATCATGCTACTTTCGATCTAAAACGATGTATCCCGTTGTTTTGAGCCGGAATACAATTTTTTCGCGCAGTTCTGAGAGAAAAAGTTTACACCTTTCTCTCGTCTACTCTTCGACGACTTGTAAAATCGATGCTCGTGAATCTTGATAGTTTCGTTCTAAAACAATGTATCCCGTTGTTTTGAGCCGGAATACCAGTTTTCGCGCAGTTCTGAGAGAAAAAGTTTACCCCTTTCTCTCGTCTACTCTTCGACGACTTGTAAAATCGATGCACGTTAATCGTGCTAGTTTCGATCTAAAACGATGTATCCCGTTGATTTGAGCCGGAATACAAGTTTTCGCGCAGTTCTGAGAGAAAAAGTTTACAGCTTTTTCTCGTCTACTCTTCGACGATTTGTAAAATCGATGCTCGTGAATCATGCTACTTTCGATCTAAAACGATGTATCCCGTTGTTTTGAGCCGGAATACAATTTTTTCGCGCAGTTCTGAGAGAAAAAGTTTACACCTTTCTCTCGTCTACTCTTCGACGACTTGTAAAATCGATGCTCGTGAATCTTGATAGTTTCGTTTTAAAACAATGTATCCCGTTGTTTTGAGCCGGAATACAAGTTTTCGCGCAGTTCTGAAGAAAAAGTTTACACCTTTTTCTCGTCTATTCTTCGACGACTTGTAAAATTGATGCTCGTGAATCTTGTTAGTTTCGATCTAAAACGAAGTATCCGTTGTTTTGAGCCGGAATACAAGTTTTTGCGCAGTTCTGAAACAGTTTACACCTTTCTCTCGTTCTCTTCGACGACATGTAAAATCGATGCTCGTGAATCTTCCTAGTTTCGATCTAAAACAATGTATCCTGTTGTTTTGAGCCGGAATACAAGTTTTCGCGCAGTTCTGAGAGAAAAAGTTTACACCTATCTCTCGTCTACTCTTCGACGACTTGTTAAATCGATGCTCGTGAATCATGCTACTTTCGATCTAAAACGATGTATCCCGTTGTTTTGAGCCGGAATACAATTTTTTCGCGCAGTTCTGAGAGAAAAGTTTACACCTTTCTCTCGTCTACTCTTCGACGACTTGTAAAATCGATGCTCGTGAATCTTGATAGTTTCGATCTAAAACGATGTATTCCGTTGTTTTGAGCCGGAATACAACTTTTCGCGCAGTTCTGAGAGAAAAAGTTTACACCTTTCTCTCGTCTACTCTTCGACGACTTGTAAAATCGATGCTCGTGAATCTTGATAGTTTCGTTCTAAAAAAATGTATCCCGTTGTTTTGAGCCGGAATACCAGTTTTCGCGCAGGTTCTGAGAGAAAAAGTTTACCCCTTTCTCTCGTCTACTCTTCAACGACTTGTAAAATCGATGCACGTTAATCGTGCTAGTTTCGATCTAAAACGATGTATCCCGTTGTTTTGAGCCGGAATACAAGTTTTCGCGCAGTTCTGAGAGAAAAAGTTTACCCCTTTCTCTCGTCTACTCTTGGACGATTTGTAAAATCGATGCTCGTGAATCATGCTACTTTCGATCTAAAACGATGTATCCCGTTGTTTTGAGCCGGAATACAATTTTTTCGCGCAGTTCTGAGAGAAAAAGTTTACACCTTTCTCTCGTCTACTCTTCGACGACTTGTAAAATCGATGCTCGTGAATCTTGATAGTTTCGTTTTAAAACAATGTATCCCGTTGTTTTTGAGCCGGAATACCAGTTTTCGCGCAGTTCTGAGAGAAAAAGTTTACCCCTTTCTCTCGTCTACTCTCGACGACTTGTAAAATCGATGCACGTTAATCGTGCTAGTTTCGATCTAAAACGATGTATCCCGTTGTTTGAGCCGGAATACAAGTTTTCGCGCAGTTCTGAAAGAAAAAGTTTACACCTTTTTCTCGTCTATTCTTCGACGACTTGTAAATTGATGCTCGTGAATCTTGTTAGTTTCGATCTAAAACGAAGTATCCCGTTGTTTTGAGCCGGAATACAAGTATTTGCGCAGTTCTGAAACAGTTTACACCTTTCTCTCGTTCTCTTCGACGACATGTAAAATCGATGCTCGTGAATCTTCCTACTTTCGATCTAAAACGATGTATCCCGTTGTTTTGAGCCGGAATACAATTTTTTCGCGCAGTTCTGAGAGAAAAAGTTTACACCTTTCTCTCGTCTACTCTTCGACGACTTGTAAAATCGGTGCTCGTGAATCTTGATAGTTTCGATCTAAAACGATGTATTCCGTTGTTTTGAGCCGGAATACCAGTTTTCGCGCAGTTCTGAGAGAAAAAGTTTACTCCTTTCTCTCGTCTACTCTTCGACGACTTGTAAAATCGATGCACGTTAATCGTGCTAGTTTCGATCTAAAACGATGTATCCCGTTGATTTGAGCCGGAATACAAGTTTTCGCGCAGTTCTGAGAGAAAAAGTTTACAGCTTTTTCTCGTCTACTCTTCGACGATTTGTAAAATCGATTCTCGTGAATCATGCTACTTTCGATCTAAAACGATGTATCCCGTTGTTTTGAGCCGGAATACAATTTTTTCGCGCAGTTCTGAGAGAAAAAGTTTACACCTTTCTCTCGTCTACTCTTCGACGACTTGTAAAATCGATGCTCGTGAATCTTGATAGTTTCGTTCTAAAACAATATATCCCGTTGTTTTGAGCCGGAATACCAGTTTTCGCGCAGTTCTGAGAGAAAAAGTTTACCCCTTTCTCTCGTCTACTCTTCGACGACTTGTAAAATCGATGCACGTTAATCGTGCTAGTTTCGATCTAAAACGATGTATCCCGTTGTTTTGAGCCGGAATACAAGTTTTCGCGCAGTTCTGAAAGAAAAAGTTTACACCTTTTTCTCGTCTATTCTTCGACGACTTGTAAAATTGATGCTCGTGAATCTTGTTAGTTTCGATCTAAAACGAAGTATCCCGTTGTTTTGAGCCGGAATACAAGTTTTTGCGCAGTTCTGAAACAGTTTACACCTTTCTCTCGTTCTCTTCGACGACATGTAAAATCGATGCTCGTGAATCTTTCTAGTTTCGATCTAAAACAATGTATCCCGTTGTTTTGAGCCGGAATACAAGTTTTCGCGCAGTTCTGAGAGAAAAAGTTTACCCCTTTCTCTCGTCTACTCTTCGACGACTTGTAAAATCGATGCTCGTGAATCTTGCTAGTTTCAATCTAAAACGATGTATCCCGTTGTTTTGAGCCGGAATACAAGTTTTTGCGCAGTTCTGAAACAGTTTACACCTTTCTCTCGTTCTCTTCGACGACATGTAAAATCGATGCTCGTGAATCTTTCTAGTTTCGATCTAAAACAATGTATCCCGTTGTTTTGAGCCGGAATACAAGTTTTCGCGCAGTTCTGAGAGAAAAAGTTTACACCTTTCTCTCGTCTACTCTTCGACAACTTGTAAAATCGATGCTCGTGAATCTTGCTAGTTTCAATCTAAAACGATGTATCCCGTTGTTTTGAGCCGGAATACAAGTTTTTGCGCAGTTCTGAAACAGTTTACACCTTTCTCTCGTTCTCTTCGACGACATGTAAAATCGATGCTCGTGAATCTTTTTAGTTTCGATCTAAAACAATGTATCCCGTTGTTTTGAGCCGGAATACAAGTTTTCGCGCAGTTCTGAGAGAAAAAGTTTACCCCTTTCTCTCGTCTACTCTTCGACGACTTGTAAAATCGATGCACGTTAATCGTGCTAGTTTCGATCTAAAACGATGTATCCCGTTGATTTGAGCCGGAATACAAGTTTTCGCGCAGTTCTGAGAGAAAAAGTTTACAGCTTTTTCTCGTGTACTCTTCGACGACTTGTAAAATCGATGCTCGTGAATCTTGATAGTTTCGTTCTAAAACAATATATCCCGTTGTTTTGAGCCGGAATACCAGTTTTCGCGCAGTTCTGAGAGAAAAAGTTTACCCCTTTCTCTCGTCTACTCTTCGACGACTTGTAAAATCGATGCACGTTAATCGTGCTAGTTTCGATCTAAAACGATGTATCCCGTTGTTTTGAGCCGGAATACAAGTTTTCGCGCAGTTCTGAAAGAAAAAGTTTACACCTTTTTCTCGTCTATTCTTCGACGACTTGTAAAATTGATGCTCGTGAATCTTGTTAGTTTCGATCTAAAACGAAGTATCCCGTTGTTTTGAGCCGGAATACAAGTTTTTGCGCAGTTCTGAAACAGTTTACACCTTTCTCTCGTTCTCTTCGACGACATGTAAAATCGATGCTCGTGAATCTTTCTAGTTTCGATCTAAAACGATGTATCCCGTTGTTTTGAGCCGGAATACAAGTTTTCGCGCAGTTCTGAAAGAAAAAGTTTACACCTTTTTCTCGTCTATTCTTCGACGACTTGTAAAATTGATGCTCGTGAATCTTGTTAGTTTCGATCTAAAACGAAGTATCCCGTTGTTTTGAGCCGGAATACAAGTTTTTGCGCAGTTCTGAAACAGTTTACACCTTTCTCTCGTTCTCTTCGACGACATGTAAAATCGATGCTCGTGAATCTTTCTAGTTTCGATCTAAAACAATGTATCCCGTTGTTTTGAGCCGGAATACAAGTTTTCGCGCAGTTCTGAGAGAAAAAGTTTACACCTTTCTCTCGTCTACTCTTCGACAACTTGTAAAATCGATGCTCGTGAATCTTGCTAGTTTCAATCTAAAACGATGTATCCCGTTGTTTTGAGCCGGAATACAAGTTTTTGCGCAGTTCTGAAACAGTTTACACCTTTCTCTCGTTCTCTTCGACGACATGTAAAATCGATGCTCGTGAATCTTTCTAGTTTCGATCTAAAACAATGTATCCCGTTGTTTTGAGCCGGAATACAAGTTTTCGCGCAGTTCTGAGAGAAAAAGTTTACCCCTTTCTCTCGTCTACTCTTCGACGACTTGTAAAATCGATGCACGTTAATCGTGCTAGTTTCGATCTAAAACGATGTATCCCGTTGATTTGAGCCGGAATACAAGTTTTCGCGCAGTTCTGAGAGAAAAAGTTTACAGCTTTTTCTCGTCTACTCTTCGACGATTTGTAAAATCGATGCTCGTGAATCATGCTACTTTCGATCTAAAACGATGTATCCCGTTGTTTTGAGCCGGAATACAATTTTTTCGCGCAGTTCTGAGAGAAAAAGTTTACACCTTTCTCTCGTCTACTCTTCGACGACTTGTAAAATCGATGCTCGTGAATCTTGATAGTTTCGTTTTAAAACAATGTATCCCGTTGTTTTGAGCCGGAATACAAGTTTTCGCGCAGTTCTGAAAGAAAAAGTTTACACCTTTTTCTCGTCTATTCTTCGACGACTTGTAAAATTGATGCTCGTGAATCTTGTTAGTTTCGATCTAAAACGAAGTATCCCGTTGTTTTGAGCCGGAATACAAGTTTTTGCGCAGTTCTGAAACAGTTTACACCTTTCTCTCGTTCTCTTCGACGACATGTAAAATCGATGCTCGTGAATCTTCCTAGTTTCGATCTAAAACAATGTATCCCGTTGTTTTGAGCCGGAATACAAGTTTTCGCGCAGTTCTGAGAGAAAAAGTTTACACCTATCTCTCGTCTACTCTTCGACGACTTGTTAAATCGATGCTCGTGAATCATGCTACTTTCGATCTAAAACGATGTATCCCGTTGTTTTGAGCCGGAATACAATTTTTTCGCGCAGTTCTGAGAGAAAAAGTTTACACCTTTCTCTCGTCTACTCTTCGACGACTTGTAAAATCGATGCTCGTGAATCTTGATAGTTTCGATCTAAAACGATGTATTCCGTTGTTTTGAGCCGGAATACAACTTTTCGCGCAGTTCTGAGAGAAAAAGTTTACACCTTTCTCTCGTCTACTCTTCGACGACTTGTAAAATCGATGCTCGTGAATCTTGATAGTTTCGTTCTAAAAAAATGTATCCCGTTGTTTTGAGCCGGAATACCAGTTTTCGCGCAGTTCTGAGAGAAAAAGTTTACCCCTTTCTCTCGTCTACTCTTCAACGACTTGTAAAATCGATGCACGTTAATCGTGCTAGTTTCGATCTAAAACGATGTATCCCGTTGTTTTGAGCCGGAATACAAGTTTTCGCGCAGTTCTGAGAGAAAAAGTTTACACCTATCTCTCGTCTACTCTTCGACGACTTGTTAAATCGATGCTCGTGAATCATGCTACTTTCGATCTAAAACGATGTATCCCGTTGTTTTGAGCCGGAATACAATTTTTTCGCGCAGTTCTGAGAGAAAAAGTTTACACCTTTCTCTCGTCTACTCTTCGACGACTTGTAAAATCGATGCTCGTGAATCTTGATAGTTTCGTTCTAAAACAATGTATCCCGTTGTTTTGAGCCGGAATACCAGTTTTCGCGCAGTTCTGAGAGAAAAAGTTTACCCCTTTCTCTCGTCTACTCTTCGACGACTTGTAACGTTAATCGTGCTAGTTTCGATCTAAAACGATGTATCCCGTTGATTTGAGCCGGAATACAAGTTTTCGCGCAGTTCTGAGAGAAAAAGTTTACAGCTTTTTCTCGTCTACTCTTCGACGATTTGTAAAATCGATGCTCGTGAATCATGCTACTTTCGATCTAAAACGATGTATCCCGTTGTTTTGAGCCGGAATACAATTTTTTCGCGCAGTTCTGAGAGAAAAAGTTTACACCTTTCTCTCGTCTACTCTTCGACGACTTGTAAAATCGATGCTCGTGAATCTTGATAGTTTCGTTTTAAAACAATGTATCCCGTTGTTTTGAGCCGGAATACAAGTTTTCGCGCAGTTCTGAAAGAAAAAGTTTACACCTTTTTCTCGTCTATTCTTCGACGACTTGTAAAATTGATGCTCGTGAATCTTGTTAGTTTCGATCTAAAACGAAGTATCCCGTTGTTTTGAGCCGGAATACAAGTTTTTGCGCAGTTCTGAAACAGTTTACACCTTTCTCTCGTTCTCTTCGACGACATGTAAAATCGATGCTCGTGAATCTTCCTAGTTTCGTTCTAAAACAATGTATCCCGTTGTTTTGAGCCGGAATACAAGTTTTCGCGCAGTTCTGAGAGAAAAAGTTTACACCTATCTCTCGTCTACTCTTCGACGACTTGTTAAATCGATGCTCGTGAATCATGCTACTTTCGATCTAAAACGATGTATCCCGTTGTTTTGAGCCGGAATACAATTTTTTCGCGCAGTTCTGAGAGAAAAAGTTTACACCTTTCTCTCGTCTACTCTTCGACGACTTGTAAAATCGATGCTCGTGAATCTTGATAGTTTCGATCTAAAACGATGTATTCCGTTGTTTTGAGCCGGAATACAACTTTTCGCGCAGTTCTGAGAGAAAAAGTTTACACCTTTCTCTCGTCTACTCTTCGACGACTTGTAAAATCGATGCTCGTGAATCTTGATAGTTTCGTTCTAAAAAAATGTATCCCGTTGTTTTGAGCCGGAATACCAGTTTTCGCGCAGTTCTGAGAGAAAAAGTTTACCCCTTTCTCTCGTCTACTCTTCAACGACTTGTAAAATCGATGCACGTTAATCGTGCTAGTTTCGATCTAAAACGATGTATCCCGTTGTTTTGAGCCGGAATACAAGTTTTCGCGCAGTTCTGAGAGAAAAAGTTTACCCCTTTCTCTCGTCTACTCTTGGACGATTTGTAAAATCGATGCTCGTGAATCATGCTACTTTCGATCTAAAACGATGTATCCCGTTGTTTTGAGCCGGAATACAATTTTTTCGCGCAGTTCTGAGAGAAAAAGTTTACACCTTTCTCTCGTCTACTCTTCGACGACTTGTAAAATCGATGCTCGTGAATCTTGATAGTTTCGTTTTAAAACAATGTATCCCGTTGTTTTGAGCCGGAATACCAGTTTTCGCGCAGTTCTGAGAGAAAAAGTTTACCCCTTTCTCTCGTCTACTCTTCGACGACTTGTAAAATCGATGCACGTTAATCGTGCTAGTTTCGATCTAAAACGATGTATCCCGTTGTTTTGAGCCGGAATACAAGTTTTCGCGCAGTTCTGAAAGAAAAAGTTTACACCTTTTTCTCGTCTATTCTTCGACGACTTGTAAAATTGATGCTCGTGAATCTTGTTAGTTTCGATCTAAAACGAAGTATCCCGTTGTTTTGAGCCGGAATACAAGTATTTGCGCAGTTCTGAAACAGTTTACACCTTTCTCTCGTTCTCTTCGACGACATGTAAAATCGATGCTCGTGAATCTTCCTACTTTCGATCTAAAACGATGTATCCCGTTGTTTTGAGCCGGAATACAATTTTTTCGCGCAGTTCTGAGAGAAAAAGTTTACACCTTTCTCTCGTCTACTCTTCGACGACTTGTAAAATCGGTGCTCGTGAATCTTGATAGTTTCGATCTAAAACGATGTATTCCGTTGTTTTGAGCCGGAATACAACTTTTCGCGCAGTTCTGAGAGAAAAAGTTTACACCTTTCTCTCGTCTACTCTTCGACGACTTGTAAAATCGATGCTCGTGAATCTTGATAGTTCCGTTCTAAAACAATGTATCCCGTTGTTTTGAGCCGGAATACCAGTTTTCGCGCAGTTCTGAGAGAAAAAGTTTACCCCTTTCTCTCGTCTACTCTTCGACGACTTGTAAAATCGATGCACGTTAATCGTGCTAGTTTCGATCTAAAACGATGTATCCCGTTGATTTGAGCCGGAATACAAGTTTTCGCGCAGTTCTGAGAGAAAAAGTTTACAGCTTTTTCTCGTCTACTCTTCGACGATTTGTAAAATCGATGCTCGTGAATCATGCTACTTTCGATCTAAAACGATGTATCCCGTTGTTTTGAGCCGGAATACAATTTTTTCGCGCAGTTCTGAGAGAAAAAGTTTACACCTTTCTCTCGTCTACTCTTCGACGACTTGTAAAATCGATGCTCGTGAATCTTGATAGTTTCGTTCTAAAACAATGTATCCCGTTGTTTTGAGCCGGAATACCAGTTTTCGCGCAGTTCTGAGAGAAAAAGTTTACCCCTTTCTCTCGTCTACTCTTCGACGACTTGTAAAATCGATGCACGTTAATCGTGCTAGTTTCGATCTAAAACGATGTATCCCGTTGTTTTGAGCCGGAATACAAGTTTTCGCGCAGTTCTGAAAGAAAAAGTTTACACCTTTTTCTCGTCTATTCTTCGACGACTTGTAAAATTGATGCTCGTGAATCTTGTTAGTTTCGATCTAAAACGATGTATCCCGTTGTTTTGAGCCGGAATACAATTTTTTCGCGCAGTTCTGAGAGAAAAAGTTTACACATTTCTCTCGTCTACTCTTCGACGACTTGTAAAATCGATGCTCGTGAATCTTGGTAGTTTCGATCTAAAACGATGTATTCCGTTGTTTTGAGCCGGAATACAACTTTTCGCGCAGTTCTGAGAGAAAAAGTTTACACCTTTCTCTCGTCTACTCTTCGACGACTTGTAAAATCGATGCTCGTGAATCTTGATAGTTTCGTTCTAAAACAATGTATCCCGTTGTTTTGAGCCGGAATACCAGTTTTCGCGCAGTTCTGAGAGAAAAAGTTTACCCCTTTCTCTCGTCTACTCTTCGACGACTTGTAAAATCGATGCACGTTAATCGTGCTAGTTTCGATCTAAAACGATGTATCCCGTTGTTTTGAGCCGGAATACAAGTTTTCGCGCAGTTCTGAGAGAAAAAGTTTACACCTTTTTCTCGTCTATTCTTCGACGACTTGTAAAATTGATGCTCGTGAATCTTGTTAGTTTCGATCTAAAACGATGTATCCCGTTGTTTTGAGCCGGAAGACAAGTTTTCGCGCAGTTCTGAGAGAAAAAGCTTACACCTTTCTCTCGTCTACTCTTCGACGACTTGTAAAATCGATGCTGGTGAATCTTGATATTTTCGATCTAAAACGATGTATCCCGTTGTTTTGAGCCGGAATACAAGTTTTCGCGCAGTTCTGAGAGAAAAAGTTTACACCTTTCTCTCGTCTACTCTTCGACGACTTGTAAAATCGATGCTCGTTAATCGTGCTAGTTTCGATCTAAAACGATGTATCCCGTTGTTTTGAGCCGGAATACAAGTTTTCGCGCAGTTCTGAGAGAAAAAGTTTACACCTTTCTCTCGTCTACTCTTCGTCGACTTGTAAATCGATGCTCGTTAATCTTGCTAGTTTCGATCTAAAACGATGAATCCCGTTGTTTTGAGCCGGAATACAAGTTTTCGCGCAGTTCTGAGAGAAAAAGTTTACACCTATCTCTCGTCTACTCTTTGACGAATTGTAAAATCGATGCTCGTTAATCGTGCTAGTTTCGATCTAAAACGATGTATCCCGTTGTTTTGAGCCGCAATACAAGTTTTCGCGCAGTTCTGAGAGAAAAAGTTTACACCTTTCTCTCGTCTACTCTTCGACGACTTTAAAATCGATGCTCGTGAATCTTGCTAGTTTTGATCTAAAACGATGTATTCCTTTGTTTTGAGCCGAAATACAAGTTTTCTCGCAGTTCTGAGAGAAAAAGCTTACACGTTTCTCTCGTCTACTCTTCGACGACTTGTAAAATCGATGCACGTGAATTTTGCTAGTTTCGATCTAAAACGATGTATCCCGTTGTTTTGAGCCGGAATACAAGTTTTCGCGCAGTTCTGAGAGAAAAAGTTTACACCTTTCTTTCGTCTACTCTTCGACGACTTGTAAAATCGATGCTCGTGAATTTTGCTTGTCTTGATCTAAAACGATGTATCCCGTTGTTTTGAGCCGCAATACAAGTTTTTGCGCAGTTCTGAGAGAAAAAGTTTACCCCTTTCTCTCGTCTACTCTTGGACGATTTGTAAAATCGATGCTCGTGAATCATGCTACTTTCGATCTAAAACGATGTATCCCGTTGTTTTGAGCCGGAATACAATTTTTTCGCGCAGTTCTGAGAGAAAAAGTTTACACCTTTCTCTCGTCTACTCTTCGACGACTTGTAAAATCGATGCTCGTGAATCTTGATAGTTTCGTTTTAAAACAATGTATCCCGTTGTTTTGAGCCGGAATACCAGTTTTCGCGCAGTTCTGAGAGAAAAAGTTTACCCCTTTCTCTCGTCTACTCTTCGACGACTTGTAAAATCGATGCACGTTAATCGTGCTAGTTTCGATCTAAAACGATGTATCCCGTTGTTTTGAGCCGGAATACAAGTTTTCGCGCAGTTCTGAAAGAAAAAGTTTACACCTTTTTCTCGTCTATTCTTCGACGACTTGTAAAATTGATGCTCGTGAATCTTGTTAGTTTCGATCTAAAATGAAGTATCCCGTTGTTTTGAGCCGGAATACAAGTATTTGCGCAGTTCTGAAACAGTTTACACCTTTCTCTCGTTCTCTTCGACGACATGTAAAATCGATGCTCGTGAATCTTCCTACTTTCGATCTAAAACGATGTATCCCGTTGTTTTGAGCCGGAATACAATTTTTTCGCGCAGTTCTGAGAGAAAAAGTTTACCCCTTTCTCTCGTCTACTCTTCGACGACTTGTAAAATCGATGCTCGTTAATCGTGCTAGTTTCGATCTAAAACGATGTATCCCGTTGTTTTGAGCCGCAATACAAGTTTTCGCGCAGTTCTGAGAGAAAAAGTTTACACCTTTCTCTCGTCTACTCTTCGACGACTTGTTAAATCGATGCTCGTGAATTTTGATACTTTCGATCTAAAACGATGTATCCCATTGTTTTGAGCCGGAATACAAGTTTTCGCGCAGTTCTGAGAGAAAAAGTTTACACCTTTCTCTCGTCTACTCTTCGACGACTTGTAAAATCGATGCACGTTAATCGTGCTAGTTTCGATCTAAAACGATGTATCCCGTTGTTTTGAGCCGGAATACAAGTTTTCGCGCAGTTCTGAAAGAAAAAGTTTACACCTTTCTCTCGTCTACTCTTCGACGACTTGTAAAATCGATGCACGTTAATCGTGCTAGTTTCGA
Source organism: Amblyomma americanum (assembly GCF_052857255.1). Taxonomy (NCBI): domain Eukaryota; kingdom Metazoa; phylum Arthropoda; class Arachnida; order Ixodida; family Ixodidae; genus Amblyomma; species Amblyomma americanum. The sequence continues at coordinate 17,163 of NW_027526582.1, read as the reverse complement.
TCTAAAACGAAGTATCCCGTTGTTTTGAGCCGGAATACAAGTTTTTGCGCAGTTCTGAAACAGTTTACACCTTTCTCTCGTCTCTTCGACGACATGTAAAATCGATGCTCGTGAATCTTCCTAGTTTCGATCTAAAACAATGTATCCCGTTGTTTTGAGCCGGAATACAAGTTTTCGCGCAGTTCTGAGAGAAAAAGTTTACACATTTCTCTCGTCTACTCTTCGACGACTTGTAAAATCGATGCTCGTGAATCTTGGTAGTTTCGATCTAAAACGATGTATTCCGTTGTTTTGAGCCGGAATACAACTTTTCGCGCAGTTCTGAGAGAAAAAGTTTACACCTTTCTCTCGTCTACTCTTCGACGACTTGTAAAATCGATGCTCGTGAATCTTGATAGTTTCGTTCTAAAACAATGTATCCCGTTGTTTTGAGCCGGAATACCAGTTTTCGCGCAGTTCTGAGAGAAAAAGTTTACCCCTTTCTCTCGTCTACTCTTCGACGACTTGTAAAATCGATGCACGTTAATCGTGCTAGTTTCGATCTAAAACGATGTATCCCGTTGTTTTGAGCCGGAATACAAGTTTTCGCGCAGTTCTGAGAGAAAAAGTTTACACCTTTTTCTCGTCTATTCTTCGACGACTTGTAAAATTGATGCTCGTGAATCTTGTTAGTTTCGATCTAAAACGATGTATCCCGTTGTTTTGAGCCGGAAGACAAGTTTTCGCGCAGTTCTGAGAGAAAAAGCTTACACCTTTCTCTCGTCTACTCTTCGACGACTTGTAAAATCGATGCTGGTGAATCTTGATATTTTCGATCTAAAACGATGTATCCCGTTGTTTTGAGCCGGAATACAAGTTTTCGCGCAGTTCTGAGAGAAAAAGTTTACACCTTTCTCTCGTCTACTCTTCGACGACTTGTAAAATCGATGCTCGTTAATCGTGCTAGTTTCGATCTAAAACGATGTATCCCGTTGTTTTGAGCCGGAATACAAGTTTTCGCGCAGTTCTGAGAGAAAAAGTTTACACCTTTCTCTCGTCTACTCTTCGTCGACTTGTAAATCGATGCTCGTTAATCTTGCTAGTTTCGATCTAAAACGATGAATCCCGTTGTTTTGAGCCGGAATACAAGTTTTCGCGCAGTTCTGAGAGAAAAAGTTTACACCTATCTCTCGTCTACTCTTCGACGAATTGTAAATCGATGCTCGTTAATCGTGCTAGTTTCGATCTAAAACGATGTATCCCGTTGTTTTGAGCCGCAATACAAGTTTTCGCGCAGTTCTGAGAGAAAAAGTTTACACCTTTCTCTCGTCTACTCTTCGACGACTTTAAAATCGATGCTCGTGAATCTTGCTAGTTTTGATCTAAAACGATGTATTCCTTTGTTTTGCGCCGAAATACAAGTTTTCTCGCAGTTCTGAGAGAAAAAGCTTACACGTTTCTCTCGTCTACTCTTCGACGACTTGTAAAATCGATGCACGTGAATTTTGCTAGTTTCGATCTAAAACGATGTATCCCGTTGTTTTGAGCCGGAATACAAGTTTTCGCGCAGTTCTGAGAGAAAAAGTTTACACCTTTCTTTCGTCTACTCTTCGACGACTTGTAAAATCGATGCTCGTGAATTTTGCTTGTCTTGATCTAAAACGATGTATCCCGTTGTTTTGAGCCGCAATACAAGTTTTTGCGCAGTTCTGAGAGAAAAAGTTTACACCTTTCTCTCGTTCTCTTCGACGACATGTAAAATCGATTCTCGAGAATTTTGCTACTTTCGATCTAAAACGATGTATCCCGTTGTTTTGAGCCGGTATACAATTTTTCGCGCAGTTCTGAGAGAAAAAGTTTACACCTTTTTCTCGTCTACTCTTCGACGACTTGTAAAATCGATGCTCGTGAATCTTGATAGTTTCGATCTAAAACGATGTATTCCGTTGTTTTGAGCCGGAATACAAGTTTTCACGCAGTTCTGAGAGAAAAATTTACACCTTTCTTTCGTCTACTCTGCGACGACTTGTAAAATCGATGCTCGTGATTCTTGCTAGTTTCGATCTAAAACGATGTATCCCGTTGTTTTGAGCCGGAATGCAAGTTTTCGCTCAGTTCTGAGAGAAAAAGTTTACACCTTTTTCTCGTCTACTCTTCGTCGACTTGTAAAATCGATGCTTGTGAATCTAGATAGTTTCGCTCTAAATCAATGGTATCCCGTTGTTTTGAGCCGGAATACGAGTTTTCGCGCAGTTCTGAGAGAAAACGTTTACACCTTTCTCTCGTCTACTCTTCGACGACTTGTAAAATCGATGCTCGTTAATCGTGCTAGTTTCGATCTAAAACGATGTATCCCGTTGTTTTGAGCCGCAATACAAGTTTTCGCGCAGTTCTGAGAGAAAAAGTTTACACCTTTCTCTCGTCTACTCTTCGACGACTTGTTAAATCGATGCTCGTGAATTTTGATACTTTCGATCTAAAACGATGTATCCCATTGTTTTGAGCCGGAATACAAGTTTTCGCGCAGTTCTGAGAGAAAAAGTTTACACCTTTCTCTCGTCTACTCTTCGACGACTTGTAAAATCGATGCACGTTAATCGTGCTAGTTTCGATCTAAAACGATGTATCCCGTTGTTTTTGAGCCGGAATACAAGTTTTCGCGCAGTTCTGAAAGAAAAAGTTTACACCTTTCTCTCGTCTACTCTTCGACGACTTGTAAAATCGATGCACGTTAATCGTGCTAGTTTCGATCTAAAACGAAGTATCCCGTTGTTTTGAGCCGGAATACAAGTTTTTGCGCAGTTCTGAAACAGTTTACACCTTTCTCTCGTTCTCTTCGACGACATGTAAAATCGATGCTCGTGAATCTTCCTAGTTTCGATCTAAAACAATGTATCCCGTTGTTTTGAGCCGGAATACAAGTTTTCGCGCAGTTCTGAGAGAAAAAGTTTACACCTATCTCTCGTCTACTCTTCGACGACTTGTTAAATCGATGCTCGTGAATCATGCTACTTTCGATCTAAAACGATGTATCCCGTTGTTTGAGCCGGAATACAATTTTTTCGCGCAGTTCTGAGAGAAAAAGTTTACACCTTTCTCTCGTCTACTCTTCGACGACTTGTAAAATCGATGCTCGTGAATCTTGATAGTTTCGATCTAAAACGATGTATTCCGTTGTTTTGAGCCGGAATACAACTTTTCGCGCAGTTCTGAGAGAAAAAGTTTACACCATTCTCTCGTCTACTCTTCGACGACTTGTAAAATCGATGCTCGTGAATCTTGATAGTTTCGTTCTAAAACAATGTATCCCGTTGTTTTGAGCCGGAATACCAGTTTTCGCGCAGTTCTGAGAGAAAAAGTTTACCCCTTTCTCTCGTCTACTCTTCGACGACTTGTAAAATCGATGCACGTTAATCGTGCTAGTTTCGATCTAAAACGATGTATCCCGTTGTTTTGAGCCGGAATACAAGTTTTCGCGCAGTTCTGAGAGAAAAGTTTACACCTTTTTCTCGTCTATTCTTCGACGACTTGTAAAATTGATGCTCGTGAATCTTGTTAGTTTCGATCTAAAACGATGTATCCCGTTGTTTTGAGCGGAAGACAAGTTTTCGCGCAGTTCTGAAAGAAAAAGTTTACACCTTTCTCTCGTCTACTCTTCGACGACTTGTAAAATCGATGCTGGTGAATCTTGATATTTTCGATCTAAAACGATGTATCCCGTTGTTTTGAGCCGGAATACAAGTTTTCGCGCAGTTCTGAGAGAAAACGTTTACACCTTTCTCTCGTCTACTCTTCGACGACTTGTAAAAATCGATGCTCGTTAATCGTGCTAGTTTCGATCTAAAACGATGTATCCCGTTGTTTTGAGCCGGAATACAAGTTTTCGCGCAGTTCTGAGAGAAAAAGTTTACACCTTTCTCTCGTCTACTCTTCGACGACTTGTAAAATCGATGCTCGTTAATCGTGCTAGTTTCGATCTAAAACGATGAATCCCGTTGTTTTGAGCCGGAATACAAGTCTTCGCGCAGTTATGAGAGAAAAAGTTTACACCTTTCTCTCGTCTACTCTTCGACGACTTGTAAAATCGATGCTCGTGAATCTTGCTAGTTTCGATCTAAAACGATGTATCCCGTTGTTTTGAGCCGGAATACAAGTTTTCGCGCAGTTCTGAGAGAAAAAGTTTACACCTATCTCTCGTCTACTCTTCGACGAATTGTAAAATCGATGCTCGTTAATCGTGCTAGTTTCGATCTAAAACGATGTATCCCCGTTGTTTTGAGCCGGAATACAAGTTTTCGCGCAGTTCTGAGAGAAAAAGTTTACACCTTTTTCTCGTCTACTCTTCGACGACTTTAAAATCGATGCTCGTGAATCTTGCTAGTTTTGATCTAAAACGATGTATTCCTTTGTTTTGAGCCGAAATACAAGTTTTCTCGCAGTTCTGAGAGAAAAAGTTGACACGTTTCTCTCGTCTACTCTTCGACGACTTGTAAAATCGATGCACGTGAATTTTGCTAGTTTCGATCTAAAACGATGTATCCCGTTGTTTTGAGCCGGAATACAAGTTTTCGCGCAGTTCTGAGAGAAAAAGTTTACACCTTTCTTTCGTCTACTCTTCGACGACTTGTAAAATCGATGCACGTGAATTTTGCTAGTTTCGATCTAAAACGATGTATCCCGTTGTTTTGAGCCGCAATACAAGTTTTCGCAGCAGTTCTGAGAGAAAAAGTTTACACCTTTTTCTCGTCTACTCTTCGACGACTTTAAAATCGATGCTCGTGAATCTTGTTAGTTTCGATCTAAAACGATGTATCCCGTTGTTTTGAGCCGGAAGACAAGTTTTCGCGCAGTTCTGAGAGAAAAAGTTTACACCTTTCTCTCGTCTACTCTTCGACGACTCGTAAAATCGATGCACGTTAATCGTGCTAGTTTCGATCTAAAACGATGTATCCCGTTGTTTTGAGCCGGAATACAACTTTTCGCGCAGTTCTGAGAGAAAAAGTTTACACCTTTTTCTCGTCTACTCTTCGACGACTTGTAAAATCGATGCACGTGAATTTTGCTAGTTTCGATCTAAAACGATGTATCCCGTTGTTTTGAGCCGCAATACAAGTTTTCGCGCAGTTCTGAGAGAAAAGGTTTACACCTTTTTCTCGTCTACTCTTCGACGACTTTAAAATCGATGCTCGTGAATCTTGTTAGTTTCGATCTAAAACGATGTATCCCGTTGTTTTGAGCCGGAAGACAAGTTTTTCGCGCAGTTCTGAGAGAAAAAGTTTACACCTTTCTCTCGTCTACTCTTCGACGACTCGTAAAATCGATGCACGTTAATCGTGCTAGTTTCGATCTAAAACGATGTATCCCGTTGTTTTGAGCCGGAATACAAGTTTTCGCGCAGTTCTGAGAGAAAAGTTTACACCTTTCTTTCGTCTACTCTTCGACGACTTGTAAAATCGATGCACGTGAATTTTGCTAGTTTCGATCTAAAACGATGTATCCCGTTGTTTTGAGCCGCAATACAAGTTTTCGCGCAGTTCTGAGAGAAAAGGTTTACACCTTTTTCTCGTCTACTCTTCGACGACTTTAAAATCGATGCTCGTGAATCTTGTTAGTTTCGATCTAAAACGATGTATCCCCGTTGTTTTGAGCCGGAAGACAAGTTTTCGCGCAGTTCTGAGAGAAAAAGTTTACACCTTTCTCTCGTCTACTCTTCGACGACTCGTAAAATCGATGCACGTTAATCGTGCTAGTTTCGATCTAAAACGATGTATCCCGTTGTTTTGAGCCGGAATACAACTTTTCGCGCAGTTCTGAGAGAAAAAGTTTACACCTTTTTCTCGTCTACTCTTCGACGACTTTAAAATCGATGCTCGTGAATCTTGTTAGTTTCGATCTAAAACGATGTATCCCGTTGTTTTGAGCCGGAAGACAAGTTTTCGCGCAGTTCTGAGAGAAAAAGTTTACCCCTTTCTCTCGTCTACTCTTCGACGACTTGTAAAATCGATGCACGTTAATCGTGCTAGTTTCGATCTAAAACGATGTATCCCGTTGTTTTGAGCCGGAATACAAGTTTTCGCGCAGTTCTGAGAGAAAAAGTTTACACCTTTTTCTCGTCTATTCTTCGACGACTTGTAAAATTGATGCTCGTGAATCTTGTTAGTTTCGATCTAAAACGATGTATCCCGTTGTTTTGAGCCGGAAGACAAGTTTTCGCGCAATTCTGAGAGAAAAAGTTTACACCTTTCTCTCGTCTACTCTTCGACGACTTGTAAAATCGATGCTGGTGAATCTTGATATTTTCGATCTAAAACGATGTATCCCGTTGTTTGAGCCGGAATACAAGTTTTCGCGCAGTTCTGAGAGAAAAAGTTTACACCTTTCTCTCGTCTACTCTTCGACGACTTGTAAAATCGATGCTCGTTAATCGTGCTAGTTTCGATCTAAAACGATGTATCCCGTTGTTTTGAGCCGGAATACAAGTTTTCGCGCAGTTCTGAGAGAAAAAGTTTACACCTTTCTCTCGTCTACTCTTCGTCGACTTGTAAATCGATGCTCGTTAATCTTGCTAGTTTCGATCTAAAACGATGAATCCCGTTGTTTTGAGCCGGAATACAAGTCTTCGCGCAGTTATGAGAGAAAAAGTTTACACCTTTCTCTCGTCTACTCTTCGACGACTTGTAAAATCGATGCTCGTGAATCTTGCTAGTTTCGATCTAAAACGATGTATCCCGTTGTTTTGAGCCGGAATACAAGTTTTCGCGCAGTTCTGAGAGAAAAAGTTTACACCTATCTCTCGTCTACTCTTCGACGAATTGTAAAATCGATGCTCGTTAATCGTGCTAGTTTCGATCTAAAACGATGTATCCCGTTGTTTTGAGCCGGAATACAAGTTTTCGCGCAGTTCTGAGAGAAAAAGTTTACACCTTTCCCTCGTCTACTCTTCGACGACTTGTAAAATCGATGCTCGTGAATCTTCCTAGTTTCGATCTAAAACGATGTATTCCTTTGTTTTGAGCCGAAATACAAGTTTTCTCGCAGTTCTGAGAGAAAAAGTTTACACGTTTCTCTCGTCTACTCTTCGACGACTTGTAAAATCGATGCACGTGAATTTTGCTAGTTTCGATCTAAAACGATGTATCCCGTTGTTTTGAGCCGGAATACAAGTTTTCGCGCAGTTCTGAGAGAAAAAGTTTACACCTTTCTTTCGTCTACTCTTCGACGACTTGTAAAATCGATGCTCGTGAATTTTGCTTGTCTTGATCTAAAACGATGTATCCCGTTGTTTTGAGCCGCAATACAAGTTTTTGCGCAGTTCTGAGAGAAAAAGTTTACACCTTTCTCTCGTTCCTCTTCGACGACATGTAAAATCGATTCTCGCGAATTTTGCTACTTTCGATCTAAAACGATGTATCCCGTTGTTTTGAGCCGGTATACAATTTTTCGCGCAGTTCTGAGAGAAAAATTTACACCTTTCTTTCGTCTACTCTGCGACGACTTGTAAAATCGATGCTCGTGATTCTTGCTAGTTTCGATCTAAAACGATGTATCCCGTTGTTTTGAGCCGGAATGCAAGTTTTCGCGCAGTTCTGAGAGAAAAAGTTTACACCTTTTTCTCGTCTACTCTTCGACGACTTGTAAAATCGATGCTTGTGAATCTAGATAGTTTCGCTCTAAATCAATGTATCCCGTTGTTTTGAGCCGGAATACGAGTTTTCGCGCAGTTCTGAGAGAAAACGTTTACACCTTTCTCTCGTCTACTCTTCGACGACTTGTAAAATCGATGCTCGTTAATCGTGCTAGTTTCGATCTAAAACAAAGTATCCCGTTGTTTTGAGCCGCAATACAAGTTTTCGCGCAGTTCTGAGAGAAAAAGTTTACACCTTTCTCTCGTCTACTCTTCGACGACTTGTTAAATCGATGCTCGTGAATTTTGATACTTTCGATCTAAAACGATGTATCCCGTTGTTTTGAGCCGGAATACAATTTTTTGTGCAGTTCTGAGAGAAAAAGTTTACACCTTTCTCTCGTCTACTCTTCGACGACTTGTAAAATTGATGCTCGTGAATTTTGCTAATTTCGATCTAAAACGATGTATCCCGTTGTTTTGAGCTGGAATACAAGTTTTCGCGCAGTTCTGAAAGAAAAAGTTTACACCTTTCTCTCGTCTACTCTTCGACGACTTGTTAAATCGATGCTCGTGAACTTTGCTACTTTCGACCTAAAAAGATGTATATTGTTGTTTTGAGCCGGAATACAATTTTTCGCGCAGTTCCGAGAGAAAAAGTTTACACCTTTCTCTCGTCTACTCTTCGACGACTTGTAAAATCGATGCTCGTGAATCTTGATAGTTTCGATTTAAAACGATGTATTCCGTTGTTTTGAGCCGGAATACAAGTTTTCGCGCAGTTCTGAGAGAAAAATTTACACCTTTCTCTCGTCTACTCTGCAACGACTTGTAAAATCGATGCTCGTGAATCTTGCTAGTTTCGATCTAAAACGATGTATCCCGTTGTTTTGAGCCGGAATACGAGTTTTCGCGCAGTTCTGAGAGAAAAAGTTTACACCTTTCCCTCGTCATGCTCGTTAATCGTGCTAGTTTTGATCTAAAACGATGTATTCCTTTGTTTTGAGCCGAAATACAAGTTTTCTCGCAGTTCTGAGAGAAAAAGTTTACACGTTTCTCTCGTCTACTCTTCGACGACTTGTAAAATCGATGCACGTGAATTTTGCTAGTTTCGATCTAAAACGATGTATCCCGTTGTTTTGATCCGGAATACAAGTTTTCGCGCAGTTCTGAGAGAAAAAGTTTACACCTTTCTTTCGTCTACTCTTCGACGACTTGTAAAATCGATGCTCGTGAATTTTGCTTGTCTTGATCTAAAACGATGTATCCCGTTGTTTTGAGCCGCAATACAAGTTTTTGCGCAGTTCTGAGAGAAAAAGTTTACACCTTTCTCTCGTTCTCTTCGACGACATGTAAAATTGATTCTCGTGAATTTTGCTACTTTCGATCTAAAACGATGTATCCCGTTGTTTTGAGCCGGTATACAATTTTTCGCGCAGTTCTGAGAGAAAAAGTTTACACCTTTTTCTCGTCTACTCTTCGACGACTTGTAAAATCGATGCTCGTGAATCTTGATAGTTTCAATCTAAAACGATGTATTCCGTTGTTTTGAGCCGAAATACAAGTTTTCACGCAGTTCTGAGAGAAAAATTTACACCTTTCTTTCGTCTACTCTGCGACGACTTGTAAAAGCGATGCTCGTGATTCTTGCTAGTTTCGATCTAAAACAATGTATCCCGTTGTTTTGAGCCGGAATGCAAGTTTTCGCGCAGTTCTGAGAGAAAAAGTTTACACCTTTTTCTCGTCTACTCTTCGACGACTTTAAAATCGATGCTCGTGAATCTTGCTAGTTTTGATCTAAAACGATGTATTCCTTTGTTTTGAGCCGAAATACAAGTTTTCTCGCAGTTCTGAGAGAAAAAGTTTACACGTTTCTCTCGTCTACTCTTCGACGACTTGTAAAATCGATGCACGTGAATTTTGCTAGTTTCGATCTAAAACGATGTATCCCGTTGTTTTGAGCCGGAATACAAGTTTTCGCGCAGTTCTGAGAGAAAAAGTTTACACCTTTCTTTCGTCTACTCTTGGACGACTTGTAAAATCGATGCTCGTGAATTTTGCTTGTCTTGATCTAAAACTATGTATCCCGTTGTTTTGAGCCGCAATACAAGTTTTTGCGCAGTTCTGTGAGAAAAAGTTTACACCTTTCTCTCGTTCTCTTCGACGACATGTAAAATCGATGCTCGTGAATTTTGATACTTTCGATCTAAAACGATGTATTCCGTTGTTTTGAGCCGGAATACAATTTTTCGTGCAGTTCTGAGAGAAAAAGTTTACACCTTTCTCTCGTCTACTCTTCGACGACTTGTAAAATTGATGCTCGTGAATTTTGCTAATTTCGATCTAAAACGATGTATCCCGTTGTTTTGAGCTGGAATACAAGTTTTCGCGCAGTTCTGAGAGAAAAAGTTTACACCTTTCTCTCGTCTACTCTTCGACGACTTGTTAAATCGATGCTCGTGAATTTTGCTACTTTCGACCTAAAAAGATGTATATTGTTGTTTTGAGCCGGAATACAATTTTTCGCGCAGTTCCGAGAGAAAAAGTTTACACCTTTCTCTCGTCTACTCTTCGACGACTTGTAAAATCGATGCTCGTGAATCTTGATAGTTTCGATCTAAAACGATGTATTCCGTTGTTTTGAGCCGGAATACAAGTTTTCGCGCAGTTCTGAGAGAAACATTTACACCTTTCTCTCATCTACTCTGCAACGACTTGTAAAATCGATGCTCGTGAATCTTGCTAGTTTCGATCTAAAACGATGTATCCCGTTGTTTTGAGCCGAAATACAAGTTTTCGCGCAGTTCTGAGAGAAAAAGTTTACACCTTTTTCTCGTCTACTCTTCGACGACTTTAAAATCGATGCTCGTGAATCTTGCTAGTTTTGATCTAAAACGATGTATTCCTTTGTTTTGAGCCGAAATACAAGTTTTCTCGCAGTTCTGAGAGAAAAAGTTTACACGTTTCTCTCGTCTACTCTTCGACGACTTGTAAAATCGATGCACGTGAATTTTGCTAGTTTCGATCTAAAACGATGTATCCCGTTGTTTTGAGCCGGAATACAAGTTTTCGCGCAGTTCTGAGAGAAAAAGTTTACACCTTTCTTTCGTCTACTCTTGGACGACTTGTAAAATCGATGCTCGTGAATTTTGCTTGTCTTGATCTAAAACTATGTATCCCGTTGTTTTGAGCCGCAATACAAGTTTTTGCGCAGTTCTGTGAGAAAAAGTTTACACCTTTCTCTCGTTCTCTTCGACGACATGTAAAATCGATTCTCGTGAATTTTGCTACTTTCGATCTAAAACGATGTATCCCGTTGTTTTGAGCCGGTATACAATTTTTCGCGCAGTTCTGAGAGAAAAAGTTTACACCTTTTTCTCGTCTACTCTTCGACGACTTGTAAAATTGATGCTTGTGAATCTAGATAGTTTCGCTCTAAATCAATGTATCCCGTTGTTTTGAGCCGGAATACGAGTTTTCGCGCAGTTATGAGAGAAAACGTTTACACCTTTCTCTCGTCTACTCTTCGACGACTTGTAAAATCGATGCTCGTTAATCGTGCTAGTTTCGATCTAAAACGATGTATCCCGTTGTCTTGAGCCGCAATACAAGTTTTCGCGCAGTTCTGAGAGAAAAAGTTTACACCTTTCTCTCGTCTACTCTTCGACGACTTGTTAAATCGATGCTCGTGAATTTTGATACTTTCGATCTAAAACGATGTATCCCGTTGTTTTGAGCCGGAATACAAGTTTTCGCGCAGTTCTGAGAGAAAAATTTACACCTTTCTCTCGTCTACTCTGCGACGACTTGTAAAATTGATGCTCGTGAATCTTGCTAGTTTCAATCTAAAACGATGTATCCCGTTGTTTTGAGCCGGAATACAATTTTTCGCGCAGTTCTGAGAGAAAAAGTTTACACCTTTCTCTCGTCTACTCTTCGACGACTTGTAAAATCGATGCTCGTGAATTTTGATAGTTTCGCTCCAAAACAATTTACCCCCGTTGTTTTGAGCCGGAATACGAGTTTTCGCGCAGTTCTGAGAGAAAAAGTTTACACCTTTCTCTCGTCTACTCTTCGACGACTTGTTAAATCGATGCTTGTGAATTTTGCTACTTTCGACCTAAAAAGATGTATATTGTTGTTTTGAGCCGGAATACAATTTTTCGCGCAGTTTCGAGAGAAAACGTTTACACCTTTCTCTCGTCTACTCTTCGACGACTTGTAAAATCGATGCTCGTGAATCTTGATAGTTTCGATCTAAAACGATGTATTCCGTTGTTTTGAGCCGGACTACAAGTTTTCGCGCAGTTCTGAGAGAAAAATTTACACCTTTCTCTCGTCTACTCTGCAACGACTTGTAAAATCGATGCTCGTGAATCTTGCTAGTTTCGATCTAAAACGATGTATCCCGTTGTTTTGAGCCGGAATACGAGTTTTCGCGCGGTTCTGAGAGAAAAAGTTTACACCTTTCCCTCGTCTACTCTTCGACGACTTGTAAAATCGATGCTCGTGAATCTTGCTAGTTTTGATCTAAAACGATGTATCCCGTTGTTTTGAGCCGGAATACAAGTTTTCGTGCAGTTCTGAGAGAAAAAGTTTACACCTTTTTCTCGTCTACTCTTCGACGACTTTAAAATCGATGCTCGTGAATCTTGCTAGTTTTGATCTAAAACGATGTATTCCTTTGTTTTGAGCCGAAATACAAGTTTTCTCGCAGTTCTGAGAGAAAAAGTTTACACGTTTCTCTCGTCTACTCTTCGACGACTTGTAAAATCGATGCACGTGAATTTTGCTAGTTTCGATCTAAAACGATGTATCCCGTTGTTTTGAGCCGGAATACAAGTTTTCGCGCAGTTCTGAGAGAAAACGTTTACACCTTTCTTTCGTCTACTCTTGGACGACTTGTAAAATCGATGCTCGTGAATTTTGCTTGTCTTAATCTAAAACTATGTATCCCGTTGTTTTGAGCCGCAATACAAGTTTTTGGCGCAGTTCTGTGAGAAAAAGTTTACACCTTTCTCTCGTTCTCTTCGACGACATGTAAAATCGATTCTCGTGAATTTTGCTACTTTCGATCTAAAACGATGTATCCCGTTGTTTTGAGCCGGTATACAATTTTTCGCGCAGTTCTGAGAGAAAAAGTTTACACCTTTTTCTCGTCTACTCTTCGACGACTTGTAAAATCGATGCTTGTGAATCTAGATAGTTTCGCTCTAAATCAATGTATCCCGTTGTTTTGAGCCGGAATACGAGTTTTCGCGCAGTTATGAGAGAAAACGTTTACACCTTTCTCTCGTCTACTCTTCGACGACTTGTAAAATCGATGCTCGTTAATCGTGCTAGTTTCGATCTAAAACGATGTATCCCGTTGTCTTGAGCCGCAATACAAGTTTTCGCGCAGTTCTGAGAGAAAAAGTTTACACCTTTCTCTCGTCTACTCTTCGACGACTTGTTAAATCGATGCTCGTGAATTTTGATACTTTCGATCTAAAACGATGTATCCCGTTGTTTTGAGCCGGAATACATGTTTTCGCGCAGTTCTGAGAGAAAAATTTACACCTTTGTCTCGTCTACTCTGCGACGACTTGTAAAATTGATGCTCGTGAATCTTGCTAGTTTCAATCTAAAACGATGTATCCCGTTGTTTTGAGCCGGAATACAATTTTTCGCGCAGTTCTGAGAGAAAAAGTTTACACCTTTCTCTCGTCTACTCTTCGACGACTTGTAAAATCGATGCTCGTGAATTTTGATAGTTTCGCTCCAAAACAATTTACCCCGTTGTTTTGAGCCGGAATACGAGTTTTCGCGCAGTTCTGAGAGAAAAAGTTTACACCTTTCTCTCGTCTACTCTTCGACGACTTGTTAAATCGATGCTCGTGAATTTTGCTACTTTCGACCTAAAAAGATGTATATTGTTGTTTTGAGCCGGAATACAATTTTCGCGCAGTTTCGAGAGAAAACGTTTACACCTTTCTCTCGTCTACTCTTCGACGACTTGTAAAATCGATGCTCGTGAATCTTGATAGTTTCGATCTAAAACGATGTATTCCGTTGTTTTGAGCCGGAATACAAGTTTTCGCGCAGTTCTGAGAGAAAAAGTTTACACCTTTTTCTCGTCTACTCTTCGACGACTTTAAAATCGATGCTCGTGAATCTTGCTAGTTTTTGATCTAAAAACGATGTATTCCTTTGTTTTGAGCCGAAATACAAGTTTTCTCGCAGTTCTGAGAGAAAAAGTTTACACGTTTCTCTCGTCTACTCTTCGACGACTTGTAAAATCGATGCACGTGAATTTTGCTAGTTTCGATCTAAAACGATGTATCCCGTTGTTTTGAGCCGGGAATACAAGTTTTCGCGCAGTTCTGAGAGAAAACGTTTACACCTTTCTTTCGTCTACTCTTCGACGACTTGTAAAATCGATAAACGTGAATTTTGCTTGTCTTGATCTAAAACGATGTATCCCGTTGTTTTGAGCCGCAATACAAGTTTTTGCGCAGTTCTGAGAGAAAAAGTTTACACCTTTCTCTCGTTCTCTTCGACGACATGTAAAATCGATTCTCGTGAATTTTGCTAGTTTCGATCTAAATCGATGTATCCCGTTGTTTTGAGCCGGAATGCAAGTTTTCGCGCAGTTCTGAGAGAAAAAGTTTACACCTTTTTCTCGTCTACTCTTCGACGACTTGTAAAATCGATGCTTGTGAATCTAGATAGTTTCGCTCTAAATCAATGTATCCCGTTGTTTTGAGCCGGAATACGAGTTTTCGCGCAGTTCTGAGAGAAAACGTTTACCACCTTTCTCTCGTCTACTCTTCGACGACTTGTAAAATCGATAATCGTTAATCGTGCTAGTTTCGATCTAAAACGATGTATCCCGTTGTATTGAGCCGCAATACAAGTTTTCGCGCAGTTCTGAGAGAAAAAGTTTACACCTTTCTCTCGTCTACTCTTCGACGACTTGTAAAATCGATGCTCGTTAATCGTGCTAGTTTCGATCTAAAACGATGTATCCCGTTGTTTTGAGCCGCAATACAAGTTTTCGCGCAGTTCTGAGAGAAAAAGTTTACACCTTTCTCTCGTCTACTCTTCGACGACTTGTTAAATCGATGCTCGTGAATTTTGATATTTTCGATCTAAAACGATGTATCCCGTTGTTTTGAGCCGGAATACAATTTTTCGTGCAGTTCTGAGAGAAAAAGTTTACACCTTTCTCTCGTCTACTCTTCGACGACTTGTAAAATTGATGCTCGTGAATTTTGCTAATTTCGATCTAAAACGATGTATCCCGTTGTTTTGAGCTGGAATACAAGTTTTCGCGCAGTTCTGAGAGAAAAAGTTTACACCTTTCTCTCGTCTACTCTTCGACGACTTGTTAAATCGATGCTCGTGAATTTTGCTACTTTCGACCTAAAAAGATGTATATTGTTGTTTTGAGCCGGAATACAATTTTTCGCGCAGTTCCGAGAGAAAAAGTTTACACCTTTCTCTCGTCTACTCTTCGACGACTTGTAAAATCGATGCTCGTGAATCTTGATAGTTTCAATCTAAAACGATGTATTCCGTTGTTTTGAGCCGGAATACAAGTTTTCGCGCAGTTCTGAGAGAAAAATTTACACTTTTTCTCTCGTCTACTCTGCAACGACTTGTAAAATCGATGCTCGTGAATCTTGCTAGTTTCGATCTAAAACGATGTATCCCGTTGTTTTGAGCCGGAATACGAGTTTTCGCGCAGTTCTGAGAGAAAAAGTTTACAGCTTTTTCTCGTCTACTCTTCGACGATTTGTAAAATCGATGCTCGTGAATCTTGCTAGTTTCGATCTAAAACGATGTATCCCGTTGTTTTGAGCCGGAATACAAGTTTCGTGCAGTTCTGAGAGAAAAAGTTTACCCCTTTCTCTCGTCTACTCTTCGACGACTTGTAAACTCGATGCTCGTTAATCGTGCTAGTTTCGATCTAAAACGATGTATCCCGTTGATTTGAGCCGGAATACAAGTTTTCGCGCAGTTCTGAGAGAAAAAGTTTACAGCTTTTTCTCGTCTACTCTTCGACGATTTGTAAAATCGATGCTCGTGAATCTTGCTAGTTTCGATCTAAAACGATGTATCCCGTTGTTTTGAGCCGGAATACAAGTTTTCGTGCAGTTCTGAGAGAAAAAGTTTACCCCTTTCTCTCGTCTACTCTTCGACGACTTGTAAACTCGATGCTCGTTAATCGTGCTAGTTTCGATCTAAAACGATGTATCCCGTTGTTTTGAGCCGGAATACAAGTTTTCGCGCAGTTCTGAGAGAAAAAGTTTACACCTATCTCTCGTCTACTCTTCGACGAATTGTAAAATCGATGCTCGTTAATCGTGCTAGTTTCGATCTAAAACGATGTATCCCGTTGTTTTGAGCCGGAATACAAGTTTTCGCGCAGTTCTGAGAGAAAAGGTTTACACCTTTTTCTCGTCTACTCTTCGACGACTTTAAAATCGATGCTCGTGAATCTTGCTAGTTTTGATCTAAAACGATGTATCCCGTTGTTTTGAGCCGCAATACAAGTTTTTGCGCAGTTCTGTGAGAAAAAGTTTACACCTTTCTCTCGTTCTCTTCGACGACATGTAAAATCGATTCTCGTGAATTTTGCTACTTTCGATCTAAAACGATGTATCCCGTTGTTTTGAGCCGGTATACAATTTTTCGCGCAGTTCTGAGAGAAAAAGTTTACACCTTTTTCTTGTCTACTCTTCGACGACTTGTAAAATCGATGCTCGTGAATCTTGATAGTTTCGATCTAAAACGATGTATTCCGTTGTTTTGAGCCGGAATACAAGTTTTCACGCAGTTCTGAGAGAAAAATTTACACCTTTCTTTCGTCTACTCTGCGACGACTTGTAAAATCGATGCTCGTGATTCTTGCTAGTTTCGATCTAAAACGATGTATCCCGTTGTTTTGAGCCGGAATGCAAGTTTTCGCGCAGTTCTGAGAGAAAAAGTTTACACCTTTTTCTCGTCTACTCTTCGACGACTTGTAAAATCGATGCTTGTGAATCTAGATAGTTTCGCTCTAAATCAATGTATCCCGTTGTTTTGAGCCGGAATACGAGTTTTCGCGCAGTTCTGAGAGAAAACGTTTACACCCTTTCTCTCGTCTACTCTTCGACGACTTGTAAAATCGATGCTCGTTAATCGTGCTAGTTTCGATCTAAAACGATGTATCCCGTTGTTTTGAGCCGCAATACAAGTTTTCGCGCAGTTCTGAGAGAAAAAGTTTACACCTTTCTCTCGTCTACTCTTCGACGACTTGTTAAATCGATGCTCGTGAATTTTGATACTTTCGATCTAAAACGATGTATCCCGTTGTTTTGAGCCGGAATACAATTTTTCGTGCAGTTCTGAGAGAAAAAGTTTACACCTTTCTCTCGTCTACTCTTCGACGACTTGTAAAATTGATGCTCGTGAATTTTGCTAATTTCGATCTAAAACGATGTATCCCGTTGTTTTTAGCTGGAATACAAGTTTTCGCGCAGTTCTGAGAGAAAAAGTTTACACCTTTCTCTCGTCTACTCTTCGACGACTTGTTA